>NC_060122.1:292347221-292656786 GCF_021461395.2 Schistocerca americana
GAGCTGAGATTCCTGATTTCTTTACGTATCAGGTTGCTTAAAACTTTCAGCACCCTTTTGTAACACCACGTCTCAAATGCTTCGATTCTCTTTATCACTGTTTAATTTACTGTGCTAATATCTTTACAGATCTTACAAATTGTTTCCAACAGTTCCAATTTATTTCGCAATTTGGTAAAACTATTAATAAAGCACTTTGTAGACAGACGAAACATTCTGAGGACCGTGACCATCTGTCTCTGACTTTCAGTCCATTAGCTCCCAAGTGCTTTCGTGGCTGCTAGATGATAAGTGCTACTTAACGTTACATCACGCTCTTCATAATCTCCGAATGCATGGTGCCAACGTAGGTAACTCATCAACTCTGATACGAGAAGAATGTGCAAGCAGACACTGAAATATTCTGCTCGTACTTCTCACTGGTTCGTTGCAAAACCTTACACAAACATATACATACAGTCCACACAACACATCAAGAGTGGTTAGCACACTAGACTCGCATTCTGGAGGACGAGGGTTCAATCCCGCGTCCGGCCATCCTGATTTAGGTTTTCCGTGATTTCCCTAAATCGCTTCAGGCAAATGCCGGAATAGTTCCTTTGACAGGGCACGGCCGACTTCCTTCCCCATCCTTCCCTAATCCGATGAGTCCGATGACCTCGCTGTTTGGTCTCTTCCCCAAATCAGTCCAGTCCAGACAAAACATCAAGAGCTTTGAAATTTCAGTGTCCTCTCTTCTCTATCGACACCTATTTTTTACACTATTATGTAAAGCATAGCAGCGTCCCTTGTGATCTGTTATTCTGATGCCTTCTTCGAAACTTCTGTAACAATTTAGGCATTTATTTCCTCTCACAGAATTTCTCTCTGCCCATCTATTTCGGTGATCCGTATTAATGAGCGAGGGAATGGCAGAGTAGCTAGGGGAGTGGACACATGTACTGGTGGAGCGAGAAAAAAATCACAGCACCAAGGAGTTGCGCAACATAAACAAAAGCTGGTAGGCGTGTTTCTACATCTAAAAGATGCTGTGTATTCAGATTTCGCGCCAGACACATAAGAATGGCGCTAGTGGCGCCACTACGACTATGCAACTCAGGTTTACTTCAAATATACGCTGCAACGGTCGTGAGCGCTAGTTACTTGTGAGAGTGGTGGGCTGATATTTGTCAGGAATGCCTTTATCACGCCATTATCAACACCTCACTGGGTTTGACGAGGTCGTGTAACAGGGCTATGAAAAGCTGGATGTTACTTCTACGGTACTGCAGAAAGGCTTGGCAGGAATGCAGCCATTGTGGTCATGGGAATGTACGCTCGCAAGAAGACTGAACTCCGGACGGCCACATGGCACTACATTAGCGAGAGGGAAGAGAATCATGTTAGACGTATGATTGTTGCGCATCGTACTGCATCTGCAGTAGAAATTTGAGCGGCAGTTGGCACCACAGTGATAGAACGAAATGTTACACACCGGTTTTTTTAAGAACAGGTCCGAGCCAGACACCCTGTAGCGTAAATTCCACTGACCCCAAACCACCGCCATTTGCAACTTCACTGGTGTCAAGCGAGAACAACTGGAGGGCAGGGTGGAGGTCTGTTGTATTTTCTGCTGAAAACTGGTTCTGCCTCAGTGCCAGTGATGCCCGTGTATTGGTTAGAAAGAGGCCAGTTGAAGTCCTGCAACCAACCTGTTTGCGTGCTAGATACACTGGACCTGCACCTGGAGTTACGGCCTGGGGCGTGATTTCGTATGACAGCTTTCCGTCAATGTAGTGATTCGATCTGTTGTGCCGTCATTCATGAACAGCATTCCAGAGGTTTATTCAAAAATGGTTCAAATGGCTCTAAGCACTGTGGGACTTAACATCTGAGGTTATCAGTCCCTTAGACTTAGATCTACTTAAACCTAACTAACCTAAGGACATCACACGCATCCATGCCCGAGGCAGGATTCGAACCTGCGACCGTAGCAGCCGCGTGGTTGCGGACTGAAACGCCTAGAACCGCTCGGCCACCTCAGCCGGCCCAGAGGTTTGTTTTCCAACAGGATAACGCTCGCCCACATACCACTGTCGTAACCCAGCATGCTCTAAAGAGTGTCGACATGTTGCCTTGGCCTGTTCGATCACCAGATCTGTCGCAATTGAGCACAAATGGGACATCATAGAACAACAACTCCAGCGTTATTCATTAACCGTTCCTGTATTGGCCGACCAAGTGCAACAGACATGAAACTCCATCCCACAAACCAATTTCCGGCACCTGTACAACACAATGCATTCACATTTGCATGCTTGCATTTAACGTTCTGGCTGTTACACCACTTATTAATGTACCAGCCTTTCATATTTGTAATGGCTTATCTCTTTCTTTGTTTTTTTTTGTGTCTGTTGCGATTTTTTCCCGTCAGTGTGTTTCCACCTGGTCACTTCAGATTTCCGCTAACCTTCTGTTTCCCTGCCTGGTTTCACGTGGCTGTCGGGACCACTTTCTTCCCGGATTCTTCTCAGCGCTCTCTCTCTTCCTCTTCTCCTTCATGATTTCGACGCCGGCTACATGTTAAGTTAGAGGTGGTAAATTGGTCAGCACATTGGACTCACGTTCGGGGGACGACCGTTCAAACTGTGCCCGACCCTCCAGATTCAGGTTTTCCATGATTTTCCTAAATCGCTCCAGTCAAATGCCGGGATGGTTCCTCTGAAAGGGCATTGCAGATTTCTGTCCCCATCCTTGAAATAATCCGAGCTTGAGCTCCGCCTCTAATGACCTCTTTGTCGACTGGACGTTAACCCCTAATCTTCCTTTATTTCTCTTCGAATTTAATTTCTGTGCAGTAGTTACGACAGTCTTTAACATATCATTTGTTGGTCGCGGCCGTCGGTTAATCCTGGTCGCTGTTGCGAACCCTGCAACCGGTTTCTCAGTGGGCCTTCCAAGCCTATTCAACTTGGACATAATAGGCAGATCTTCCCTTAGTCCCCCTAAATAGTGATGGCCTCAACCGACCATGCCGTTTTCAAATGCGATTGATTTCCACAGGGTAGACGGTGTTTCCTCATACTCTTCTCAGAGGGCTGTAAGCAAGCAGCACCTTGCAGCAACCACTGTGAGCGTTAGCAGGAAATAGCTAATCGAAGTGCCTACATTCCGCACTGGCCTACATTGGCCGAAAGATCTGCATGTCAAAACAATGTCGTGGAGCGTTTTTCGGAGTCGTCCAGCAGCGCTCGTTAGAAGCACGAATCTAGATTTGTTCTCTCTTGGGCGGAGGAATTGTTGCGGAGCCTATCTAGGAAGCTGGGAGTCGGTGAACAGTGAAGTGATTCTCCTCGTACGTAGTGTTTCAAAAGAGTTCGAGAGAGCGTTCCCGTGCTCTGATGTGCGTACTGGTTCAATCGTTAGCCTGTTTTCAAGGCGGTTGTTGCTGTCTAGTGGGTGTGAACTTAATCCGTAGGGAGAGGCTGCGTAGCAGCCTATGGAGACATCAGCTGGCTGGAAGTGTTTATCGAATGAAACGGACATGGCGGCTCGCGGCTACAGATGAGAAGGAAAGTTTGCACGTTCTCTGTCTCTCTCTCTCTCTCTCTCTCTCTCCCCCTTCTTCCTTCCTCATGATGCATTCCAACTTTGTCATTGCAGTAGTTATGACAAACGTGTATTACAACCCAAGTCGATCTGTGCAGGATTCGCTTAATTGCTAGCATTGCTACACGTTTAGCATGAGACATGTCATTATATCAGATAAAAAAAAATTCCTGGACACATTTAGCTACAGCCATTCGCTTCATCTGTCTGGACAATATAGGTGTATGTTAGCCGCACAGTGCTCATGTTGGCAGTGCCAGAGATAAAATATTTAATTCACTTGTCAAGAAAGGTTTTATCCGACGACATATCTGGAAAGATAAGCCTTGTGAAGGCATTTGTGTTATCAGCCAATGGTAAGTAATGCTGACGACGTCTTTCCGAGAATCTAAAAGCTGAGTCTCCACCTGTGCACGTTCACAGTACGTTGCAGGAGGAATAGTAAGAAATATAAGCTGAACATAGAAAGTTTGTAAACTTGTCTACAGCCTTTCATGAGTGTAGAGTTACTGCTCTTTTAATGTTGCGTAAGAATCCAGTTAGATGGCGTGGTTGAGATTGTGGACCCGTATTTGGTGACCAGGTGAGGTGGCGCAATGGTAACAAATGGCTCTGAGCACTATGGGACTTAACATCTATGGTCATCAGTCCCCTAGAACTTAGAACTACTTAAACCTAACTAACCTAAGGACATCACACAACATTCAGTCATCACGAGGCAGAGAAAATCCCTGACCCTCGCCGGGAATCGAACCCGGGAACCCAGGCGCGGGGTCATTGGTAACACGGTTGATTCATTTTCCAGAGGACTGTTGTCAAAACCTCAGTCCGGACTCGATGTTTTAAGTTTTTCTTGATTTCCCTGAATCATTTAAGACAATTGTGGGGACCTTCCTTCTGTAGGTCATGGACGGTTCCCTTCCCATCCTTCTTCAGTCGCAGTTTGTGTTCCGTCTATAATGACCTCATCATAAATTGAACGTTAACTCTACTTTTTCTTCCCTTCGTATTTGAAATATAAAAATCAGGATAGTTGTTCAATTAGACCCAATTCTTTCGCATCTTTCCACTATTATGCTAGCGCCACGACTTCAGTGACCCCGACGCTGACGGCAATTTAAACTATAACCATTAATCTATTTCATAAAGTAACTAATTAAATACAGCTGTGATCAGGCGTTGAGGACTGCACGATTGCTTCTGAGGCGTGGCTGAGGCGTTGTTGGACGGCAGTGTACGTGGTCGTGTGGTCGGCACAGGATTTACGTTGGATCTGGAAACCGGAACGACGACTACTTTGCCCTTCAGTCGTCGCCTAAGGTTGTGTCGATCCATTACAGGTGGCACTGGAGATCAAACTTGGGAAATCAATGGGCAGCCAGACAAGCTGAGGGCTGTGATAAAACTCGTGTACGTTATTCTTGAACACCCCTACTGTGTACAGGCGTGACTGTAAGAGGAACACGTGATGGACTCTTTAAACTCTGATACGCGGTTGTTCTTCCGGAGTTTCAGAAGACGACTGTGCGAAAACAAGACATACAGAAAACAGTGGGATAGCAGTGAATAGAACAACACTCCATGTTTTTAATTCACATTACAGATGTTCATTGTGGGCAATGTCTGTGACACGGCAAACGTCAATACGATTGTCAGACTCTTGCCATACATGTCCTAAGAAGTTACGGTCAGTATCAGCTAATGCATTAATTCTCCTTCCATATCACTCTTCCAAATTAACTGGCGGTGGAGGCACAAACACACTATATTTGACAACTTAACAAAAAGAAATCACGTGGATATAACTCAGGTGACCATGCGGCTCACTGAAGAAGAGGAGAATCATGATGGGGAGCATGTCGAACCTAATGTTGAGACAGCTGAGGTAATCTCGTACGTCTGAAAGAAAGTGTTGTGGTGTACCTTATTCTTGCAAAATGAAGTATCCACTGTCTTGCTTAAATGTGCAATAAGCGATTGCTGCAGCATGTCCATGTACACAAAACCAGCTACAGTTTCCTCCGCAAATAAAAATTGTCCATAAACTTTCGAGGAGAACATGCACAAAAGACGTTAACTTTAGGTGCATGACGCCTGTGTTCCACAGTCTTCTGTGGATGCTCTATGCCCCAAACACGTGTATTATGACGATTCACCTTTCCAAACAAATGGAACATGGCAGCGTCACTGAAAACCTACTTCTGCGAGAAACCGTCTGCCTCCAGTAGTCGCTGCAAGTCATTGCAAAATTCAGAATGGGGTTAGTTGTCGCGAGTTGTCAGTGCGTGTAAAAACTGCAGCCAATATTGTTTTACACGGAAACGTTTACGTAAAAGTGCCACATAGCTGACTTTGGTATTTACAGTTCTCTCGTTGCACATTGTATCGATTTTTTGGGGCTCCTTGACGGTTGATAACCGCCCACGCTCCGTCTTCTTCACTGATGGACCCAGCCGCTCTGCATTCTTCGCAGTACATACGCAGCTAGTCTCACGGAATGTGTTGTACCACGTGTGGTTTCTTTCTTTCATTTAGTTCCACCCACGGATCGTTACGTGTGCCGGAGCTTTTAACTGGTGTTTGGTATAAAATCGTTGCTTCCCGTCGCTACTGATTCGCATTTAGCGGACTCTTAGGACACAAAACGCACGCATCGCACCAATACACGCCATGTTTTCACACGGCTGCCCCTCTGCGGTGCGCTCTGCAACTTAGCCAAGGCGCGTGTTACGAATCGAAGCTTGGAGAGTGATATGTGTCATTTTTCTGTATGCACTGTAATTTTCGCGCAGTCTTCTTCTGGAACGTCGGATTCTTAGGAATATCCCTTTACGTGTCGAGCAGGTCATTGACTTTGACAGCCGAGACACCCAAAAATTTACGCAGTCGTACATACGCTAGGCTTACATAATTTTTCACTGGGACAGAATCATTCCTGCTGGAAATTAAAATTATTTCCAGCCCTCTGATTTCAATCAATGTTTTTAGGAGCTGACTGCCAGGCAAATGCCAGCACTGGCAACTATCCTCCAAATTTCCAAAATGAATCTTTCACTCTGCAGCGGAGAGTTTCAAAAATTCCTGACAAATTAAAAACTGTGTAATTAACGGGGACTCGAATCTGAAACCTTGCCTTTCGCGGGTGCTGCTCTTATCGACTGAGCCAGCCAGGCTCGTCCCACGACCCACATTCCTGATACAAGGCAAGGTTCCGGACTCTAAATCCAATTCGACAACAGTTATGATCTGCGAGGAACTTTCACCCTCCAAATAATCCCAGTTGGAAGTTCATCGTCCCTACTGACAGCCAACGGTCAGGTCACTGAAAAGAACTGAGTTCTCCTATGGATCAGTTCCCTAAACAGCATTTTCTGCCCGCTTGCGTGGGAAATGAAAGCTCTGAAACAAAATAAAGGTGAATAAATGTTCATTATCAGGGTTGATGATTTATCCGATGGGCGTCATAGAAGAAACAGCCACAAAATGAATTACATTACACTTGGTTCATAAAATCATGGAAATAAAATTGTGGATACTTGAAACTTCGTGACCGGTTAAAACAGTGTGCCGGACCGAAACTCGAACTCGGGACCTTTGTCTTTCGCGGGCAAGTGCTCTACCAAGAGAGCTACCAGGAGAGCTCCTGTAAAGTTTGGAAGGTAGGAGGCGAGGTACTGGCAGAAGTTAAGCTGTGAGGACGGGGCGTGAGTCGTGCTTGGGTAGCTCAGTTGGTAGAGCACTTGCTCCGGCACACAGCTTCAACCTGCCAGGATGTTTCGTATCAGCGCACACTCCGCTGCAGAGTGAAAATCTCATTGTGGATACTTGCCTAAATTCCAAATTAGAAACTTCATAAACTACAGTGTTTTGTGGATAGTGTCAGTTTTATCTTTGTGAGTGCTTTGTGTCTATGATAAACGCCATGTCGCTGCCTTAGTTCGGATTTCACTTTCATCTGTAGGTACATGCGCAGGCAGCTGTGAAGAGAAAGACATCATATGAAATACATTAAGAATGTAAGATAGTTGTATTATTGAAGCAGCTGTGGCTGACTGTTGAAACTGTGTCTCTACTTGAATATTTATTTATATGATTGCCGACAGTGGAATGTGTTTCATATGTTCAGTTTGCCCTAATTATTTAAAAAATTAAACTTGTTAGTTGACCTGAAGGTTTCTGCCGTTTTATCATCGAAAGATTTCTGCATGAATTCACTCCATTTATTCATTTGCTTCTCAGACTCTTTATTGCCAGTTTTCTGTTTAAGAATCTCCGTGAATCTTCATTTAATTACTAACATTATAAACCGTACATGATTTGTGGCCGGCCGAAGTGGCCGTGCGGTTAAAGGCGCTGCAGCCTGGAACCGCAAGACCGCTACGGTCGCAGGTTCGAATCCTGCCTCGGGCATGGATGTTTATGATGTCCTTAGGTTAGTTAGGTTTAATTAGTTCTAAGTTCTAGGGGACTAATGACCTCAGCAGTTGAGTCCCATAGTGCTCAGAGCCATTTGAACCATTTGAACCATGATTTGTGATGAAGTATGCTGTGGAAGTCTTTTCTGTCTTACATATCATCTCTAGTTTCTTCGCCGCGCGGGGTAGCCAGGCGGTCTCAGGCGCCTTGTCACGGTTCCCGCGGAGGTTAGAGTCCTCCCTCGGACATGGGTGTATGTGTTGTCCTTAGCGTAAGTTAGTTTAAGTTAGATTAAGTAGTACGTAGGCCTAGAGACCGATTACCTCAGCAGTTTGGTCCCATAAGATCTTACCACAAATTTCCATATTCCTAGTTTCTTCTAATCAGTTAATCTTTACCTTTTGAGCTGATTATCGTACCAAGACTTTCGGCCTACCTGACGTCTGTTCTATAAATACGTCGCATGTTGTATGTGGAGAGCTGCATCAAACCAGTCTTCGGACTGAGAACGACATTATTATTGTTATTTCTTTCGTTTCTCAGACATTATGTCTGGTAAAGGAAAAAAATAACAATAATAATGTTATTATTATTATTATTATTCTATGTTAATGTTTTCTTTTATTTTATTACACAGAGACGCATTCCGAGCTTGTTTCACCCATTTCCAGGCGTTTCTCGCACAAAAATTGAAAGGTTTTCAGAAATACATTATCACTATAGCTGGCATATACACTCCTGGAAATGGAAAAAAGAACACATTGACACCGGTGTGTCAGACCCACCATACTTGCTCCGGACACTGCGAGAGGGCTGTACAAGCAATGATCACACGCACGGCACAGCGGACACACCAGGAACCGCGGTGTTGGCCGTCGAATGGCGCTAGCTGCGCAGCATTTGTGCACCGCCGCCGTCAGTGTCAGCCAGTTTGCCGTGGCATACGGAGCTCCATCGCAGTCTTTAACACTGGTAGCATGCCGCGACAGCGTGGACGTGAACCGTATGTGCAGTTGACGGACTTTGAGCGAGGGCGTATAGTGGGCATACGGGAGGCCGGGTGGACGTACCGCCGAATTGCTCAACACGTGGGGCGTGAGGTCTCCACAGTACATCGATGTTGTCGCCAGTGGTCGGCGGAAGGTGCACGTGCCCGTCGACCTGGGACCGGACCGCAGCGACGCACGGATGCACGCCAAGACCGTAGGATCCTACGCAGTGCCGTAGGGGACCGCACCGCCACTTCCCAGCAAATTAGGGACACTGTTGCTCCTGGGGTATCGGCGAGGACCATTCGCAACCGTCTCCATGAAGCTGGGCTACGGTCCCGCACACCGTTAGGCCGTCTTCCGCTCACGCCCCAACATCGTGCAGCCCGCCTCCAGTGGTGTCGCGACAGGCGTGAGTGGAGGGACGAATGGAGACGTGTCGTCTTCAGCGATGAGAGTCGCTTCTGCCTTGGTGCCAATGATGGTCGTATGCGTGTTTGGCGCCGTGCAGGTGAGCGCCACAATCAGGACTGCATACGACCGAGGCACACAGGGCCAACACCCGGCATCATGGTGTGGGGAGCGATCTCCTACACTGGCCGTACACCACTGGTGATCGTCGAGGGGACACTGAATAGTGCACGGTACATCCAAACCGTCATCGAACCCATCGTTCTACCATTCCTAGACCGGCAAGGGAACTTGCTGTTCCAACAGGACAATGCACGTCCGCATGTATCCCGTGCCACCCAACGTGCTCTAGAAGGTGTAAGTCAACTACCCTGGCCAGCAAGATCTCCGGATCTGTCCCCCATTGAGCATGTTTGGGACTGGATGAAGCGTCGTCTCACGCGGTCTGCACGTCCAGCACGAACGCTGGTCCAACTGAGGCGCCAGGTGGAAATGGCATGGCAAGCCGTTCCTCAGGACTACATCCAGCATCTCTACGATCGTCTCCATGGGAGAATAGCAGCCTGCATTGCTGCGAAAGGTGGATATACACTGTACTAGTGCCGACATTGTGCATGCTCTGTTGCCTGTGTCTATGTGCCTGTGGTTCTGTCAGTGTGATCATGTGATGTATCTGACCCCAGGAATGTGTCAATAAAGTTTCCCCTTCCTGGGACAAAGAATTCACGGTGTTCTTATTTCAATTTCCAGGAGTGTATGTCGCGAGAGTTGAGCAACAGTGTTGATATTTTAAAGTATTTCATGTTCCATATTTACAAATTGAATTTACTGCTTTTGCATTTGCCGTGTTTACCAATAATTTTGTGTGCCATTTTTTGTCTCAGTTGCACGTTTTTTTACGGTGAGACTATCGATCATGCTTGATCTTCTTCAGATCCCCATCGTGCGTATGCAGATGCTATAAGTCATCTTCTTTTGGGTACATTCTCCATTCCCTCTCCGCTCGACATTATGTCCCTCTAGCAGTAATTTGCACATCGCCGACCTACTTACTGTAACACTTTGCTTCCTCGTTTTGTCACTTTGTCGTTCAGCACTTTCAATCCTTTCACCTCTTCATTTTCAGTAACTTTAAGGACGCTAACAGGAAGCTGTCACAGCTGCCAACGAAGGCATTTTCTGCAATCACTTTCCATGCTTGCAATGCAGGATAGCAACTTGTATTGCTTTGACTGTACCTAGTCACGTCACCAAGTTACTTACAGCTTCCGGAGGACCTACGGTTCGCTTAGTCGAGAGATAAACTCATTGGCGAATTTGCAAAGCGATATGATGCAGTGTTTCATTGTAGTGTAGCGAAGCTGTGAAGTAATGTTTCCATGTAGTGTAGCGCTGCCAGCAGGAAATGCAAGTAAGAAAAGTCTTGGACTATTAAAGAAGCAATATTGTGAGACACAATCAGTGACGGACGGTACACTGTAGTCGAGACAGCATGAGACCCCTGACAGCTCGCAGCACTGTTGTCAGCTTTCAACAGCGAAGCGCTAATGGATGCAGGCGCAAAGTACGGCTATTGATAAGATATCGACAGACCGATATTTTTTCAAAGAATGTCGATGTACATCGGCGATATTTCACCACGATATATCGATATCAAGACGGCAATGTCGAGTGATGATATTTTTATTTTATATTATATTTTTTCATAATTTTCGGTAAATATTTGAAGTTTTTCTTCTGAAAATGTAGTAGAACCTGCCTTTTCTTTCATTGTGCGAAGGAGTCTTACTGCTTCTTGAGCTTTCATCACTTTGGCTGTGTGAAGCAAGTATATGTGGCACAAAAGGAGAAGTCCGATTGCACTAGGGGGGGGGGGGGGGGTGAATGGAATAACAAGATTTCCGATGTGAAGAAATAGCATACCAGTAGCGTTAAAAACCAATTTTTAACGCTACTAGTGTGCTATTTCTTCAAATTGGCATCCTTCAAAAACAGTTGCTAAAAATAATGAACAAAAATGCAAATGGCAGTACTGGTCTTTGGGGTGAGCAGAGATGTGTGAGGGCAAATGCTGACGTAATCGGGACTCGGACCCACCAACAGTAACTGCGACGTTTAGCTCCACCATGGAATTTTGACACTATGACTGCTAGGTCATTGGCGTTGGCAGAAATGAAAAAAATGGGGAAGACGACATCAAGCGTTCCGAACAAATCCGCTGTATCGCAGAATCGAAGGGCGGACCGATCAGACATCTTTTATTGTGCCACTTGCATACAGTTACCACTGTAAGTAAAGTGGCTATCGCCAAGCGTGAATGTGCATCGTTTTCCTTTCAATACTTGCCCTAAGGGAGAGAGGAAGGCTGCTAGTTTGTTGATGTACAGGATACCTTATAATAAATCAATACTTAAATGTACAGCTCCAAAACTGGCAGTATATTTAGAACGTGCAGCCGATATTTTATCAGGCATGTACGTCGATATTTTTCCCGCCGATATACCGATACCTTTCTCGATATATCGAGTGCCCATGATATTACAGTTTTAAATATCGATATCTCGGATACCGAATATTTTTAAAAATATCAACAGTTCTAGCGTTAACAGTAGCCGTCTACAGAGCTGTGGCAAGGCTAAGGCGTTGCCATAGGAAGTTTACAAAATAGCGTTACATTGGTTGAGGTAGACGCGCGAAGCTGCCGCGCGCATTTCACTGCAACTTCCGGGGAACAACTTACGCCGACTCATCTACAAAATCTTACAACAACAAATGATTTCCAGTGGTATTCACTTCTCACCGCGCATCTTCCGCAAAGCTATTAACAGAACATTCCGTTATTTTGGGTTAGTTGTACTACAATAAAATAATTAATATTTCGTATTAGCGACTAGCCCCGTCTTCGCATGGCTAAGTCCCTACGCCCGGAAAACTTGTCTGGCGCAGCTGTAATAAATTATATCCACACACTTTCCTCATGAAACAGTCCACCTCTTAGTGCAGAATACCAAAACCTTTCAGACAAACAGAAGCTAAACGATGTCAAAGTTAGCGTGAGGAGGGCTATGCGTGAAGGGTCCAGTGAATTCGAAAGTAAAATTCTATGTACCGACTTGACAGAAAATCCTAGGAAGTTCTGGTCTTACGTTAAATCAGTAAGTGGATCGAAACAGCATATCCAGACACTCTGGGATGATAATGGCATTGAAACAGAGGATGACACGCGTAAAACTGAAATACTAAACACCTTTTTCCAAAACTGTTTCACAGAGGAAGACCGCACTGCAGTTCCTTCTCTAAATCCTCGCACAAACGAAAAAATGGCTGACATCGAAATAAGTGTCCAAGGAATAGAAAAGCAACTGACATCACTCAACAGAGGAAAGTCCACTGGATCTGACGGGATACCAATTCGATTCTACACAGAGTTCGCGAAAGAACTTGCCCCCCTTCCAACAGCCATGTACCGCAAGCCTGTAGAGGAACGGGAGGTTCCAAATGATTGGAAAAGAGCACAGGTAGTTCCAGTTTTCAAGAAGGGTCGTCGAGCAGATGCGCAAAACTATAGGCCTATATCCCTGACATCGATCTGTTGAAGAATTTTAGAACATGTTTTTTGTTCGCGTATCATGTCATTTCTGGAAACCCATAATCTACTCTGTGGGAATCAACATGGATTCCGAAGTCAGCGATCGTGTGAGACCCAACTCGCTTTATTTGTTCATGAGACCCAGAAAATATTAGATACAGGCTCCCAGGTAGATGGCATTTTCCTTGGCTTCCGGAAGGCGTTCGATACAGTTCCGCACTGTCGCCTGATAAACAGAGTAAGAGCCTACGGAATATCAGACCAGCTGTGTGGCTGGATTGAAGAGTTTTTAGCAAACAGAACACAGCATGTTGTTCTCAATGGAGCGACGTCTACAGACGTTAAAGTAACCTCTGGCGTGCTACAGGGGAGTGTTATGGGACCATTGCTTTTCACAATATATATAAATGACCTAGTAGATAGTGTCGGAAGTTCCATGGGGCTTTTCGCGGATGATGCTGTAGTATACAGAGAAGTTGCAGCATTAGAAAATTCCAGCTAAATGCAATAAGATCTGCAGCGGATAGGCACTTGGTGCAGGGAGTGGCAACTGACCCTTAACATAGACAAATGTAATGTATTGCGAATACATAGAAAGAAGCATCCTTTATTGTATGGTAGCAGTTACTTCTGTAAAATATCTGGGAGTATGCGTACGGAACGATTTGAAGTGGAATGATCATATAAAATTAATTGTTGGTAAGGCGGGTGCCAGGTTGAGATTCATTGGGAGAGTCCTTAGAAAATGTAGTCCATCAACAAGGAGGTGGCTTACAAAACACTCGTTAGACCTATACTTGAGTATTGCTCATCAGTGTGGGATCCGTACCAGGTCGGGTTGACAGAGGGGAGAGAGAAGATCCAAAGAAGAGCGGCGCGTTTCGTCACAGGGTTATTTGGTAAGCGTGATAGCGTTACGGAGATGTTTAGCAAACTCAAGTGGCAGACTCTGCAAGAGAGGCGCTTTGCATCGCGGTGTAGTTTGCTGTCCAGGTTTCGAGAGGGTGCGTTTCTGGATGAGGTATCGAATATATTGCTTCCCCCTACTTATACCTCCCGAGGAGATCACGAATAAAAAATTAGAGAGGTTCGAGCTCGCACGGAGGCTTTTCGGCAGTCGTTCTTCCCGCGAACCATACGCGACTGAAACAGGAAAGGGAAGTAATGACAGTGGCACGTAAAGTGCCCTCCGCCACATACTGTTGGGTGGCTTGCGGAGTATAAATGTAGATGTAGATGTAAAATACCTACAGTAGTTCCTGAAATTAGCCTTCACAAAATAAAAATAAAAACGCGGTGGACTCCAAATTATATATGAATCGAAGAAGGAGGTATGTATAGATTCCGGTAATAATAATTTCGTTTGGCTCAGTGGCCTGGAGACGTATTTCGAGTGGGCGCCACTTTGGTGACTTGCGTGTCCCTCACCTACACCAGTTATCCAACTGGAAAAAGAGGACTTAACAGTTCTACGTGGCATCCGAACCATGCGTCGATTCTGGCGAACCTTCACATTACTGAGTGGTGAACGCTAGGTTAAAATGCAGACTTAAAAGTCCGCAGTTCGAATGCGATGCGATCCCACCTACCTCTCTGTTTCCAGGCAGGCGCTTTACAGCCAAACCGCCAGGCTCGACAAAGAATCTGGTCAAGCTTCACTGCTCCCTGAAATTGAGACGGCTGTTTACTTTACCGCTTTTCCCGCCAGATATCGCCTCCTCTGTAGGTGAACAGCTCTTAGCACCCACCATCGCCACGAGATGTAATTTCAAACACCAAATAAATACGGTACAGATAACAATACCTATATTACACACTCGTCGTTACTGTTGTTGATGTGGTCTTCAGTCCAAAAACTGGTTTGATGCAGCTCTTCATGGTACTCTATCCTGTGCAAGCCTCTCCATCTCCGAGTGACTACTGCAACCTACTTCCTTCTGAATCTGCTCAGTGTATTCATTTCTTAGTCTCCCCCTAGGATTTTTACCCCCCACGCTTCCCTCCAGTACTAAATTGGTGATATCTTGATGCCTCAGAATGTGACCTATCAACAGATCCCTTCGTCTAGTCAAGTTCTGCCACAAATACCACTTCTCCCCAATTCTATTCAATACCTCATCATTATTTACGTTATTTATGCATCTAATCTTCAACTTTCTTCTGTGGCACCACATTTTTAAAAGCTTCTATTCTTTTCTTGTCTAAACTGTTTATCGTCCGTGTTTCACCACCATACACGGCTACATTCCATACCAATACTTTGCCGGCCGCGGTGCTCTAGCGGTTCTAGGCGCTCAGTCCGGACCCCGCGCGACTGCTACGGTCGCAGGTTCGAATCCTGCCTCGGGCATGGATGTGTCTGATGTCCTTAGGTTAGTTAGGTGTAAGTAGTTCTAAGTTCTAGGGGACTGATGACCACAGATGTTAAGTCCCATAGTGCTCAGAGCCATTTGAACCATTTTTGAACAAATACTTTCAGAAAATACTTCCTGACACTTAAATCTGTACTCGATATTAACAAATTTCTCTTCTTCAAAAATGCTTTCCTTGCCATCGCCATTCTACATTTTATATCCTACATTTTATATCCTCTCTCCTCTGACATTCATCAGTTATTTTGCTGTCCAAATAGCAAAACTCATCTGCTACTTTAAGTGTCTCATTTCCTAATCTAATTCCCTCAGCATCACCTTATTTAATTCGGCTACATTCCATTATCCTTGTTTTGTTTTTGTTGATGTTCATTTTGTATTCTGCTTTCAAGACACTGTCCATTTCGTTCAACTGCACTTCCAGGTCCTTCGCTGTCTCTTGACAGAATTACGATGTCATCGGCAAATCACAAGGTTTTTATTTCTTCTCCCTGGATTTTAATCCCTATTCCAAATTTTTCTTTTGTTTCCTTTACTGCTTGCTCAATATGCAGATTGACTAACATTAGGGACAGGCTACAACTCTGTCTCACTCCCTTCTCCTTCGACTCTTATAACTGCTATTTGGTTTCTGTACAAATTGTAAATAGCCTTTCGCTCCCTGTATTTGACTCTTGCCACCTTCAGAATTTGAAAGAGAATATTCCAGTCAACATTGTCAAACGCTTTTTATAAATCTACGAATGCTATAACTGTAGGTTTGTCTTTCCTTAACCTCTCTCTTCTGAACAGAAGTCGTAGGACCAGTATTGCCTCCCGTAATCCTACATTTCTACGGAATCCAAACTGATCTTCCTCGAGGTCGGCTTCTGCCATTTTTTCCATTCATCTATAATTATAAATTATATATCCAAATATTCCCGGTGAATCAGTCTCTCTGTTAGTGAAAACTGAAAACCGCATCAATATCCCTACAGTAGTTTATGACGTTAGCCTTTACATAGATACCGAAACCGTGCCGGGGGACTTTGATTTATGTACTACATCATGTACATGTAGATGTACCTCATTAATACTTCGCAAGCCATCCGACGGTGTGTGACGGAGAGTACTTCTGGCACCAATGTCTGATACGCTCTTCCCTGTTCCATTCGATAATGGTGCGTGGAAGAATGGTTGTCGGTAAACTTCTGTATTACCTCTGATATCTCGAATTTTCTTGTTGTGGTAATTTCACGAGACCTATGTGGGAGCAAATAATGTCGTTCGACTATTCCCAGAACGTACTCTCTCGGAAGTTCGATAGTAAATCACTCCGTGACCACAAAGCCTCTCTTGCAGCATCTGCCACTATAGTGTGTCAAGCATGTCTGCAAAGCCCTTGTGCCAAGGAAACGACCCTGTGAACAAACGCATTACTCTCTGTTGGATCTCTATCTCTTCTATTAGTCCTACCTGTAAGTGTTCCAGTCCGACGGGCAATACTCAAGAATCCATTGAACAAGTTTTTTGTAAACCCCTTCTCTATTGGAAGAGTTACATTTCATTAAGATTCTTCCTATGAATGTAAGTGTGGCATCTGATTTTTCCTACTTTCTACATTCCTCTTAAGATCGCTCTCAGTAGTTATTTCTAGATATTTTACGGTAGATACTGTTCTCCTTGGGGTACTCCGGAAATTACGTTTACATCTGTCGATTTTGTTCCGCTAGGAGCTCTCTTTGCAAGAAAGACTTGAATCCAATAGAAAATCTGGTACGAGACTCGGGAAGTTTGTACATTTTTTTTTTTCGCTCATGCTGGAACACAGCGAGATGGATTTCGCAAAATCTCTGTTTGCGGAATACATGTGTAGACGTAGATATAATAGACTATTAGTAATGAAGTATAGGCTGTGCCGTCTTGTAATGTTTTGTGGTTTCTTTTTGGGTTTGGAGAGGGAGCTATGAGAGGTGGGTGGCTGGTTTCCTCTCACTACAACACAAAATGCCCAAATGGTTAAAATACACTTTATAACAGGAACCAATCGAGTACTTCAGTGATGTCCAATCTGAAGTTCTGTGGTTAATAGCAATCAAATAACATGTACTATTTCTTGCCCGTGTCCGCATCGCAACTATATACACTACTGCCCATTAAAATTGCTACATCAAGAAGAAATGCAGATGATAAACGGGTATTCATTGGACAAATATATTGTACTAGAACTGACATGTGATTACATTTTCACGCAATTTGGGTGCATAGATCTTGAGAAATCAGTACCCAGAACAACCACCTCTGGCCGTAATAACGGCCTTGATACGCCTGGGCACCGAGTCAAACAGAGCTTGGATGGCGTGTACAGGTACAGCTGCCCATACAGCTTCAACACGATACCACAGTTCATCAAGAGTTGTGACTGGCGTATTATGACGGGCCAGTCGCTCGGCCACCATTTACCAGACGTTTTCAGTTGGTGAGAGATCTGGAGAATGTGCTGGCCAGGGCAGCAGTCGAACATTTTCTGTATCCAGAAAGGCCCGTACAGGACCTGCAACATGCGGTCGTGCATTATCCTGCTGAAATGTAGGGTTTCGCAGGGATCGAATGAAGGGTAGAGCCACGGGTCGTAACACATCTGAAATGTAACGTCCACTGTTCAAAGTGCCGTCAATGGGAATAAGAGGTGACCGAGACGTGTAACCAATGGCACCCCATACCATCACGCCGGGTGATACGCCAGTATGGCGATGACGAATACACGCTTCCAATGTGCGTTCACCGCGATGTCACGGATGCGACCATCATAATGCTGTAAACAGAACCTGGATTCATCCGAAAAAATGACGTTTTGCCATTCGTGCACCCAGGTTCGCCGTTGAGTACTCCATCGCAGGCGCTCCTCTCTGTGATGCAGCGTTAAGGGTAACCGCAGCCATGGTGGTGGTGGTGGTTAGTGTTTAACGTCCGATCGACAACGAGGTCATTAGAGACGGAGCGCAAGCTCGGGCTAGGGAAGGATTGGGAAGGAAATCGGCCGTGCCCTTTCAAAGGAACCATCCCGGCATTTGCCTGAAACGATTTATGGAAATCACGGAAAACCTAAATCAGGATGGCCGGAGACGCGCAGCTGTGGTCTCCGAGCTGATAGTCCATGCTGTTGTAAACGTCGTCGAACTGTTCGTGCAGATGGTTGTTGTCTTGCAAACGTCCCCATCTGTTGACTCAGGGATCGAGACGTGGCTGCACGATCCGTTACAAAAAAAATGGTTCAAATGGCTCTGAGCACTATGCGACTAAACTTCTGAGGTCATCAGTCGCCTAGAACTTAGAACTAATTAAACCTAACTAACCTAAGGACATCACACACATCCATGCCCGAGGCAGGATTCGAACCTGCGACCGTAGCAGTCACGCGGTTTCAGGCTGAAGCGCCTTTAACCGCACGGCCACACCGGCCGGCTGATCCGTTACAGCCATGCGGAAAAGCTGCCTGTCATCTCGACTGCTAGTGATACGAGGCCGTTGGGATCCAGCACGGCGTTCCGTATTACGCTCCTGAACCCACCGATTCCATTTTCTGCGAACAGTCATTGGATATCGACCAACGCCAGCAGCAATGTCGCGATACGATAAACCGCAATCGCGATAGGCTACAATCCGACCTTTATGAAAGTCGGAAACGTGATGGTACCCATTTCTCCTCCTTACGCGAGGCATCACAACAACTTTTCACCAGGCAACGCTGGTCAACTGCTGTTTGTGTATGAGAAATTGGTTGGAAACTTTCCTCATGTCAGCACGTTGTAGGTGTCGCCACCGGCGCCAACCTTGTGTGAATGCTTTGAAAAGCTAATCATTTGCATATCACAGCATATTCTTCCTGTGGGTTAAATTTCGCGTCTGTAGCACGTCATCTTCGTGGTGTAGCAATTTTAATGGCCAGTAGTGTACAATGACTAACGCTCCCTCATATCTAACTAAGATGTGAGGCGATGACTATCACTGTTGAAGATTAGAGAACAGTGCGACGTATTGCGTAGCAATGCGAACTCAGTCCGGATGCGACGTACGAAGGTACTGAGATTGAGCGATTGAGAGCTCGGTAGGCGGCGGCGGCCTATATGCACGCTGCCAGGGGGCGTTATCGGCGCGTAGCCTGCGAGCGTGTCTTGGTCTTCCCTTATCATAGGCGCCCATAGTTTGGCGATTGCTGTACAGTGTTTCCTACTGCCGACTGGTGTGCTGGTGAAGGCATATGCCAGCACAAAGTAGAAATAAATAAACGTTCCTCCTGCCTGACAAGGCGTCTGGACCGTAGGTGAGAGTAAGAGACGAGCGCAGCAGTGGGAGGGAGGGGAGGGGGTTGTAGGCGGATGACGCAGCGGGGACCTCCCATTGTCTCGGCGAATGCCGGCGCCTGGGAAGCGACGCTGAGGTGGGAGTTGTGGTCGCCAAGCGGCCGCTGGCGAGGAGAGCTGTGCAGGCTGTGTGACGGGACGGCACAGATATCCGCAAAGTTGCCGGCGGAGAAAGCGGACGAGCGGACCGCTAAACGCCGCCAGATTCCGCACGCTTCGCGGTGGACCGCCGAGTCTCGGACGCGAACTTCTCTCTGCTACCAGCTGCCGGCTCAGTTGACTGAGGCGACGAGACACACACCACACGATTCTCGCTTAACACTGAGGTGAGTGACGGAACTCGATGTAACACAGAGTGCTCTTCCCGTTACATCAAGTCGACTGTAGTTCAGGTTGAACTACCATCTACCCTGGCAGGCTGGTTAAAACTCAAACTTTGCTCCCGGCGCCCTTGTTAGAAGCGTACTGAATATTCGCACAGCAGCGCAAAATCAATATTCTGGAAGCGGATATAACATAACCACTTGTTGGGCTGTGTTGGATAACACTCAACTGAGATTCTTGATATTAAAGATAGGGCGTATCTCTTCGCTGCAAATATCTTTACCTGTAACAAAGTTTTTCAGGACTTGCGTGTTTTCAGTAATCAGTTCTACGAAATGATGTGACCGAAACAGCTAGTTGCTTTAGAGCTGTTATTTATTCGCATCATAGATTGACACAGGTTTCGTAGCTGAATGATGAGATAACACTGCCTACCTCCAGCTAGTGACGCCGTTTCTTATATATTCTTTTTTAAAATGATCACGCCGCCATTTGACTGTTTTATTGTTTATTTAAGTGCAACCCAGGTTTCGGCCTTTTATGCCATGTTCAAGTATTTCCTAAAAGCAAAATTGCATACAACAAGATCACGTAAAATTTCGAAAGATGTAAAATGTCTTAAACAATCAATGTAAATTTGTGTATAATTACGAAATATGTACTTACATTTTATGCCTTTAACATATATTGCAGAACACTTAACATGTTGTCAAGCTCCCCATGAAATGCCTGATGTAAAATCACCATCTTTTAACAGATCAGTAAATAATCGTGGGAGTACGTCACATTTAGTGAAAACAGTCTTACGTTGGTAAATAAAAGATGAGCACGTGTCCTTAAAACGTAATGACAGTTAAATCAAAGAGTCTGGACAATAGAACGGCTGAATATTAAAATGACAAAGTATCATAGATATATGACTGTTAACGTTAAATGTGAGAATAATGGCACTCTGTGTACAAGCACTGCTTAGAGTGTTAATTTCGGATATACAATTAAAAGTTGAATAGTTTTACAGCAAAAGTTACGGAGTTTGTATTTATAAATCATGACAGTTACTTACGAAAAACAAACTTCCCGAAATGAAACAGTTATCATTCCAAAATATTTAAGATAACTTTTTACAACAATACTTAATTTACAAAATGTAATAACTTTTCAGTTAGAGAATGGACTTTGTTGCTAAAATATTTCCTAGGGCGTTTTTCATTAAGCTGTATACTAATTACTAATTGGTTTCGTGTATACATTTTATAAATATGACTTCCGTTATTTGTTTATACTTTCTCAACATACTTTCGAAAAAAAATTGTATTTCACCATATTTTAATTATAGATCATAATAATTACGTTGTAACTATGTGGACAAAGCTAAATCAGCCACTCAGCACGACTGCAATATGTGCTAATAGAGTTTTCCTGCTTCGGGTATACATCGCGAAGCGGTATCGAACAGTTGAGCTGGCCGGTAATCGTGGTTTTCTTTAAGAATCGGCCCATTATGCTACTTTACATGGAAGATTCGTAAGAAATGTACTTATTTATTGTCAGAACGTATGTGCGTATTTTATATTACGAATAATGTCTCTGTCTCAGGGGAAAGCAACCTAAACGATAAGATAAATAGCTCATAATGGTCACCGTCAACTATAATGTAAGTCATGAATGGTTTCCGTGGATTAGACCAGTCTTCAGGTGGTTGCATGCACCCTTATCGTGGATTCTCTAGCTTCTAACGTTTCCAAAATGTTATACGTTAACGAATGCCATATTGATTCTCTTGTTTACCAGTACTGGTTGTGAAAAGTATAAATATTTTTTAAATCACATAACAATTAACTGTTACAAAATTTACTTGATTCTGCCTATTTGTTTACGATATAGCTTAAATGTAAATAATGGGCGCCCCTGCAGGAATGGTCAGCATTGAGGAGTATGACGCGAGAGATCAATCGAAACAAAAAAGTCTAGTAAATTTGGGTCTTAAAATGCATAACTTAACGAGCTATGAGCACTTCTTCATCTGCGCTACTGTGAAACACATCTCTTCTACTGAACAAGTGCTTATAGTTCTTAAGGTATGTATTTTAGATCCCATGTTTACGGCACTATTTTTTGTTGTTTTGGTTCGTACTACCTCGTCCCAAAACATGGAAAGCAAAGAGCTTTCAGCAGAACAAATTTGT
The DNA here is from genome assembly GCF_021461395.2 of Schistocerca americana. Classification (NCBI taxonomy): domain Eukaryota; kingdom Metazoa; phylum Arthropoda; class Insecta; order Orthoptera; family Acrididae; genus Schistocerca; species Schistocerca americana. The sequence continues at coordinate 292,369,440 of NC_060122.1, forward strand.
TTCAGTGCATCGAAGATGAAGAAGTGCTTATTGCTCTTAAGTTATACATGTTAGAGCCCATCTTTAACTTTTTTTTTGCTTTGAATGCCTGAATATTGACCATTCCTTCTGAGACACCCTGTATACAAGTAGACTCCGCAAGCCACCATACAGTGAATAGCGGAATGTAAGAGAGCTATTTATAAATTAACCTCTGAAGAGCTATTAAAAATACGCAAATACTTGTAGCTTACTGGTGGTAGCGTGCTTGGAAAAGGGGACCATGAAGGTCACATCACGTTGCGTCAGCCTGCTCACTGTCTTTCGTTAGCATGTAAGCTGCAAGCGGCTGAAATGGACGGTGTTAACGTGCCTACCGGCAGTTGCGAGGTACATTGTGTTATTCACTTTCAGCTAGCATGTGGAGTTCGTGCCGCCGAGATTCATCGTCGATTGTGTCGTGTGTATGGGGATGGGGATATGAGTGATGGGTGTTCTGGGGGAGTGGTGCAGGAGACTCAACGCTTGTCGCACACATGAGGAAGACATTCAAATGTGACTGATTAACTTGTGCAACACGTTAGTGAAATTAGCTTTCAAAAAATGTGCCTCAAATTTCAGAGACAGCCCTCTTCAACATTGCCGTAGAGAGGCTAGGTGACCATAAGGTTTGTGCATGATGGGTACGAAAATGTCTAACCAGTGTTCACAAAACTGAAGAAATGGGTTCGGCCTTGACATTCCATCAGCACTACAGTGAGGAATGGGAGGTATTTCTGAACAGTATCCTGACTTGTGACGATACATGGTGTAGTATGTGGACTCTGAAGCTAAGGAACAGTCCAAACAGTGGATGTACACTCACTGCCCCAACAAACCGAAAGCATTCAAGCAGACGCTGGCAAACCGCAAAGTGACGGTTTTCCCAAATCGTTTAAGGCAAACGCATGGATCGTTCCTTTGCAAAGGGCATGACCGATTTTCTTCCTCATACTTGCTCCTTCAGAGCCTGTGCCCGTGGCAAATGACTTCGTCGTCGTATATTCCTGTAGCTTTTCAGGAGTATCCCTGCACTTGAGAGCTGTGTACTCTACAGCTACTTTACATCGTTTATCAAGAGGTAACGGTTGTCTCTGTCATTAACTAAACTCGAATAGCTCTTGTTGTTAGGGAACATTTTAGTGACATCGGCAACCTCCTGTTGTGACTGGGGCCACGCTTCCGATGGCTGGTCACGCCATACGTTCCACGAATTTCTCTGCTACGTCACTGCACAACACAACTTACACACGTTCAGAAATGAGCGTTGGAACGTTACACCACTGCAGACGCCTAGCGGCCCATGCGCAATGTGCGTGCGGCCCAATCACAGGCTAGGCAATTCTTCTGCAGGGAATCATAAACAGTGTTAATTTTCGTAAGCCTTAACGTAGTTTTCTTGTGAATGTCGTGAGTACATTATAGAATCTTCTCGGCTGGGCTCGTGTTCTGCAGTACATTAATGGAAATATTTCTAAAAACTATGATGCAAGTAATGGTAATGTGAAGTCTTATCAAGGCTCAACACCAAGTAGAGCAGTGTTACTATCAGAAGGTTCAGCAGACTCTGAGAGTATTCGTTACTGATCTAAAAGCCATTCAGTCCCTAATGCAAGCCGGCCGAAGTGGCCGTGCGGTTAAAGGCGCTGCAGTCTGGAACCGCAAGACCGCTACGGTCGCAGGTTCGAATCCTGCCTCGGGCATGGATGTTTGTGATGTCCTTAGGTTAGTTAGGTTTAACTAGTTCTAAGTTCTAGGGGACTAATGACCTCAGCAGTTGAGTCCCATAGTGCTCAGAGCCATTCCCTAATGCAAGTCTGGGTAAAATGTCAAATGTTGAGCTGTCACAGGAGATGCTTTGGGCTCGAGAAACTGAATAGTTGTGCTCGAATTTCCATCGAATGGAATTCATCGTTTTTATCGTCTTTCGAGTGCCGAGTAAAGGTGACTGCTTTGGCTTGTGCATCTCCAAAATGTTCGTCATTTGTCCTGAATAACATGTTCACCGCACATGTCACGCATTGTCTCATGAGTGGAACATGATGAGCCAGTACCATGCCCTATCTGCATTATAGGTAACGTACATTAATAGATTTTTGTCAGCAGGTAGAAATCGTATTGAGGACTGTTCCCCAAGATGATACCTGATAAATTTATGATAGCTTCTATCCATTATTGTAGAATTGCACTGTAACTACAAGGGGCTATGTAAGCTACTCAAAACATTGTGCAAGACCACTTGCTTGCGGTTGCATGATCTTATGCAGAGTACAACCTGTATAAAAAGCGAGTTAGACTTTATTTATGTTGTTACATTTCTTCAGGGTGTTCATTTTCCACGTGTGTGTAACACGATTAAACGAACATATAAAAAATTATGCTAGCGACCCGCAATGGCTTCGTATGGATAACTAATAGAAAAGTGCAGTGGTAGGCTTTAAATCATAATATGTAGTGGTATGTAGCTAGATCTGTATAGATTCTGCTCTCTGGAGGTGGGGACGGATGTTTACTGCATTTCCTGCCAGATACCGCCTCGTCTATAGCTGACCAGCTCGTGACACATCTTTGCCACAAGATGTCACTGCAAACACCACTGGATTGTGGAATATGAAACAGACAAGCTACACATATATTACACTCTCGTCATTACTATAGTTATGAATTATCTACAAAAACCTTCCTCGCAAATCAGTCTCTCTATTAGTGAAAACCATATCAAAATGTCTACAGAAGTTCCTGAGGTTAGCATTCGCATACAGACCAAGAAACACGCCAGGGAACTTAAGTTTAAAGTGCGAGGGTGGTTTGATAAGTCTGGTGAAAAACAAGTAAAAATGTTTGCTTCGTAAAGAACTCACGTTACTTCTCGACTTAGTCTCCTTTGAGGGCTATACACTTCGTCCAGCGATCCTCCGGGTTCTTCATCCCCTCGAAAAACAGGTTATGTCAATCCGCAAATATCGCTTCCTGATTTGAGAAAATTTCGTCCCAGCCAATGAAAGTCTGAAGTTAGGGAACAGGAAAAAGTCACTTAGGGCTATGTCTGGTGAACAGGGTGGATAAGGAAGCAACTCAAAACCCAGTTCTTGCACTTTCGACGTCGTTATCGCTGCTGTATGGAATGCTGCATTATGCTGGTGATAGAGCACTTTTTTGCAAGCTGCCAACCTCGTTCTGCTTTCAGTCAGCGCAAGCTTCATACGATCCATCAAGGAAGCATAAGAGTCCAGTTAAGGTTCTGCCTTCTTCAAAGTAATCTTGGAGGATTATTCCGTGGGTATCCCAAAAAACAGTGGCCATTATTTTACCAGCTGACAAAATGGTACTTTCACCAACCTTTGTTAATTGTTTTGAGTGGTGTTTTGACTCTGTTGTATAACAATGGATCCAGGTTTGCCGGCCGGGGTGGCCGAGAGGTTCTAGGCGCTACAGTCTGGAAGCGCGCGACCGCTATGGTCGCAGGTTCGAATCCTGCCTCAGGCATGGATGTGTGTGTTGTTCTTAGGTTAGTTAGGTTTAAGTAGTTCTAAGGGACTGATGACCTCAGAAGTTAAGTCCCATAGTGCTCAGAGCCATTTGAACCATTTTTTTTGATCCAGGTTTCATCAACAGTCACAATTCGACGCAAAAGTTGTGAGTGTTGCGTTTAAAAACCGCCTGACTTTGTGTTGAAAAGCTGTGCTGGATGCGCGTTTGGTAGACTGTGAGCAATCGCAGCACCCATCTCGCTCACAGCTTCTTTATTGCAAATTCTCCGTGCAGGATATTGTGCACTCGCTCAGTTCAGATACCTGCAGTCTGAGGAGTCTCATGAATATTTATTCTGCGGTCTTCCATTACCATGTCATGGATTTTGGCAGTGGTTTCCTTTGTGGTGACCTCAACTGGACGGTCGTAGTGCGCTTGTTCGACTACAGCGTTCGTCCGACCACGTTTGAATTCATTGATCCAAAAGTAAGTGGTCTTCAGTGATGGTGCAGAGTCCGCGTGAAGTTCATCCATTTTTTTTTATTTGTGTGGCAGTCCATTCCTTCAAATCAAAATGTTTAATAGCACGAAACTCGGTTTTCCCCTTAAATGAAACAACAAGTTTACTGTTACCATTCACTGTTCATTTATCTCCACGACGCATTTCAAAGGTTTAAACCTCCAGCATCAGGTGTATTTACAAAATATGACAGTATACATGTGATGTGTTACGACAGTGAAAGGATCCTGTGAGCACTGGAGACAATGCCACAAGTTCCTCCAAAAAATCGTAACACAACACACACACACACACACACACACACACACACACACACACGTCGTACTAACAAGTCTAAATCCACCTGATGATTGAGGTTTAAATCTTTGAAACGCGTCGTGGAGATAAATAAAGAGTGACTGGTAACAGTAAACTTGTTGTCCGATTTAATGTCAATAACAGTCACGATAAAGCCTAACCCAAAATGTTCGGTTTTCTCAATTTTCAGACGCAGTCGACAACTGTCCATTTCAGACAGCTGTCAAGAATGAACTGTACATTGTTGAAATTCTTCGTACGATCCGAAGAATAATGAAGCTTACCAATCATGAAGGCGCAACAAAAATGTTCCATTCTTTCAGGGAGATTTACCAGACATATCAAACCACACGCGTATGTACAGATATAGGAACAAGGAACTGAAAATGAGGATAGTCTCGAAACGCATTGTGCTCCTTAAAAATAAACAACATTCGTAAAATTACTGTATATACATATAGTCATGGTATTTTCCACGTCCGCTTTATAGTGGGTAAAGTGAAACTACTAAACCAATAGTAATTACGAGGGTCACTCCAAAAGAAATGCACACTAGTTTTTTTTTTAAATCCATCTACATGTTTGAAAGTTTTACAGTATGTAGATACATCCTTTAGGAACAATATTTTCATTTCTCCACATAATTTCCATCCCTCTCAACTTCCTTACGCCATCTTGGAACCAGCGCCTGTATACCCGCACGGTACAATTCTGGACCAACCTGTTGGAGCCACTGTTTGGCAGCGTGCACAAAGGAATCATCATCTTCAAACCTTGTTCCACGAAGAGAGTCTTTCTGTTTCCCAAAGAGATGATAGTCACATGGAGCCAGGTCAGGACTGTAAGGCAGGTGTTTCAGTGTTGTCAGTCCGAGTTTTGTGATCGCTTCCATGGTTTTTTGACTGACATGAGGCCGTGCATTGACGTGCAACAGCAAAACATCCTGCTTTGTGGTCGAACACGACTCAATCGAGCTTGAAGTTTCTTCAGTGTCGTCACATATGCATCAGAATTTATGGTGGTTCCACTTGGTAAGATGTCCACAAGCAAGAGTCCTTCAGAATCGAAAAACACCGTAGACATAACTTTTCTAGCAGAAGGTGTGGTTTTGAATTTTTTTTCTTGGGTGAATTTGCATGATGCCACTCCATTGATTGCCTCTTCGTCTCTGGTGATAAATGATGGAGCCATGTTTCATCACCTGTTACAATTCTTCCAAGAAATTCATCTCCACCATTCTCGTACTGCTCCAAAAGTGCGCTGCATACCGTTTTTCTTGTTTCTTTGTGAGCCACTGTCAACATCGTGGGAACCCACCTGGCACAAACCTTTTTTAACGGCACCACTTTCAGTATTCTACAAACACTTCCTTGCCCTATCCCAACGTAGCGTGACAATTCGTTCGCTGTGATGCGTCTGTCAGCAGTCACCAATTCGTTAACTCACTGCACATTATCTGGAATGTGTGCTGTACGTGGCCTGCCGCTGCGAGGCCAATGGTCTATATTGCCGTGCCCGCTTTCATCACGTAACCCGCTTGCCCACCGACTAACTGTACTGCGATCGACAGCAGCATCTCCATACACGTTTTTCAACCTCTTGTGGATGTTTCCCATTGTCTCGTTTTCACAGCACAGGAATTCTATGACAGCACGTTGCTTCTGATGAACGTCAAGTGTAGCAGCCATCTTGAAGACATGCTGTGACGGCGCCACTCACGGGAACAGGTTGAACTGAGCTTGTAAACAAGCGGGAAGGATGTATCTACACACTGTAAAACTTTCATACATGCAGAATGAAAACTGTATTTTTACAAAGACATGCTGTGACGGCGCCACTCACGGGAACAGGTTGAACTAAGTTTGTAAATAAGCAGGAAGGATGTATCTACACACTGTAAAACTTTCATACATGCAGAATGAAAACTGTATTTTTACAAAAATAGTGTTCATTTATTTTGGAGTGACCCTTGTAATTCAGTGCGCTTGTTGATCCTTGCGTGGGGCATCGCGTTGTGGAACAAGCTGGCGTATTATACAGGCAGGTTTATTGGTACACACAGTGATGCATATGACTACAGTGGAGACACTGATCTCATTTATCTGGACTTTTGCTTCTGGTCATGGATGTCATTTAGAAACGAGTTTCTCTGAAGGGAAAGGATATCGCCTGGGGACAGGGACGTCGCAGCACAAACAGTCCCCGCAGCAAAACGCCGCGGTCGCGGACGGATGGCTTGCTTTCGCTGCCGGGTTGACCGTGTCGGCGACGCTGCAGATGAGTCAGCCGCGGAAAGTTCACTCGCCGCGTCGCTTTCTAGCGTGCAGCGCTCTGCGCCCGGCCGGCAGCCGTTGCGTCACGGCAGGTACGGGCGCGGAGAGCGAGCAGCCGCCACAAAAACAAGCTAATGACAAGGCGGCGGCAGCAGCAGAAGCTAGCGGCAGGTGCCAGGCTGCCTACAAGCCACAGACGAGGCTTCGGGACGTGCGCGGAATCTCCAGCCACTGCCGCAGGGAATACAGCCGGTGCCAAAAGTAATGTCCGTGGCGGTAAAAGCAGTACTCATCGCGCTCCATGTATCCATTTATTAAATTTATATATATTATAAATTACAGTCCACTGTAAGCCAATCACAGGAAATACACTATGGATTTTGATACTGTTTTCACTAATAGACTGATTCAGGCAGAAGATTTGGTAAAAACATTGAAGAGCCAAAGAACCTAGTACAGCTGCCTAATATCCTGTAGGGCCCCCGCGACCTCGCAGAAGTGCCGCAACACGACGTGGCATGGACCCGATTAATGTCTGAAGTAGCGCTGGAGGGAATTGACACCATGAATCCTATGGGGCTGTCCATGAATCCGTAAGAGTACGAGGGGGTGGAGAACTCTTCTCAACAGCACGCAAGGCATCCCAGATATACTGAATAATTTTCATTTCTGGGGAGTTTGGTGGCCATTGGAAGTGTTTAAACTCAGAAGAAATGGTTGAAATGGCTCTGAGCACTATGCGACTTAACTTCTGAGGTCATCAGTCCCCTAGCACTTAGAACTACTTAAACCTAACTAGCCTTAGGATATCACACACACCCATGCCCGAGGCAGGATTCGAACCTGCGACCGTAGCGGTCGCTCGGTTCCAGACTGTAGCGCCTAGAACCGCTCGGCCACCCCGGCCGGCTCAAACTCAGAAGAGTGTTCCCGGAGTCACTCTGTATCAATTCCGGACGTGTGTATGTCGCATTGTCCTGCTGGAATTGCCCGAGTCCGTTGGAATTCACAATGGGCTTGAATGGATGCTGGTGATCAGACAGGGTGCTTATTTGTCACCCGTCAGAGTCGTATCTAGACTATCAGGGGTCCCATATGACTCCAACTGCACACGCCCCGCACTATTACAGAGCCTCCACCAGCTGGAACAGTCCCCTGCTGACATGCAGGGTCCATAGAATCATAAGGTTGCCATGCCCGTACACGTCCATCCGCTCGATACAATTTGAAACTAGACTCGTCCGACCAGGCGACATGTTTCCAGTCATCAACAGACCAGTGTCGGTGTTGACGGGCCCAGACGAGGTATAAAGCTTTGTATCATGCAGTCATCAAGGGTACACGAGTGGGCCTTCGGCCCCGAAAGCCGACATCGATGATGTTTCGTCGAATGGTTCACACGTTCACACGTGTTGATGGCCCAGCATTGAAATCTGCAGCAATTTGCGGAAGGGTTGCACGTTTAACGATTCTCTTCAGTCGTCGTTCGTCCCGTTCTGGTAGGATCTTTTCCCGGCCGGAGCGATGTCAGAGATTTGATGTTTTACCCGATTCGCGGCGCATTCGTCAAATGGTCGTACGGGAAAATCCCCACTTCATCGCTACCTCTGAGATGCTGTGTCCCATCGCTCATGCGCCGACCATAACACAACGTTATAACACAACGTTCAAACTGACTTAAATCTTGATAACCTCCCATTGTAGCGGCAATAGCAAATCTAACAACTCCGCCATAACTTGTCGTCTTATATAGACGTTGCCGACCGCAACGCCGAGTTCTGTCTGTTTACGCATCTCTCTATTTGAATGCGCGTGTCTATACCACTTTCTTGGACGGTTCAGTTTAGTAATGATGGTTCAAATGGCCGTGAGCACTATGGGACTTAACTTCTGAGGTCATCGATCCCCTAGAACTTAAAACTACTTAAACCTAACTAACCTAAGGACATCACACACATCCATGCCCGAGGCAGGATTCGAACCTGCGACCGTAGCGGTCGTCGAGCGGTTCCAGACTGTAACGCCTAGAACAGGGGCGGGCAGGAATCCTGCACATGTGCGGTGCACTTGCACGCGTGCAGTTAACAGGTGTTCTGCGTGCACACAGGGGCGAGCTGGCCACCCGCTTATCTCCCATCCCCACCATACCTTCTGTCCGCTCCTTCCTCTGTAATGCGTTTTGTTTCCTAGCTTGCTTTATTGAGTGAATGAATAAGGTGAGTAGGAGTGCTTGAAGGAAATCATGGTTTGAAAGAGTACCTACTACCTACGATACGTTTTATTTAATTATCACAGGTGGAGTTTACAATACGTTTAATATCTGGAACAAAATTTCTACATACAGACAAACACAAACAGTTACGTAAATTTTCGTCACTGATGTTGCTCTTAACCGAGACTTATTAATTCAGCAAATGGTTTTCCAGCTCTCGCTATATTAAGCGCAGTCTTCTAACTTTGCACATACCGCTGGGCTATTATTGTTGTCGTCCTGAAAACTTGAAAACAGTGCTCCATAAAATTTTAAATCAGTTAGATGAGAGACATGACGAGAGAAAGTCGCAGATCTCTCGTGACAACAGCAACTACGACAAATTCAAATGGCTCTGAGCACTATGGGACTTAACTGCTGTGGTCATCAGCCCCCTAGAACTTAGAACTACTTAAACCTAACTAACCTAAGGACATCACACACATCCATGCCCGAGGCAGGATTCGAACCTGCGACCATAGCGGTCGCGCGGTTCCAGACTGTAGTGCCTAGAACCGCTCGGCCACTCCGGCGGGCCAACTACGACAGATTCATCTGGTATCGTCAGATCGCTCTTCTTAAGCTCAGTCAATTCCCCATCCGCTCAGAATCCGACAATAAATTGTACTCGTCCTTGTGAAATTTATTATAATGGGCTTCAATACTAAACTTCCGTTGATCAGCGAGAATGCTGCCACATATTAAACATTTCGAATTTTCACGTTTTTGCACAAAGAAAAAATGATTCTCTCATTACTTTTTAAAAGATAGCAAATCTTCACTTCTCCGTTTCTTGAAATACAACGTTCACTACATAGTGCTCGCTTCGCATCAACGTCCGCAGCTTAGCCTGGCACTACACTGCCGCAACCTGCCGGCTGTCGCCACAGCCCCGGTCGACGCCTGCACGCGAGCAGCACACGTGCAGCGCTGTGCGCTCATGAGCCGCGTGCAACGTTTGCCCGCCCCTGGCCTAGAACCTCTCGGCCACTTCGTCCGGCCAGTAATGTTGGATGTGTATTGTATCTACTGTTATCTGTTCCATATTTCATTGGCGTTTGGAGTGAGATTTCGTTGCAAAAATGGGACTCACAAGCTAGTCTGCTACGGAGGGATGGGTATCGGGCTGGAAAACTCCGTTCACTGATCAGTGAAACTTGGCTGCAATCTGTATATGTCTATCACTAAATGCCCCCGGTAGCTGCTGCGGCTTTGTATCGCGATGTTATTGCGCTAGCGCAGGCAAGTAACATAAAATGTGGACTGCTTTTCATAGACTTCCATAAGGCATTTGATCAAATTAATCACAAATACCTGATAGAGATAATGCGCCAAATGTTCCTGCCAAAAACCATCGACATCATCAAGAACATGGCAATGGGTGTTACTGCACAAATCTCCGTTAACTGTCAACTGACAAAAAAAAATTGAAATAAAAAGGGGTGTTACCCAAGGAAGCCCCTTATCCATGCTCCTGTTCGTTATGTCGCTGGAACCTTTCTTGAGACAGCTACAGCACAGACTCACAGGCATTACCATTCAAAGAACAAAGACCGTGGTAGGTGCTTACGCGGACGATGTAGGCGTAATCATCAGAGACCAAACAGATGTGACACAACTAGAGATGATACTTGCAAAATACTGTTCCACATCAGGTGCGAGGGTAAATGAAAATAAAAGTAAATTTCTAAATATAAAGCGGCTTGCTAACTTACGCATTGAGTGGGCGAACCATGTTAATGAACACAAAGCTCTTGGAACGTCATTGACAACGTCCCTTTTAAAAATGATAGCAATAAATTGGCGGGAGGTGGCAAGAAAAATCCAGGGAGCTTTGATTGAAAACTGTCAACGTAGCATAGACCAGTTCCAGAGAATACTGTTTATCAACACGTATATTTTATCCAAGGCCTACTACATAGCACAGGTTCTCCCCATTCCATCAATGGTGGCGAAGACGATCATGTTCAGCTTAGCAAAGTTCTTGTGGAAAGGGGAATTGTTTCGAGTGCCGGTGAAGACAGCAGTTTTGGATCCAAGCAATGGAGGAATGGGTCTAACCGACATCAAGTCTAAAGCGATGGCATTGTATGTCAAACGAACATGGAGCATAATGTGTAATGATCCAGGGTGCATTACAGCAAAACTATACGATATTGTCCGGCCAGAAAGTGTAGAGCTGCCGATAAATATACAAAAAATAAGTTTTAAGCTGAAACACATTAGGGAGTATTATCTTGAACTAAGTTATCTCAGCAAAAAGATTTTAAACTCCAAAAACGTTACAGCAAAGGCGATTTTAGCTGAAAGACGGAAACATGAAAGGAAAAATCACATAGAAACCAAATATGCGGGAATAGCATGGAATGTGGTCTGGAAAAACATCAGTAGTGATGTTCTTTCGTCTGACGTGAGAACAGCGTGGTACAAGGTAGTCAATAACATCATCAGCGCTAATGAGCGTCTCTTTGCCATCGGTTTAAGTGACACTAACCTCTGCAGCAAATGCAACCTCGTTGATAGTGTGCCTCATCGTTACACTTGTGGAGATCGGATTATCAACTGGAGGTGGACCAGGGAGAAAATTGCTCAAATAACAAGAACTTCAGCAAACAATGTACCCACTAACATTTTCTTCAGACCAGAGGAAAGTTACTACCCTCAGGCAAAAAATAACGCAGTGATTTCGTTAATGGGCAAATATACAAGTTATGTTTTTAACAATATTGGCAGCGATGAACATATTGAATACAAGATGTATATGGAAAATGAATTCGAGAAAATACTCAAATATCAGAATCACAATAAGAAATACGGTAACATGCTCCGAATTGTCTTCAACCGAATGGGTATAGGTTAGGAACTGGATTCCTAGTAGAGAGGGAATGGATTGGGTCACGTTCCCGACCCTAACCTCACCTGCAAGTCACCCATGAAAAATAAATCAGCAGTACAGCAGATACAAGAATACGGCGACAAACATCTGGTGTCTGATATAAAGGAAGATCTTGAACTCCCTATAGATGCGTTTAGAAGGCTGGAACTGACAAAAATAACAAGGCAGTGAAATATTTTGCGATGTCGCTGTTCAGGACTTATCTTCTGTCCACGTAGTTTACCCTGGAAGGAACACACATCAAGGATTTACTGAATGATTAATTTGGGCCTGGTAAATGATGATGAGGAACCTCAGGCTGCAGAAGAAGAAAATGTGCATGCTGAATTGCCACCAGTTGAAGGTGACAGTGAAGGTGTTAAATTGTGCTACTGCTAAAGACTCATTCTTTGAATGCTGTGATTTATGACTGCAATTATCTGTCACCTTATTTATGTCATTTCATTGTAACCAATTTTTGTTACTGTTTTTGGTGAATAAAAAAAAAAAACAAAGTGGTCAGCGCGACGGACTGTCAATCCTAAGGGCCCGGGTTCGATTCCCGGCTGGGTCGGAGATTTTTTCCGCTCAGGGACTGGATGTTGTGTGGTCCTAATCATCATCATTTCATCCCCATCGAAGCGCAAGTCGCCGAAGTGGCGTCAAATCGAAAGACTTGCACCAGGCGAACGGTCTACCCGACGGAAGGCCCTAGCCACACGACATTTCATTTCATTTCAATGTCTAGACATATTATAAGTTAACTCTCTCATTGCCTTTTTCTGACTGTATGCGAAGGCTAATCAAAGGAACTACTGCAGAGAGTTTGATACGGTTTCTACTAATAGACAGGCTGTTTTCAGAGGAGGGTTTGTGTACAAAATTTATTTGCGCAACAGAGACAAGCTGTCCGCTACCTGTGCGAAGCTGGAGCGGGTCACTAATACTGAAATACGGGGTGTGGCAGAAAAACGGGCCGATATGGATATAGCGAAACATGCGGAGGATTATGTAGTAAAACATTTTAAACCACAACAACGAAACACTTGCGTACTGTCATTTCACTAATTTTTCATGTTTTGAAAAATGGTGTGTTGTAGGTACGTTGATGCTCATACAATATGCGACGTAAATCGTTCACGGCACATTCAATCATCTGTATAGCAATATTTCTGATTTCTGCACGAATGGAGTCTTTCAGTTCCGTAATTGTGGATAGACGTGTGACATACACCCTGTGTTTCAGGGACCCGCAAAGGCAGTAATCACAAACCGATAAGTCGGGAGATCTGGGAGACTACAAAATGTCCCCATTCCATGAATGAAGGGTTTACCAAACAATCTGCGCACTGCTGCTTTTGAAATTTGAGTACAATCAGACGTAGCACCATCTTGCTAAAACCAATACATATTTGTAGGAAACTGTTCAAATGCAGGTGCGAAGAATTTGTCAAACATGGCAGCATACCGCCAGGAAGTGACTGTGGTTGCTCGTCCATTTTGAACCTCAAAAAAGAAAGGGCCGATGATGCCCACTAAAGAGGCAGCACACCGCACTGTGATTTTCTGTCTGTTTAAGACCTCGTTCGCGCGAAGTTAAAAAAGCGTTGCGTTAAATCCCGACGTTGGCGTTTTTAAAACGTTCTTGACGTCTGTTCTTACGGACGCTTAAAAATCGCTCTTGCCTCGTTTCTCGCTGTAGTCGGACGTGAAATGAATTCCGCAGTATTACTAGCAATAGGGCTCTGTGTTGCCAAGAAGGCGAAGAAGGAAACACAAGGTATTCTGGGTGCGTCCCCTGAATGACAAACGATGTTTAAAAGGACAATCCGTGGCACTTTACGAAGAGTGGAAGCAGTATTCTGATAAATTTTCTAATTATATTCGGTATAGTTTCATGAGTGCGTTATATAACTGAAATATTACGTAGCAAAACTGAGTTAGTCCAATAAAGTAAGACGACTGAGTGAAATAAGCTTAATGTTTGTCCCAGCAAACAAACAGTATCATAAGTTGTAAATATTCTCGTAACCACGACTCTATCAAGCATTATTTATAATTTTCGTTTTGATATTCTGGACGAAGAGCTTCTGCAACAGAACACTCCACAACTCGTGGAGTGGATAAAAAAATATCGATATTGCTGTTAGTCTACAGTTTGTACCTCTAGCATGTACGAGCACGTGTATTCCCTGTAGCAAGTTCATCATCACGATTGTGACTGAATATGATTGGCCTAGAACCTCACATGAGTAGAATTCAGAGACATGGTCTCGAGACCTAGTATCGCACTATCCTGGAGCGGATACACACCATTGTGGCTCAGGAAATTTAAAAAAGCGTGAATCTAATTTGTTGTGGAAATGAGTTACGTTTAAAAACTGGACTAAAAAGAAATAAATCATTATCTTGGTCTCTAGAAAGTACTGTTTCGTTTGCAATGTCGTTCACCTTGACACATATGAAACTGATACCAGCATCTCGTTATTGCAGTTTCATATCATGTTAAAAAGGGAGAACGTGCACGTGTCCTACATTAGTACCGTGGATGTACTGTTCGTGATAACTACTGTACACTGAGGTGAGAAAAGTCAAGGGACACCACCTAATAGCCGGCCGGAGTGGCCGAGCGGTTAAAGGCGCTACAGTCTGGAACCGCACGACCACTACAGTCGCAGGTTCGAATCCTGCCTCGGACATGGATGTGTGTGATGTCCTTGGGTTAGTTAGGTTTAAGTAGTTCTAAGTTCTAGGGGACTCAATGACCACAGCAGTTGAGTCCCATAGTGCTCAGAGCCATTTTTGAACCACCACCTAATCTCGCGTCTGACCTCCTTTTGTCCTGCGTGGTGCAACAGCTCGACATGGCGTAGACACAACAAGTCGTTGGAAGCCCCTTGCAGAAATAATGACTTACGTTGCCCCTATGCCGTCCATAACTGCGGAATTGTTGCAGAATTTTTTGCACGAGCTCATCTCCCGATTATGTCCCATAAATATTTGATGGGAGTCATATCGGGCGATCTAGGTGGGCAAATCATTCGCCCGAACTGCCCTAATGTTCTTCAAACCAATCACGAACAATCGTGGACTAGGGACATGGCACATTATCACCCATAAAAATTCCACTGTTGTTTGGGGACGTGAAGTCCATGAAGGGCTGCAAATGATCTCCAAGCACTAGAACATAACAATTTCCAGTCAATGATAGGTTCAATGGGACCAGAGGATCCAGTCTATTACATGTAAACACAGCCCACACCATTATGGAGCCACCACCAGTGCACAGTGTCTTGTTGACAACTTGGGTCCACAGCTTCATTGGATTGCGCCACACTCGAACCCTACCATCAGCTATTACCAACTAAAATCGGTACTCATCTGACCAGGCCACGGTTTTCCAGTCGTCTAGGATCCAACCGATATGGTCATAAGCCAAGGAGAGGCGCTGCAGGCGATGTCGTGCTGTTAGTAAAGGCACTCGCATTGGTCATCTGCTGCCACAGCCCATTAACGCCTAATTTCGCAGCATTATCGTAACCGGATACGTTCGCCTTGCGTCCCACGTTGGTTCCTGCGGTTATTTCACGCAGTTTTGCTTGTCTGTTAGCACTGACAACTCTGTGCAAACGCCGCTGCTCTGGGTCGTTAAGTGAGGGCAGTCGGCCACTGCCACTGTTGCTCACGGTGAGAGGTAATGCTGAAATTTGGTATTCTCGGCACAGTCTTGACAATGTGGATCTTGAAATATTGAATTTGCTAACGATTTCCGAAATGAAATGCTCCAACTAACATTCTTCATGTTAATTCCCGTCGTGCGGTCATAATCACGTCAGAAACTGCTCCACAAGAATCACCTGAGCACAAATGACAGCTTCAATCCACTGCCCTTTTATACTCTGTGTACGCAATACTACCGCCATCTGTATATGTACATATCGCTATCCCATGGCTTTTGTTACCTCAGTGTAATTCGTAAATGGTTCGCGTACAAAGTACTGTGTACTGATACTATCTTGCATTGTTCAGGTTCCTGCGCTGCAGTTTGGCTCTGAGCACTATGGGACTTAACATCTGTGGTCATCAGTCCCCTAGAACTTAGAACTACTTAAACCTAACTAACCTAAGGACATCACACACATCCATGCCCGAGGCAGGATTCGAACCTGCGACCATAGCAGTCCTGCGGTTCCGGACTGAGCGCCTGAACCGCTAGACCACCGCGGCCGGCCGCTGCAGTTTAAAATTTTTGACCATTACTTGTCAAACACCATATTTGCATCATTTAATTTTTAGGGTCATTATTTGATGGTTGTGCTTGTAAGAAATACTGATTTTAGAATTCTGCCCTCCACAAAAATAAATTATTATTTTTAATTTTATTCATACATTTTGATCATTTTCTTTACTGTTCCAGTAGATATTGTTGGATTACTTCAAAAACTGGGTCTGTATAATCATTTTTATACGTTTGTTTAATTAACACTAAACTCTGTTTTAACAAATCGAAAAACGGTATTTTTAAAGAATTCTTGATCTTTGTTACCAATTTGGAAAAATAGTTTTAGGGCTAATGTTCTCGAACTTGACAGAACTGGTATATTTTCACAATTTTTCAACAGTCACTCACTGATGGCAACACATGTACTGATAAAGTAAAAAATACAGTATTGTGTTTGTGTATCACGGAATTACCATAACAGCATTTCAAGAGTCATGCTTATGTAAACTGTAGCATTAGAATAAAGTACCAAAATCAGTAGTTGTAGTATGGTATTCTGCCTTACGGCAGGTATTGTTATGGGTTAAGCCTCTTCCACTTTTGCCTGTCCATAGCCAGTCTTTTCATTTCTAAACATTTGTCTCCTTTGATATTGTCCAGCATTTGATATCTTCTTTTTCCTCTTCCTCTTTCTCCCTGCACCATTCCTTCTATTCCTTCCTTCAATAAACAGTCCGTCCTCAAACAATGTCCAATCCAGTTCCGTTTTCTCTTTCTGATGACTTTCAGCATGTTTCTTTCTCCTCCAACTCTTCTTAATGCTTCTTCATTCCTTACTTGGTCTTCCCATTTCACTTTTTCCATTATTCTCCATATCTACATCTGTAATGCCTCCAATCTTCTCTCATCTTTCTTCCACAATGTCCAGGTCTCCGCATCATACAGTGCAACGCTCCGGATGTAACATTTGATAGGTCTTTCCCTCAGATCTTTGTGTAGTGGTCCGCAAAGTCATTTCTGTTTCCTCTTGAACCCTTCGTTTGCCATTGCATTTGTTTTCCTAATTTCTGTTGAGCAATACATATCATCCATTATTACACTTCCCAAGTAACTGAACTTATTCACTTGCTCTATTTCCTCTCCCCCCATTTTCATACGGCATTTTCTCCCCTTTCCTCCAGTTGCCACCCTTTTCGTTTTCTTGTTGTTAATCTTCATTCCATGTTCTTCTAATTTTGTGTTTAGATCATCGAATAGTTATCCCATCTCTCTTGCACTCTTTGCCATCACAACCATGTTGTCTGCAAATCTTATACTCCACTCTCCGACCCCCTATACAAACTCCTCTCCTTCTATCAAAACTTTCATTAATAATTTCCTCCAGATAGATATTCAACAGTGTTGGTGATAAACAACCACCTTGTCCCCAGTTTAATTTCTTCACTCGTCACACCACCTATTCTCACTCTTGCTTTCTGGTTCAAATATAAAATTCTAATTAGCCGTCTATCCCTTCAGTCAACTCCATGTTTCCTTAGGATTTCCAGCAGGTTGTCCCACCTGACACAGTCGAAAGCCTTCTCAAGATCAATGAACACAACACACACCTTCCTTTTCTTCTCCATGTACATCTCCCCTATCACTCTCAGTAGCCCAGTGGCATCTCTAGTTCCCATCCCTCGCCTGAAACCAAATTGTTCATCTCCTATAACGCAATTCAGCTTTCCGTATAGCCTTCTGTTGAGCGTCCTCAGCAAGACTTTGGCTGCGTGCGATATCAGGTTCACTGTTCTATGTTCCTCACACTTTTGTCTGTTCTTTTTTTTCTATAGGTATTGATATACTTTCTGTAAAGTCCTTTGGCCATTTTCCTGTCATGTAGGCTATATTTGATTACACAATTCAGTCCCCTCCCTTTTCCCTTCTTTCTCAAATGCCTTTAACAGTTCCACAGGAATGTCATCAATTCCCATTGCCTTTCCGTTTTTCATCTCCTTCATAGAGGCTTCAATCTCACTAATTAGCATTGCATTTCCTTTCTAATCATCTGCAACTTTATCTTCTTCTTCTTCTTCTTCTACCCCAAGCTCTTCTTCACTTGGTCAGCTGTCTGCAGCGTACAGCCATTCTATATATTCTTCCCATCTTCTCATTATTTCTTGGGGTTCACTCACCATTTTATCATCTGCTGCCTCTACTTCCTTTAGTCCATTATCGTTTCTCTTTTCCCTGAATGTCAAACCCATTGCTTCTTTGTACATCAAATCATATTTTCCTTCTTTCTCTAATTTCTCTATCTTGTCAAACTTTTCTGTCAGCCATTTTTCCTTTGCTTTTTCTGTCTCCCTTATTAATTCATTATTTAACTTCTTGTAGTTGCGCTTCACTTTTCCTGCGGTCATCCATCTTGGTTATCATATCTGGTGTTACCCATTCTTTCTTTACTTTTTCCTCTCCTTGACTCCAAGCGTTTCCTTAGTTGCCTTTTTGATCCCATTTTTAAAACGATCCCATCTTCCTTCTGTGCATACCGCTTCCTGTCCTTGCCTCATGATTTCGCAATATGCATTCTCCGTTCTGGGAAGTACAGAAGAGATAGTGAAAATCAGTGACACATGGAATAAAATTTCAAAACATTAATACTCCATTTCATGAGATACATGGTTTCCTCTGTCACTGACTTTCCAAGACTGATGGATCGAGTGAGGTGGTGCCACTGGACTCGTATTCAGAACGACGACGGAACAAGTCCTGGTCCAGACATCCAGATTTAGGTTTTCCATGATTTCCCTACATAGAGTAAGGTGAATGATGGGATGGTTCCTCTGAAAGGACACGGGCAATTACCCTTCTGCAGTGTGAGCTCTTGCTCTGTCTCTAAGGACCTAGTCATCTCTCCTTCCAAGATGTTTGCATGGAAGTCGATTGGTATGAGTAAGATTTGATTCCACCTCTTTCTGCAGTGTTCAGGAGGTACATTTAGCATCGAGTTGTTTGTTGTCCTTGTGGTATCATGTATTGATACCACGCTACTGTCATCTTCAAGTTGGCAACGGAATTGCAAGTTTTCATCAGACGCCCATAGCATTAGAGCGGGATCTGGCGGATCCAGTGGTGCGCGCCAACAGAGCCACCCCTTCAGTGGCTCCGTACTACGAATGCCCTCTGCTGCCGCATTATAGGACGGCCGGACACCCCACTCGCGCTCGGCCCCATTTCACTATGTGATCCTACTCAGACGCCGCCTAGTCACAGCTCTAACACGGTAGTTTACTTTTGTTCTGAGAACTTCACCCTTGTTGACACTGATAGCTGGGCTCTTTATTTATTGCTGCATTATTTGTAACGGGTTTTCGTTCGCTTGGAGAAATATAAGTTAAGTAACTCTTCTGTTAACTGTGTTAACTGGTTCTCTAATCATTTCTGCTCCTGTCTAGCCTTCCTACGATGACTGTTGCCGCACCACCCTGTAGCTCCCCTCTCCTTACCTTTGTGTGTGAAGACGTAGACAACCGTCCTGTAGCTCAAAGCGTCACTGATGAGATGGTTTCACCGAACAAACGGGCGTGTCTTGATTTAGTCTCTAATCTCGTAATCCCGCTACGATAGCGGACGACCGGATTTTTCTATCAACAACCCTATTATCTACTCGATGCTGGCGATACAACTCAGGAGTCAGGCATCGCAGTCAGCAGGTGATCTACGTATTAAAAGCTAACCTTACAGAATTAATGTCCTGAGGTTTCATATAAAACCAGGATAATATCATAATTACTAGCTTGCGATAGCAACAATGCGGGATTCTGCATGCATTTGTAGAAAGGTCTTACTGAGAGAGATTTCTCACTATAAAACTCGGTACCCTATCAACCCTGCTCTCTTCTCCTGACTAATTCAGCCTATGAAAATTCTTTCCACTGACACTCGGCTATGGTTGACGTTCTCTGTTACATACTTTAACAATATCAAAGAACTGTAAAACGAGGGACAGAGGAAAACGAGGCTGTGCTTTGAAGCAAATAGAAGTGATACATTATACACGGTCCAGTCACGTTAATGTGACCACCGCCTATATTCGACGTCAACTTGCATAACCGTTCACTGGTGGTAGGTGGCAGCACTAGCAGGTTCAAAATGGCTCTGAGCACTATGCGACTTAACTTCTGAGGTCATCAGTCGCCTAGAACTTAGAACTAATTAAACCTAACTAACCTAAGGACACAACACAGATCCATGCCCGAGGCAGGATTCGAACCTGCGACCCTAGCGGTCGCTCGGCTCCAGACTGTAGCGCCCAGAACCGCACGGCCACTCCGGCCGGCAGCACTAGCAGTGGAGGATATATAAAGCGTGTCAGGGAGAGACAGAAAAACAGTGCAGTTACTGTCATAATGAGGAAATGGAGCGATTTATCTGACGTCCAAAAGGGTATGATCATTGCTTTTTGGGCCAATGGTGCACTATTCGCGTGTCACCGTGGTTAAAGTACAGGGCGTACATAAAGTCCGAGAACACTTATAATTATTTATTGCAGAAGAGCTAAACATTGTACAGATGTCATACATATACTCTGTAAGTTTTTTTTACATTCTATGTGCGAACCACGAGTGACCCGGCTCGATTTCTTGCCATACCCATCCCAGCATGGCATCATCGACTGTGGCTGTCTCTTTCCATATTCTCTCCCGGAGCTCTGCTACATCACAGCGTAGAGGCAGTACATAAAAGCACTCCGTGTTCAGGCCACAAGTGGCCCATCGGGGCAATCCGACCGCCGTGTCATGCTCACTGAGGATGCGGATAGGAGGGGCGTGTGGTCAGCACACCGCTCTCTCGGTCGTTATGGTGGTTTTCTTTGACCGGAGCCGCTACTATTCGGTCGAGTAGCTCCTCAGTTGGCATCACGAGGGTGAGTGCACCCCGGAAAATGGCAACAGCGCATGGCGACCCGGATGGTCACTCATCCAAATGCCGGCCACGCCCGACAGAGCTTAACTTCGGTGATCTGACGGGAACCGGTGTATCCACTGCGGCAAGGCCGTTGCCTAGAGGCAGTACATAAACCAGATCTTTAATGTGTCATTTTTGGTGGCTTCTTACCGTACTTGGTTGTAAACATCCGTCGAACTCCAACACACAGAAAGCTCGCTCCGCACCTGAACTCGCCATGTTTGCGACTAGCACAGACTATCGGCAGATTATCAAACTACGCTGTGGCGCTATACATGAAAAATAAAAAAAAAATAAATAAAAACTTTCAGGGTTTCTCTTCAAAATGACATATGTATGATGTGTGTACAATGTTTGGTTCTTGTGCAATAAATAATTGAAAGTGTTCCCGGACTTTATGTACACCCTGTATACCATGCATGGTGCAATGGCGCTGTTCAAAACCAGTGCCGAGGCAACTGCAGTGCACCACACACCTTGATGACAGGGGTGAACGATGGCTGCGGAGATGCTTACGGGCAAATAGACGTGCAGCAGTTGAGCAACTGCCTGCCCAGATGAACCAAGGGGCTACTAACAGTGTCTCATCGACGACTGTTCAGCGAAAATTACGGCGTATGGGCCTCCGCAGCAAGCGCCTTCTACATATACCCATACTGACCGCAGTTCATTGACGACGAAGGCTGGAATTTGCACGCCAATATCGCAACTTGACGCCCACTGAGTAGTGATCGGCGTTTTTTTTTTTCAGATGAATCACGTTTTATGCTCCATCGGACAGATGAGTGTTAGTGTGTATGGCATGAAACGTGTGTATGGCATGAAACGTGTGTATGGCATGAAACGTCTCAAAGCAAATGCCCTGCAACAATCGTCGGAAGGGTCCAGACCACAGGAGGGAGAGTGATGGTCGGGGGAAGGTTTTCGTGGCATTCCATATGTGACCTCGTCGTTCTGGGAGGCACAACGTATCAATACGCATTTATCCTTGGAGACCACCACTTCTACAAGCAGTTTGTTTTTCCCCAGCACGATGGCATCTACCAACAGGATAATGCAACGTGTTACACAGCTCGCTGAGTGGGTGCATGTTTCAAAGAGCACTATGACGAGTTTACCTTATTCCCCTGACCAGCAGACTTCCCAGGTTTACCAGATTAAAACCCAACTGAGTACCTGTGGGACCACCTCGATTGTGCTGTTGGTGGTATGGATCTTCAACCGAGAAGCCTAGCGAAGCTGTCCACAGCCATGGAGTCGGCGTGGCTCCACAGTCCACATCCCAGTCGAAGCTCCCAGAACATCACTGACTTTCTTCTTACATCCCTCGCAGCGGTCCGCGCTGCCGAAAAGACGGTTTTTCAGGTTTTTGACAGATGCTCACATTAATTGACCGGACGGTGTCCTTGGTCAGCAGTATTGCATTGGGACAGTTTTGTGAACTGTAGAAACTCGTCGCGCTGTAGCATATTGGTGATGAAGATTCGAACTGGCATCCACGCAGGTGGTGTGACAGTTCTTTTGGGTGCGACGCACTGTTTTTCTGGCCTAGTCCAAACGACTCGACTCACAAAGGTTTCCAGCACGATATATTAACATAAGCTTCCAGTTTCCCAGTAGCGAACGAAAGCGCTTCTCCTTCGTGAAGGTTGTCGATTAGTGTCCTGATTCTCGGAAAAAAGTTTCATTGACAACATTTATCTGGAGGGGAACTGAGATATGGCGATGTACAATTTATGATCAATGCTGACGGTGATTCGTCTGACAGAAGAGGACTTAAAGTGTTCACTATTTTTCTTCCTTACATTTTTACAAACATGCGTAACGACTCTAATACACCACTTAAGTGCGAAGGTACTCATCAGTCACCGACATGATTCCGTTTCAGTTCTGATATGGAAGCCAATGCGATAGGAAATTCTCAAAGGATGATAGGCATGTTCAGTTTAGGATAACCAGACATCCAGATCTCTGCCATCCAAAGGAGTCACCACACTGCATAATAAGTGCAAAGATTCAGACACTCGAACCAGCACGACACTACAACAATGGAACAAGTACTTGCGAGCCGCTTTCCAGCTTTTGCCGTTCGCTAGTGCAAAAGCAGCAGAACGCATTAAAAGTACTTCAAAAAACATTCGGAGATCATGTGAAAGGAATCTGATATTAAATTCGTCGCCACAGAAAATATAGTGATTTTAAAGACAAAATCTTGTAGCTTGATTTACTTCTACCAGGTGAATTAACGTTATCTTTGCAAAGGTTTGTTCTTTGTATTGGTGTAGCGAACAGTAGTTGCCAAATCAAGTTTCCCTTCCAAATAATAAATACCCGTCTTGCGAGAGGCTACTGAAATTTCCAGGCCTTCAGATTTCCCAAGAAGAAATACAGGACAGTTAAGGTCATATGAACGGGAGCCTGACATTAGAGAGGAAAAGGTTTTAAGGCATTCAGGTAGCAAAGAGTTATGTTGTTGACACCAATAATTTGTCTTGCGGAGTTAACGTTCGTCACAGCCCCCCCCCCCTCCCCCCCACCCCGGCCTCCACGCCCTCACTCACACACACACACACACGCACACACACACACACTTACATAATTCCTCGTCACCAGGTACTCTTTCCTTCGCAGACTCCGTAGTGACTGTCTTGCTGATAGCACATAACTTGACAAACCTAGAAGTAAACAGTTGTAAATATAATGGAATTTAACCGGTAAATACGCGGCCTAATATAATTTTACAAATAACTGTAAGACTGGTTTTCCCAAATGTTAATTCTCTGAGGTTACTGGAACACATAAACACACAATTTCTTTTTCTTATATCGGTACCTCCATGCACCAAAACTGAGGATTTTACTTTTTGAAGCTTGGAAGTAAGATCAATTTTATGAAAAGGTGCATTAGTACTTCTTTTAATAGCCGTGCTTTTGTTCCTAATCAAATATCAGTTTGTGCTATTTAAGAAACAGGAAATGCACTTTTTAACGTAGCTGTCAAATGGTCAGTTGTATTAAAACGAATGTCATGAGCTGGTAGCAAAAGGCAATTTTAAGTTCGGGTTCTGCAGTTTTTTTGTCGATATCAGACAAAAACTTTGCAAAAGTAGTGCATGATTTTTCAGTGATATCCCTTAACTCACGAGGCGACTTTCGTGTAACGTATACTAAGAGGACCCTCTGGGACCCTATGTTTAAACCAAGATTTAAAGTACAAATCATTTGAAATTTTTAAGTTATATCATGTAACATTTATTTTTACAATTATTTAAGTGTTGTTTAAATGCTATTTGTTTATTTTACTGCACTAAATAAAGCCTGCAGCATTTTACTTTTCAACACACAAAGTCATATACTTTTGTGTGTGTTTTTTTAAATAGTACACACAAATGAACTGTTAGAGAACCGAATTTTACATTTTGAAAAATTATAGTGTCTCTAATGTAGGTAAATTTCCACATAAAACTAAATTCCATGGTTTAAACGTGCCATAAAAATTCCACTCGGTAGGTGCAAAGAGAAAGTCGGTTGGGGTTGGTGTGGGGGAGGAGACCAGACAGCTACGTCATCGGTCTCATCGGATTAGGGAAGGACATGGCAGAAAGTCGGCCGTGCCCTTTCAAAGGAACCATCCCGGCATTTGCCTGGAGCGATTTAGGGAAATCACGGAAAAGCTAAATAGGGATGGCCGGACGCGGGATCGAACCGTCGTCCTCCCGAAAAAGTCGGCAAAATTGACATTCAGTGATGGAATCCACAGATTTCCTTATCATCACAGAGAACGCATTTGGTTTTAACTTAACACTTTTAAGTATTTTATTGGAGAAACAGAAAGATATCCATCACGATTGCCTTGCTCTGAATGATCCTTTTGTTCGATAGTAGAACTGTGATCACTGGCTATCGCAAACTCGCCGGCGTTTTTGGCTATTTCTTTATCTCTATCCACTGATACATTCCTCCATTCACCGACTAAATTTCATCAAACTCGAGAAAGTTAAAACTGACACGTTCCTGCGAACACATTTTGTACTATACTGAAGAAAACAGGCATGTAGTTCACGAGGCGCGATCTAGGTGACTCGAACACATGTCAGTAACATGTGTCAACAACAAACAAACGGGGTCGTGACGCAACACACAACAAAACATTGTAGGGTTGGCAATTTAAGGAGGATAGGCGTAGTATGGAAGCATTCCGCTACAACTGAACGTTGGAGAGCGAGTTCGAAAATTTTCGTGCGGTCTGAGAGACCACACCTCGTGAGTGAAGGTATACTATTCATTTTATTAATATGCTATTATATTTCATGTGTTTCTTCAACCATTGTGCCTACATTGGAGTCCCTAGGTAACCTTCATAACAATAACAGTCAATTTTTCAGGTGTAATGAAACTAGTGTACACAAGCCTCAGGTTATCCCCCATTTGCATCCATAAGTGTCATAATAAAAGCAAAATTAAAATACCGTCAAAGAAGAGCATTTAAATGAGAAGGAACATAAAGCACTCTCTAATCTACGCTGAAGAGCCAAAGAAACTCGTACGCCTGCTTAACATAGTGTAGGGCCCACGCGAGCACGCAGAAGTGCCGCAACACGACGTGGCATGGACCCGACTAATGTCTGAAGTAGTGCTGGAGGGAATTGACGTCATGAATCCTGCAGAGCTGTCCATAAATCCGTAAGATTACGAGGGGCTGGAGATCTCTTCTGAACATTACGTTGCAGAGCATCCCAGATATGCTCAATAATGTTCTTATCATAGTATGAAGGCTTTCACGATCGGATGACATATCTTCTGGTAAACCTTCCGGGATGTAAGGTCGTGGTCCACGAAACTCTTCAGCTCCTAACGTTTCGTCCAGAGCTGCGCTGGACATCTTCAGAGGGGTGTTTCTCCTCCGGTGAAGGTTTACCAGAAGATAATAATGTTCTTGTGTGGGGAGTTTGGTGGCCAGCGGAAGTGTTTAAACCCAGAAGAATGTTCCTGGAGCCACTCTAGCAATTCTGGACGTGTGGGGGCCGCAAGACGAAAACCGAATGTCGGAAACCGTTTTCCCTGTCGCGTTTACATGTTAAGGCCTGAAGCGGATTTGCTAGCCCAGTTAAATATGACGCATGGAAAACAGCTGTTACAGTTTATGATTTAATCAGCACAATCGCTATTTGTCTTCCATTAGACGAGGTATAAACAGCTTCAGTCTAATATATATACT
The DNA here is from genome assembly GCF_021461395.2 of Schistocerca americana. Taxonomy (NCBI): domain Eukaryota; kingdom Metazoa; phylum Arthropoda; class Insecta; order Orthoptera; family Acrididae; genus Schistocerca; species Schistocerca americana. The sequence continues at coordinate 292,395,534 of NC_060122.1, forward strand.
TATCCATCACTGTACAAAAAGCCACTCCGTCCATATTAGCCGAAAATATGTGAAAACAAGACGAAACTGACAGCCGAAGCATGTTTCAAAACCGGTTGCGTTTACATGGGAGCGAAAATCGACTGCGACATTGGATAACTGGCAACCAGAAGCGGATTTCCAGAATCGATCTTGAAGTGTTTGCATGACCATCCAGAAGCGGTATTGGGAAATCGTGTACGAATCCAGTTTTTGGAGCCCAATGTAAATGTGGTGGGTGTGACATTGTTGAAGACTGCGCTGAGTTTCTCACTTCTTGGCAACTGAACTTGACATAGAACCACCGCAAGTCTCACTGTTACTGTTTGACATTTCACCCGCTTAATAAATTACCCAAACTAGCACAAAATGTTATTGTTATGTGTTGTTTGTCAAGACGGTTACGTACCGAGCCATAACATGAAGAGCTGAGAATGATTGTTAAACAGCCCACTGTACAGCTGCTGGTATAACCACGTGTAATGAGGAATCATACGTCATACGCTACAGGAAGCATCTATCCGAAATCCGTTGTTAGTTAAATATCGAAGTATTAAGCCGAACTTGAATGGACACACAACTTACTGCATAAGAAGGTTCTGGGGAGGCGCGTCTATCAGAAGACGTTCTTACACTCATGTAAATTATCTTAATGTTAGCGTAGTTCATTGTTGTGCGCGTGCTGTGTAATCGCTTGATGGTGACCTGATGATGGTAAGAGGGTAATGTATGCAGAGTTGATTTGCTTCGCAGCGGTTTCTCGCTCAGAAAGAAAAAAAATCCCAAAATTATTTTCGCTTATAATCCTTCACTCAGTATTATATATGATACAGGACTTGAAATTAGTGTGCATATGAACGTTATTATACACCTAAAAACCGTGGTACAAAAGTGTTGCCCTCGCAGAATAACGCATCCACATCATTGGACATCGTTTGGGTTAAGGTAAGGTCTTATGGGACCAAATTGCTGAGGTCATCTGTGGACATCGTTCGAGACACTGACCATTGTCAAAGCGGCAAGCTGACAATAGCGATATTCAAATTTAAGTATCGCGAACTGCCCGTCCAGAATGTACTACAAGCTAAATCCTAGTTATTCGTCGGTAGCACAAGACGCTTGCATTTCTGATACAGATTCTGGTACTACGAAAAACAGTTCGTGGCGATCTTAAACTTTACACCTGCCTTGTCGTTATTCTTTCTTTGTATCTAACATTGTTTTCTTCATTGTTACAGGTGAAGGACAGTCCTGTATAACACACCAGCTGTGGGTAAGTTACCGTTTAACGTTGGAATTGTTTACAAAGAATTTTCTGCTTGTCTTCCACGTTTGTATGCACATCTTCGTTCGAAGGAAATGCATAACTCTTCTGCATTTCGTACGAGTACGTAACAATCAGTAGCCTCATGTTGTACCTAATTCACAGATAGTTCAATAAGAAGCGATTTGCATTGTTTTACAAGTTTCCTATTTAAACATAAGGTAAAAGTTTGAAATGTTAGAATCTTTCTTTTCCAGAAAATATGATAGACGTTTTACCAGATTCTAATTTCTGCAATGAGTGTCGTCAGAAACAGAACTGACGTCCCTTTTTAACGATTATAGTAACTTAATTAGTTCTAGCATATTTCAGTTTCACTCTGTTTTTGATTTGCGTGGTGGACTTCTTTTGTACCAAGTGAAGTTATCTTACAGAGCAGGAATGTAGTTCACTCATCGATATCGGCAACATAATTTCTAAATGCAACACCGTTTTGTAGCGTATTTCCAGCTGTTCTTTTACTTCTATCACACCTTTCCTTAAACGAAATGCGCTGTTCCAGAAGCAGTCAGAGGTAATAAAGATCTTTGCAACCTCTGCAGGATTCATGGCGTCAATAGTGAATTACTTGATCACATATTTATAACTGCAACGATCGATTCATCTTCGTTATTTTGACACGATTCTTCATTTCATTAACCTTTCTCGTAATATAATGTAGTTCTAGTTTGTGGTAAAGCAACTACCTTTAATTTACGAGATGACTTTTCTGTAGCGTATGGATCTCTGGGACCCATATATTCAAACCGAGATTTAAAGCACAAAATCATTTGAAATTTTTATATAAAAATTATTTTTACAATTATTTAAGTGATGTTTAAATACTCGTTGATTTTATTACATTAAATACAGCCTGTAGTACTTCATTCTTTATCACACAAAATAACATACTTCCGTGTGGATTTTTAAGAAGTGCACGTAAAGGAAATGTTATAGGATAGAATTTTACATTCTGAAAAATTATAGTGTCTCTGTAACAGGTAATGTTCACGTATAATTAAATTAAAAGGTTTAAATCTGCACTTAAAAATTGCCCTCGACCGGTTCAAAAAAAGAAAGTCTGCAAAATTGAAATGCAATGGTGTGAACTACAATTTTCTTTATCACCATTCAGAACACACATGATTTTAAATAACGCTTTAAGTGTTAAATTGGAGGAACAGTAAGGTCCCAAACACAGTTCTCCTGAATATCTCCCTCTGAATGATTCTCTTGTTCACTAGCAGACTTGTGAGCATTGGCTATTGTAAAATCGCCCACTTCTTCGGGCGTTTCTTGATTGTTTTACCGATATCTTCCTCCATCCACCAACTAACAATTTCCTGAAACTTAGGATCGTTAAAACTGACACGTTCCAGTGCACACATTTTTTACTATACTTGCAGAAAACAGGTATGTAGTTCACGAGGCGCTATCTAGGAAACCACAACATGTGTCAGTAACAAGGGTCAACAACAAATAAAGAAGGCGATAATGCAGCCGACAACTAAAGATTGTATGGTAAGCGATTTAAAAAGGGTAGGTGGAGTATAGAAGGATTCCACTAGAACCGACGGTGGCGAATGAGCGAAAATTTTCACGCGGTCTGAGAGACCACACCTCATGAGTTAAGGATTAAGAGACAGCATAAGTAGAACATTGAATCACCGTAACAGTAATTACAGCTAGAGAATGAAGGTTTCAAAGTCATGGTTTTCTTAAACCATAATAACATATTCTGACTTTAATAAGTTACAAATATGATTTAGTAATCAAAGAAGGTTACGTACGTAGCGCGCATTCGTGAGATGAGGCAATCAAGTGACAGAGAAAATAATTCTTATGTGTCGGAAGTAACGGTAATTTAGAACGCCCTACAATGAAACCAGCGCGGAATTAGTGTGTTACTCTCTCTCTTTACCTGTTCGTTTTATTATTTTCTGTGCATTATCCTATTTTACAGAATTTAACAATATTGGATGTGAGGTCCGCCAGTTATGCAAAACACCGTTTTTCTCAGTACCCAAACATGTTTCGGCACCACTGTGCCATCATCAGTGAGTTTTCGTTTTTATTTATTCTGCAATGTGAACATTTTTGTTAAATGATTATAAAATTATGTGCATTTTTAGTTCAAACAACAGATCGTTTCTTTTTCTAAATAACTTTACATTTAGTATGCATGAATTTTTTTGATCACTTGTGTGTTAATTACTACAGGTACTGAGAAAAATGGTGTTTTGCATAGCTGGCGGACCTCACATCCAACGATTTTAACAGCAAACACGGCCGATGAAAGGAGCTGCAAATCAAAATGATGGATATTTAACAATATTGGTAACCAGTGTAGTGCTTAAGTGCGTGGTCGCTGTCTGAAGCTTGTTTCTTGTACGCTCTGTTTGTCCATATAAAGTCTCTGACAAAGTTTCTACTGACATGAGTAATCGAATGAAAACAATTGTGTTGTGACAGCTGAAAGTGAACACCCTGTACCGAACTGAACTTAATGACCGACGCGGCCCTAGAATAATTGGCTCATGCTAAATTTTCTTACTGAGCACCGCGTGCATGCTCCAGTTAGGCTACGCATACCAGCGATGCAAATTAAACACTGAGGTGACAAAGGTCGTGAGATATCTCCTAAGCCGGCCGTTGTGGCCGAGCGGTTCTGGACGTTACAGTCTGGAACCGCGCGACCGCTACGGTCGCAGGTTCGATTCAAAAATGGTTCAAATGGCTCTGAGCACTATGGGACTCAACTGCTGTGGTCATAAGTCCCCTAGAACTTAGAACTACTTAAACCTAACTAACCTAAGGACATCACACACATCCATGCCCGAGACAGGATTCGAACCTGCGACCGTAGCGGTCGTGCGGTTCCAGACTGTAGCGCCTTTAACCGCTCGGCCACTCCGGCCGGCTCGCAGGTTCGAATCCTGCCTTGTGCATGGATGCGTGTGATGTCCTTAGGTTAGTTAGGTTTAAGTGGTTCTAAGTTCTAGGGGACTGATAGCCTCAGAAGTTAAGTCCCACAGTGCTCAGAGCCATTTGAACCATTTGATACCTCACAAATCGTGTTGCACCATCTTTTGTCCGGCGTAATGCAACAACTCGACGGGCGGGGCCTGGACTCAACAAGTCGCTGGAAGTTCCCTCAAAAAATATTGAGCCGTGCTGCCTCTGTAGCCGTCCATAATTGGTAAAGTGTTGCCGGCGCAGGACTTTGTGCACGAACTGACCTCTCGAATATGTCCCTTAAATGTTAGATGGGATTCATGCCGGACGATCTGAGTGGCCAAATAATTCGCTCGAATTGTCCAGAATGTTCTACAAAACCAATCGCGAAAAACTATGGCCCGGTGAGATGGCGCATCGTCATCCACAAAAATTGCATCGCTGCTTGGGACTTTGAGGTCCATGAATGGCAAGTAGCCGAACATAGCCATTTTCAATTAATGATTGGTTCAGTTGAACCAATGGATCCATTCCATTTAACGACTACTATAGAGCCACCACCAGCTTGCACAGTGCCTTGTTGACTACTGTGGTCCTTGGCTTCTTGGGGTCTGCGCCACATTCGAACCCTACAATCAGTTCTTACCAGCTGAAATCGGGACTCATCTGAATAGGTCATGGAAATGTTCACGAACCCAGGAGACGCATTACAGCCGATGTCGTGCTGTTGGCAAAGGCTCTCGCGTCGGACATATGCTGCCATAGCCCATTAACGACAAATTTCGCCGCGCTGTCCTAACGGATACTTTCGTCTTACGTCCCATATTGATTTATGTGATTATTTCACGTACGGGGCTATTACAAATGATTGAAGCGATTTCATAAATTCACTGTAGCTCCATTCATTGACATATGGTCACGACACACTACAGATACGTAGAAAAACTCATAAAGTTTTGTTCGGCTGAAGCCGCACTTCAGGTTTCTGCCGCCAGAGCGCTCGAGAGCGCAGTGAGACAAAATGGCGACAAAAGCCGAGAAAGCGTATGTCGTGCTTGAAATGCACTCACATCAGTCAGTCATAACAGTGCAACGACACTTCAGGACGAAGTTCAACAAAGATCCACCAACTGCTAACTCCATTCCGCGATGGTATGCGCAGTTTAAAGCTTCTGGATGCCTCTGTAAGGGGGAATCAACGGGTCGGCCTGCAGTGAGCGAAGAAACGGTTGGACGCGTGCGGGCAAGTTTCACGCGTAGCCCGCGGAAGTCGACGAATAAAGCAAGCAGGGAGCTAAACGTAACACAGCCGACGGTTTGGAAAATCTTACGGTAAAGGCTAAAGCAGAAGCATTTCTTAAACAGGAGATTGGAAAACCGATGGATCGGTCGTGGTGGAGATAATGATCAACAATTCATGTCATGGCCGCCACGCTTTCCCGACTTAACCCCATGCGATTTCTTTCTGTGGGGTTGTGTGAAAGATTCAGTGTTTAAACCTCCTCTACCAAGAAACGTGCCAGAACTGCGAGCTCGAATCAACGATGCTTTCGAACTCATTGATGGGGACATGCTGCGCCGAGTGTGGGAGGAACTTGATTATCGGCTTGATGTCTGCCGAATCACTAAAGGGGCACATATCGAACATTTTTGAATGCCTAAAAAAACTTTTTGAGTTTTTATACGTGTGTGCAAAGCATTGTGAAAATATCTCAAATAATAAAGTTATTGTAGAGCTGTGAAATCGCTTCAATCACTTGTAATAACCCTGTAGTGTTGCCTGTCTGTTAGCACTGACGAATCTACGCAAATGCCGCTGATCCGGGTCGTTCAGTGAAGGCCGTCGGCCACTGATTTATCCGTGGCTAGATGTAGTGCCTGAAATTTGGTATTCTTGGCACACTCTTGACATTATGGATCGCGGGATATTAAACTTCTTAAAGATTTACGAAATGGAATGCCCCGTGCATCTAGCTCCAACTACCATTCCGCGTTCAAAGGCTTTTAATTCCCATCGTGCGACCATTATCACATCAGAAACCTTTTCACATGAAAAATAATTCCTCTGCCAATGCACCACCCTTTTATACCTTGTGTATGCGATACAAACGCCATCTGTGTATGTCCACATCGCCATCCCACGACTTAAATCACCTCAGTGTATGTCTGAATCCAATCTGCAGTCCTGTATAAGCTTTCGAGTTTCCCGTGCTCCGTTTTTCGTAGCGTAATATGAACATTAAAGTCGTGACACAGATATTGGAAGTCATATCATTAAAATAGCGAAGTGTTATCGAGATTTGCTTGTGACGTTTGAAGTCGTGTATGTAATCATGCGAGACATTTAAGTAGATTTCGGAAACATTTTATTATATATCGAGTCACTTTATTTAACGCGAGACGTTGCAGTTACGTTTCAATTTCTAGATCTGAATAGCACTGCAGTGACTGTAGTCAAGACGCTGGCTGTATTTGTTAATTCGTGTAAAACTGTGTTCAGTGTAATAAAGTGTTTTTTGAGAGACGTCATTTAAGCAGGAGTCGAAAAAGGTTTTCATTGTCATTTAAGACAACAGGAATGTAGGAAGAGACAACAGGTACCCAAGTCTTTTCCTCACGTGAAATTTAGCGTTGGGAATCCACGCTGCTACACTTCCTTGGGAAATTCCGTAGTTACACAACGGGGTTGTGAACGCGGTGGCTCCGCCCCCTCCCCCCCCCCCCCCTCACATCTCTACATGTTGTCACTCATTAACGTAGTTATAACTGCATGTTGGACCCACAGTTTCTTTTCTCTTACTTAGTCAAGGAGCTGCTATGCTGCAAAATATGTTTATAAACTGCTGTATTATATATGGCATGCACTCATGCTGATTCTGTCGAAATTAAGATGTTCTTATGTCGTTAACATTTGATCAATCTTCCTCATTTGCTAGTTCAAAGCTGCTCTTCTTACTAGTAACATATATGATGAGCTAACTAGAAGTACTGCTTCGATATGCTACTTATCGAAATCAAACAACTCAAAATAAATTATTTGCAGACAAGCAATTAATTATGCTATGAATCATTTGCTTCGTGAAGACTGAAGATGCATAAAAAATCAGGTGTAACATGCTTGGTTAAGAAACAAAAATAATATACTCTAGTAAAACGTTACCTTTATCAACAAGATAACAAGTGGAAATGTGCGCTTTGCACCGTTTTTAGAGAGTTTGAAGCGCCCAGAGCATTGGTATGATTCTGACATATAGTCATAAATGTGATGAATGACATTAAATACTGTCGGAAAGAAGGAAAAGAAAAATCTCTTCGTGACATCATTTCTTCACTACAGTCTTGGGACAGAATCCGCACGAGATGGCACTTCTTATGACTGACGTAGGCTGTGCTTATGTTTAATAGATTTCGAATTCCGAGGATATTTAATTTGTGTTGATTAGAAAAAGATTGTCTTGATTTTAAAATTTTCAAGTGCGTTAACAGTTAGAATTTTTATGCCCCATGCACATTTGTTTTTCTCTTTGAGATTGGAAAGGTTTTAAAATTTCGGTGACATCCACATTACCAGTGACTCATGAAGGGTTGAGCTGGATGTGGTTGGATGAAGGTATTGGTCTTGCCCTTATAGAATAACCCTCCGGACATCTGTGTGGAGAGACGCAAATAAAACTGGACATCTAAATCTACGTGATAGAAGATTTTGAGCCTCTCTCGTCCTGAAATCGACTTCAGAGTCTTACCCGCTATAGTTCGATTATACTAACAAGGAGAACACGACAAGTGCCATAGCCCAATTTCACAGAAACTTCGACCAATGGAAGAGGGTTCAAATTAAGATAATGTGTGTCTTATTTGTAGATACTCAAACGTTTCTTAGAAAACGACGTTCAAAGTCTTAGATGTGCTTTACATGTCAAAAACGCAATCAGTTCAACCGAGCCGACAGCACAGTGGCTTGTGTAGCGGCTTCCACTGTCGCGACCCGGGTTCGAAATCCTATTACTGTGTTTTTTAATTTTTTTTTCGATTATCTGCATATACCCGTTGAAGGTTAGTGCACGAATGTTTATTATCAAGTTGGGGGATACAAGGGCGTTAAATCAGTTGTCGAAGTACAATTGGTTTCACAATAAATGTCATACATTTATTACATGATAGATGTGTGTGTGGTATTTTCAGCGGTTACAATCATTTTAAATCCCCATACTCCTATATTTTATTTTTATATCAGTTCTTAATTCTTATGTTCTATTCTTAATATTTGTTCTGCAGCAAGATTTGGTGCATTCATTTATCGTTTTGGACATTCTTATTGTAATCTTCTACGGACAAGCGTAGATATACGACAAACAATAAAAAACAAAATAAAAACAATAATCGAGTTCAGAACAGAGTGCGCGAAAGTAGGAATATGGAACGCTAGCTGCTGTGTTACCGCTTCGTTTGGTCTTGCTATCCGCTAAAAGGCAAAGAAAACTTTCACTCTCATTTTCCCAGAAAAGGTAGAGTATCTACAGATAATCCGAGACATGTATTCGCTTATTTTGACGTTTCTTGTACTGAGCGAAGCTTCTGGGAAATCGGATTATGGCACTTGCCGTGTTCTCATCGGAAGTTGGGCATGACGTTTTACCAAGTTTAGTTGTAGCGTGCCACGTGATCTCTTTGTTGCCTGTTTTGTAGCTGAATGCATATATATATATATATATATATATATATGTGTGTGTGTGTGTGTGTGTGTGTGTGTGTGTGTGTGTGTGTGTGTGCGCGCGCTTGTAACTGGGTACTCATTTCTGTTCAAGATATGCTCTGTCGTAAAGAAGGAGCTGTTAAGAAAAAAAAAACCTTAATGTACACTACATTTGAAAACACATCTGATGTTTGTCAAACTGTTTCTCCGTGGACAAATTTTCCAAGAGGTTTATAGCAATGTATTTCACTCGTTTCTGCACTGTAATTTAGGCAGGAAAGAGATATTGTTCGTATAAGTCTGGGTCTCTACCTAGTTGGATAGATGAGAAATATGGAGAATATTCAAAGACGAAGTGCACGTTTAGTCACGGCTTCGTTTGGCCAGTGTGAGGGCGTCACAGAAATTTTCAACTTCCGTGGGTGTCGCCTTAAGAACGACGTTATACTTTTCAGGGGGCGTTGCTCTTCTAATTTCGAGAGCTAACGTTTCAGTCGTAGTCAAGAAATGTACGACTTTACCTCGCACTATGGTGACTACGGTGAAAACAGAGAAATTCTAGATCTACATTTACACTCCATAGACCACTGTGAAGAGCGTGGCAGAGGTAACTTACCATTGTGCCTCAGGTTAGGGTTTCTTCCAGTGTCATCTGCAGTATGGATTGCAGGGAGTATGAATGTTTACAGCCCTTCTGGGCGCTGTAATTTGTCTAAGCTTTTCTTCGCGGTTTCTCTGTGGGCCCCTGTAGGGAGTAATATGAAGTCCATGAAACATTTTCGCCGGCCGGAGTGGCCGAGCGGTTAAAGGCGCTACAATCTGGAACCGCACGACCGCAACGGTCGCAGGTTCGAATCCTGACTCGGGCATGGATGTGTGTGATGTCCTTAGGTTAGTTAGGTTTAAGTAGTTCTAAGTTCTAGGGGCCTTATGACCACAGCAGTTGAGTCCCATAGTGCTCAGAGCCATTTGAACCATGAAACATTTCAGGCTATCTATACGACCAACAACAACAATGGTACACTGTGTGAAAGAAACTCTCAAAGCAAGTTAGTTTTTTTTCTTCTGTCGGTGTTTATAAATGCCTCGTGTGTCCACCCTTCATCACACAGTATTTATCTAATACCTAGTCCATTTCTGCTCACACCCGATCCCGCATATCAGGAATGACGATAAGAATAGCTGCTGCGGTAGTGTCGCAAGTCTTCGAGGTTCTGTGGTAGAGGTGGAACATAAACGATATCCTTAATGTAACCCCACAAGAAAAAATAGCCAGGCGTCGAATCTGACGAACCTACTGCAGACGGTGGCGCCTCTGTCGGCGGCTTCACAAATTAACTAGCCCAGCACCTCGTTGTCTTTCATCTATTTGTTACGTTATGTTTAGTGACATCCCTGTCCCGAATTTTTAAAAATGTTTCGTGGTTTTACAATGACGCTGTATTTAGAATCACTGGTGTATAGTTGTGCAGTGTGACAGCTCTCCCGTATTCCCAGGTAGTGTTGTTGTGCACCACGTTCCCCAGTGCACTGTTTTGTGTATTTGTCTGGTGATGCACTACATTCGACTGCAGACGCGACGTCTAGGCAACAGGAAACGGACGAGGGCACTGGCCGTCAACTAGCTTACGGGCAGAGCAATTAGCCTGGGAAATGTCAACATCAAAATGTGCATACTGCATGCAAAGAAGAAAAAAAGATAACTAAAGAATCATTCCAGAGCATCACAATGACTGTGGCTGTCCGTTGTGGAACAGTAAGTGCGAAACGTCGCACGGACAGTATTTCCTTGAATGAGTCATAAGTGCTGTAGGGAATATCCTTGCGTGGGCGGGTGCTGCGAAACTGTAATGACCTTTGAAACAAATCATTCTGGAGGACGACGGTTTAAATACCAGTCTTCCCATTTAAATCTACTCCTTTCTTGGTTTCCCCAATTCGCTTCAGGTAGACGCTGAGATGGGTCCTAAGGGAAGGGCACGGATAATGTCTTTCCGCGTGCTTCCCCAATCCGAGCATGAGTTGCCTCTCCAATAGCTTCATCGTGTAGGCCTATGTAAAGTTAAACCCCTATCTTTCTTAATTTTTGCTTATCAAATATGAGTTGCCATTTCTTTTTTTTGAATCGACAGATGTCGACACTATAACAACACTGTGCAGTTGTGTCTGCGAGGATTTTGAATGCAAATTCGATCCCTGTCTAGTCATAGTGACTGATGTTACCCCTCAAGTATTTCATGTAAACGTTCCAGTCGTTTCTTCTAATTGTGTAGGACTGGTTCCCTCCGTTAACAGATTGAGCTGTGATCATTCTTTAATAAATTTACTTGCACGGCACACAGACCCGTAATAAAGCAAGAAACGTAATTGTCCAGCGAATAGAACTTTATAAGCACCGTAGTATATACCTTTACTGACCACCCATCTTATGTTTTTGCCGTTTTAGCTTTCAAACAATTAATCATGGAAATATGGTTCTGCCTTCAGCAAACACATATTCTTCTTCTTTAACAAATGGTTCAAATGGCTCTGAGCACTATGGGACTTAACATCTGTGGTCATCAGTCCCCTAGAACTTAGAAGTACTTAAACCTAACTAACCTAAGGACATCACACACATCCATGCCCGAGGCAGGATTCGAACCTGCGACCGTAGCACTTCTTTAACACCCAAACATGTTTCGGTGAATTTTCACCATCGTCAGTGGGTTCATTTATTTTCTTGGTGTTATATCTATTGAGGTTTAAATGGATATAGGATAGTAACCTATGAGTTCAGTGTATTTGGGCCACCAACAACTGCTCTGCAGAGCCCCTTCAAACATCCACTGCGTGACGTCACATCCGTCAGCTACAGATGGGCGGTCATTACCCTAGTGGACGTAAACGTAAAATAGTAAAATATGTCTTTTACCATATATTTAACTACAGATGGTTTGTTTGTAGAGGGGATTCACTTTGAGCAATACATAATATAATTTTTTTTTCTATTTCCCAGACATGTTTCGCTGAAGTTTTAGCATCATTAGAGAGGTATCTTTCCTTCTGTCGTTCGCAGCTCGTGGTCTAGCAGCGTTGCTGCCGATGGATCATGGGGTCCCGGGTTCGATTCCCGGCCGGGTTGGGGATTTTCTCTGCCCGGGGACTGCCTGTTTGTGTTGTCCTCATCATTTCATCATCACCATCATCATCACCATTCGTGACAGCGGCTAGATTGGACTATGTAAAAAATTGGAGTGTGAAAAAAATTGGGACTTTGTACGGGCGCTGATGACCGCGCAGTTGAGCGCCCACAAACCAATCACCATCATTATTTCTTTCTGTTAGACACGAAAAATGCTCTTTACTACTTGTGCACATATAAATTTGAGTTTTTAAGACAGTAGTTGCAACTTTGTCATTGAAAAGCAGACAGAGAGTTCTACATACACCTCGTTACCACGTGCTGTGCTTTTCCTCGTTTTCTTTCCTTTTTTTTTTAATTGTATTTTTTTTCCTTTCATAGTTCGTCATCTGCAACCAAATAGAAGCTAATGTAAAGAAGTTATTTACATCGAAATTATACGAGTGGGAATGTTATGGTTGGGCCTAACATTAACTAATTCTACGTGAAAGATTGTGTGTGTGTGTGTATGTGTGCGTGTGTGTGTGTGTGTGTGTGCGTGCGCGCGTGTGCGTGTGACAGAGAGAAATCGAGAGAGAATAGGTGAGGATTTTACTTATTTAATTACTACTGCTTTATTCATTTATTTTTTGTTTCTTTTTGAATTGTTTGTGTGTGTAAGTGGCTGAAGGTTTGTGGATTTTCTTTAATTGTTTCGTTTGGTGTGTGTAAGGGATTGGGGGGGGGGGGGGGGGGGAGTTGGTGTAAAGAGAGTTCTGTTGCAAAGAGCTGTTTATTTATTTATTATTTGTTTCCCTTCAACCATGGGGGGCTGTTGCTGCATTTGAGAATTACGTTACAATTCAGTGGAATCATTGATTCGTGTTCGGAACCGCGCGACCGATACGGTCGCAGGTTCGACTCCTGCCTCGGACATGGATGTGTGTGATGTCCTTAGGTTAGGTTTAAGTAGTTCTTAGTTATAGGGGCCTGATGACCTCAGATGTTAAGTCCCACAGTGCTCAGAGCCATTTGAACCATTTTTTGATTCGTGTTCTCATGTCAAACGTAAACGAAGACATTGCTTCTGCCTGAACGCATTTTAGAATCTAATGTTTCGTTTATTTCTTAATCAGTTGCGCATAATGCCAACCGTTTTCCAGATGTGGAATTATTAGTTTTGTTTGTCTCATGATTTGATATTTACACTTTCCCGCTGAAACAGTAGTGAAAATAACCATTGCATAATTTAACATGTGTATAAATCCATATAATCCTAGAAAACGTGAAAGTGGTAATGAAAAAGACTGATACTGTCATACTTATTAGAGTCACCGTCAGAACTTTCAGCAAAAACATTAAATACTAAAGTTCCCGTAAGGTACTTTAACTTTTCTATTGATTTTTCTTGGTCGTCTTTCCTTGGAGGAGATACGCTCGCATATTAAATTTTGCCGACTTCTTCAGAGGGAGCCAATTTAATCCGAGCACTTTCTCCGGCTGCCTACATTCCCTGTTACATTTTACGGCCGATGCCACGAAAGCGGACTGCAGCCCGCGCTTTCCCGTATCTAATTGGCGGCGTAGTACGCCTCGAGACAGCTCGCCTTTCATTTCGCCCGCCGGAAGCAACCGCCGCGTCCTAGCACAATTTCACAGTGTGTTGCGCCGTTCAAGTCGGCACAATGGAACAAAACGCTTCGTTACTCGAGTGAGAAGCGACCGCGGAGTAACTGCTGAGCCTTGTGCTACTGTTGTCTTTGCGTCACTCACAGCTTCGGCGTTAGCGTCCAATGTCGTTCAGGTTGGCGCTTTCTTAGCTCCCCCGAAAACATATATGTCGCCTCCCTTAAAAGACCACCCTTTTCGCTTTGGAGCGCTGTAACTGCAGTAGAACAGGCTCTAGCTCAGTGGTTCCCAACCTTTCTGAGACCGTTACCGCCGGCCGGAGTGGCCGAGCGGTTTTAGGCGCTCCAGTCTGGAACCGCGCGACCGCTACGGTCGCAGGTTCGAATCCTGCCTCGGGCATGAATGTGTGTGGTGTCCTTAGGTTAGTTATGTTTAAGTAGTTCTAAGTTCTGGGGGACTGATGACCTCAGATGTTAAGTCCCATAGTGCTAAGAGCCATTTGAACCATTTTTGAGACCGTTACTCCTAAGTGCAATCAGATACTAGATACACCCCCCTCCCGCCCACCCCTCTCTCCGCCCATCATCACCAGATCACTGAGTCAGTGAGACTACAGGTACGGCGTATTTCGAACAACCTTTTTTATAAAATGATAAATTAAAGCGCATTGCGAGTGTTACCCGCAAGTACTTCTCACAAAAGAAAGCTAACTATCGACATTGAGGTAAATACGTATTAGAAAACACGTTTCCTCAGGACCAGTCCTCTCCCTGCCGGCACTTGCTTCACCCACCTCCTGCACCTCCGTTTAAAATCTACCGAATTAAAATGTGTACACTTTACAATGTTTTTAGACCACTTGATTGCTGGACTCCTGAACTGGGTGCCAATGCTTTGTGTTGGGCGACTGCCACTAATAATAGTAATAATAAAAATACAATGTAGGTCCTAAAGCAGTATAGTAGTAGCCATTTACATAGTTGCTGTTTTGCTGTCAATTAGTTCGCTTATTGTTGCGAAGTGAAAAGGAGGCATATTCATGAGATATTTAAGTATATGTGACGTTTATGTTTCAATTACACTGTCATAGATGCAGGGTACTAAGTACAAAGTATGTGTGTAGTGGGTGGTATATGTGAGAAAGATGGTGTTCATACATTTTTTTTTTTTTTTTTTTTTTTTTTTTTTTTTTTTTTTTTTTTTTTTTTTTTTTTTTTTGGTTATCAGTCTACTGACTGGTTTGATGCGGCCCTCCACGAATTCCTTTCCTATCTCAGAGTAGCACTTGCAACCTACTTCCTCAATTATTTGTTTGACGTATTCCAATCTCTGTCTTCCTCTACAGTTTTTGCCCTCTACAGCTCCCTCTACTACCATTGAAGTCATTCCCTCATGTCTTAGCAGATGTCCTATCGTCCTGTCCCTTCTCCTTATCAGTATTTTCCACATATTTATTTCCTCTCCGATTCTGCGTAGAACCTCCTCATTCCTTACCTTATCAGTCCACCTTATTTTCAACCATCGTCTATAACACCACATCTCAAATGTTTCGATTCTCTTTGTTCCGGTTTTCCCACAGTCCATGTTTCACTACCATACAATGCTGTACTCCAGACGTACATCCTCCGAAATTTCTTCCTCAAATTAAGGCCGGTATTTGAAATTAGTAGACGTCTCTTGGCCAGAAATGCCTTTCTTGCCATAGCGAGTCTGCTTTTGATGTCCTCCTTGCTCCGTCCGTCATTGGTTATTTTACTGCCTAGGTAGCAGAATTCCTTAACTTCATTACTTCGTGACCATCAATCCTGATGTTAAGTTTCTCGCTGTTCTCATTTCTACTACTTCTCATTACCTTCGTCTTTCTCCGATTTACTCTCAAACCATACTGTGTACTCATTAGACTGTTCATTCCGTTCAGCAGATCATTTAATTCTTCTTCACTTTCACTCAGGATAGCAATGTCATCAGCGAATCGTATCGTTGACATCCTTTCACCTTGTATTTTAATTCCACTCCTGAACCTTTATTTTATTTCCATCATTGCTTCCTCGATGTACAGATTGAAGAGTAGGGGCGAAAGGCTACAGCCTTGTCTTACACCCTTCTTAATACGAGCACTTCGTTCTTGATCGTCCACTCTTATTATTCCCTCTTGGTTGTTGTACATATTGTATATGACCCGTCTCTCCCTATAGCTTACCCCTACTTTTTTCAGAATCTCGAAGAGCTTGCACCATTTTATGTTGTCGAGCGCTTTTTCCAGGTCGACAAATCCTATGAAAGTGTCTTGATTTTTCTTTAGCCTTGCTTCCATTATTAGCCGTAACGTCAGAATTGCCTCTCTCGTCCCTTTACTTTTCCTAAAGCCAAACTGATCGTCACCTAGCGCATTCTCAATTTTCTTTTCCATTCTTCTGTATATTATTCTTGTAAGCAGCTGTTAAGCTGATTGTGCGATAATTCTCGCACTTGTCAGCTCTTGCCGTCTTCGGAATTGTGTGGATGATGCTTTTCCGAAAGTCAGATGGTATGTCGCCAGACTCATATATTCTACACACCAACGTGAATAGTCGTTTTGTTGCCACTTCCCCCAATGATTTTAGAAATTCTTATGGAATGTTATCTATCCCTTCTCCCTTATTTGACCTTTAAGTCCTCCAAAGCTCTTTTAAATTCCGATTCTAATACTGGATCCCCTATCTCTTCTAAATTGACTCCTGTTTCTTCTTCTATCACATCAGACAAATCTTCACCCTCATAGAGGCTTTCAATGTATTCTTTCCACCTATCTGCTCTCTCCTCTGCATTTAACAGTGGAATTCCCAATGCACTCTTAATGTTACCACCGTTACTTTTAATGTCACCAAAGGTTGTTTTGACTTTCCTGTATGCTGAATCTGTCCTTCCGACAATCATATTTTTCTTTAGCCTTGCTTCCATTGTTAGCCGTACATACGTTTCATAAACTGTAACCCCCACGACAATGTGTCATATGTAACAAATAATTTGGTTTCGTGACCAAAACGCAGTTGAATCCTTTTGTTTTTACCCCTCAGAAAATTACGTTTCACCCCTCGGGGGCTGATAACCCCAGGTCGGGAACCAATGCTCTAGCTGGTCACGGGACCCTCCACCGGTGACGTGGTGTGGAAGTGACAAGTCAGCTGTATGGAACCAACGCAATAGGATGGGTCGACATGGAAACGTGTCGAAGTGATAGACACGAGTTGTTGGGTTAGGAGGTGCGCGTGACCAGACCGTGAATGAAATTATCCCTTTGGTTGGCCCATGGTGTCTACACGAGGAATGGTGTACCACTCACAGCCAAGCAAGACTGAATAAGAATAGTAGTCGTCTAATCTACATACCTGTTTCGCCAATTACTATAGAAATCGTGGCAGAGAGTGCATTTAATTGTACTGGTTATTGTGATTACTTATCCTTCTATTCACGGAGACAGCGTGGCGGTAATGAGTGATCCATCTTCTCTCTGTACAGTGGTGATAGTATAATTAAATCTTCACACTGTTTTTACGACTAGATTGACACTGTATGCCTACGAAAGGTAATGATTTAGCTATCCAGATTAAAGTTAAGGTTCAGAATTCACTGTTGACGTGACGTAAGGGAAAACGCGATCTTAATGCTTGACCAAGGATTCTATGAAGGAAATAAGAATCTCGCAACTGTTCGTGGACGAGACTACACGAGGTGACAAAAGTAATAGAATACCTCCTAACATGCCCGGCTTAGTGCAGCAGCTCGACGCGACAAGAACTCGACAGGGCTCTGGAAGTCCCCTGCAGAAATGCTGAGTCATGTTGTCCCTATAGCCGTACATAAATGAGAAAGCGTTGCCGGTGCAGGATTTTGCCCACGAACTGACCTCTCGATTATGTCACATAAATGTACGATGGGATTCATTTCTGGCGACCTGGGTGGCCAAATCCACTGAGGAGACTGCCTACACTACGTTTGTCCGCCCTCTTTTAGAATACTGCTGCGCGGTGTGGGATCCTTACCAGATAGGACTGACGGGGTATATCGAAAAAGTTCAAAGAAGGGCAGCACGTTTTGTATTATCGCGAAATATAGGAGAGAGTGTCACTGAAATGATACAGTATTTGCACTGGACATCATTAAAAGAAAGGTGTTTTATCGTTGCGACGGAATCTTCTCACGAAATTCTAATCACCAACTTTCTCCTCCAAATGCGAAAATATTTTGTTGACACCAACCTACATAGGGAGAAACGATCACCACGATAAAATAAGGGAAATCAGAGCTCGTACGGAAAGATGTAGGTGCTCGTTCTTTCCGCGCGCTATACGAGATTGGAATACTAGAGAATTGTGAAGGTGGTTCGATGAACCCTCTGCCAGGCACTTAAATATGATTTGCAGAGTATCCACGTAGATGTAGATTCACTCGAATTGTCCACAATGTTCTTCAAACCAACAGCTAATAATTGCGCCTCTATGGTATGGCGCATAGTCATCCATAAAAATTCCATCTATGAGTTGCTGAAAATGCTCTCCAGTACCCAAACATAACCATTTACATTCAGTGATTAGGTCAGTTGGACCAGAGGAGCCAGTCCGTTCCATGTAAGCACAGGCCACACCATATGGAGCCACCACCAGCTTGTACAGCGCCTTGTTGACAACATGGGTCCATGGCTTGGTGGGATCTTTGCCACACTCGAACCCTACCATCAGCTGTTACCAAGTGAAATCTGAACTCATCTGACCAGGCTACGGTTTTCCAGACGTCTAAGATCCAACAGATATGGTAACGAGGCCAGGAGAGGCACTGCAGGCGATTTGCTGTTAGCAAAGGCACTAGTGTCGGTCGTCTGCTGCCATGGCGCATTAACACCAAATTTAGCTGCTCTGTCCTAACGTTCATCGTACGTCCCACACTGATTTCTGCGGTTTTCCATGCAGTGTTGCTTGTCTGTTAGTGCTTGGACCCATTTGACCTGAGGCATTCTCACTCGCCACTCGAAGTTGTTCCCGTCTTTCTTGGGTTCTTCGATCAGGTCAACGGTTGAGTCGTGGATTTTTCGCCTAAATTTTTTTCGGTGTGGCACATCAAGTTGTGATATTCCTATTTTCTTCAATTCTTCTTTTATTGGACCTATCCATTTTATTGTTTCAGTTTCAGCTCCTCTGCTATTTTCTTTATAATTTTCGGTTTCTTTATTTTGTCATACTTTGTATGTTCCTCCTCCAGTATAGTGAGGTCCTAAAATATTTCTGCTTATCTCTCTCTCTCTCTCTCTCTCTCTCTCTCTCTCTCTCTCTCTCTCTTCTCCCCTCTCCCTCCCCTCAATGGTCCACAATCTGGTGTGCCACTTGGAGTATGGTGGGGGGTGGCGGGCTGGAAGGGACAGACAGTTCAGAATAAAGCAGAAACTTGCAGTCAGACAACTCAACACTTCATAATCTTATTACAGTTAGCGTGTGCATATTTTGTGGAACTGAAAGCATCAGCGTGTCCTCACATATCACCAAGTTATTGGTGACACAACACGTTCTTTAGTCTGCAGTCGCCATTCTTAGCCCACACCAAAGGGTATTAGGAAAGTTTTGCAATACAGCTTTATTTACTTAATTTTTTCGAAATAATTTCTGCCACTGTGAATACACCTCTCCATCCTCTGAAACCAATCCCTAAACCAGTCCCAAGTTTCTCAAGGGACTAAGGCAGACGCTTTGTCTCAAGCCCTCAAGAAGTCCTCAGCACTTGAAAATTGAACTCCTTTCAGCAGATTTTCACATGCAGGAACAGTGCAAAGTCACAAGGAGCAACGCCTGGACTGTAAGGAGGGCGCTCAAGAAGTTCCAGTCCTGTACCCCGCAAATATTCGGTGCCTGGTTTGGCGTGGTGAGCTGGAGCGTTGTCATGCTGGAGGAACCAAGTGCCCATTCCTGGCTTCAGTCGCAGGTTCTTCAAAGACTGGATAACTTTGGGCGGCATTGCTCAGTGTACCAATTAGCTGTGACTGTCTTCTGTGTGTCCAAAACAACACGCTCCATAATTACACTCGATTTGAAAAAAAAAAGCTATGATTTTCTTCTTTACTGATCTGGATTTTCCGACAGCTACAGCTGTGTCGTCATCTTCAAAGAACCAAACCTTGTTTTGAGTCTTAGTCGGCACGCCATAATAGCGCATCCAAGTCTCGTCACCTGTCACAATGTTATACACATGCTGAGATTGTCCCTTAGAAAATTTCTTTAACATCACCCAGCACCAAGTCACACGTAATGTCCTCTGCTCTACCTTCTGTCTATGCGGCACCCAGACACAACAAAGTTTCTTTACTTGAAAATGACCATGCAGAATCGAACGAATTGCAGGTTCATTTAGCCCTAAGGTATCCTCTATCTGGTTATAGGTCACTCGCTTGTCTTCGTCTAGCATTTTCCTCACAGCATCAATGTTTTTCTCCGTAAATGATGATCGTGGATTTCCCGCCCTCTCAGCGTCCTCCGGAGCGAAATGCCGGCCGCTGGTGGCCGAGCGGTTCTGGCGCTACAGTCTGGAACCGCGCGACCGCTACGGTCGCAGGTTCGAATCCTGCCTCGGGCATGGATGTGTGTGTTGTCCTTAGGTTAGTTAGGTTTAAGTAGTTCTAAGTTCTAGGGGACTTATGACCTCAGCAGTTGAGTCCCATAGTGCTCAGAGCCATTTGAACCAACCAGAGCGAAATTTCCTCATTAGAATTCTCTTTGCCACCTGAATATAGTTGTACGATGTGGCCACTCATCACCGAGTGCAAGAGTCATTTCTTCGAGGAATAGGTCAATGTTTAAACCGCGCGCGAAGTAGTACAGCAAAACTGCCCAAACCTCACTTCGTGACTACGATACCATAACAAACACTTCGAACTAACTCTGCTAGTGAATGACTGTGCCCTACAATGCAAGTATGAAGCACTCTCAGAACACAGCAATAATCAGCCTTTTGTGACTTATTGTTGCGTTATTGGTTCAAATGGTTCTGTGCACTATGGGACTTAACTACTGTGGCCATCTGCCCCTAGAACTTAGAACTACTTAAACCTAACTAACCTAAGGACATCACACACATCCATGCCCGAGGCAGGATTCGAACCTGCGACCGTAGCGGTCACGCGGTTCCAGACTGTAGCGCCTATAACCGCACGGCCACTCCGGCCGCCTGTTGCGTTATTGCAAAACATTCTTTGTGCCCTTAGAAGTAAACAGTACTCTGTGACTTCTTAGGCTTTCCCGGGGCATAATAAGCGTTCGCTGATGGATCCTAAAATCAACATGATTCGATATTTTGGCAGTCCATCGGCCCACCAATCTCAGGAGAAGATGGCGGAGAGATAGACCATCGGTATACCGAATCAAGTTGATTTTAGGGTCTGGTAGCAAACCCAAGGAGACTCTCAAACAGTATTTTTATTTTTGATAACGTAGATTTTCCGCCGAAATATCGTGTTGTCGTCAGGGCGATGGAACCCGGCTGCAAACCCGTGAAAATCATCAGTATTTTTATTTGTTTTGTACAGCGACTGAAAGCGTCTTTAATAGACAATTGTTGTAAAATGAAGACTAATTTAAGTATGTATAGAGCAATGGGTCCCAACCTTTTTTGCCTGGTGGCCACCTTTGAAATCACAGAATATCTCAAGTCTCCTGCTATTATTTATTTTATTTAGTTATTTATTTACTATTTTTTTATTTTTTCGAAAAATTTTATTTCACAATAATCGACAATTCACACTTTAAAAAAGTGGAATTATCATAGGTAGAGTAATACAAAACTGCAGTGTTTCATAGGACTTGGTAGCCGAAACGTCTTTGTGCCTTAGTTTAATACCTAATAATATTGTTTTCACTTGACCAACACATTTGATATTAAACATTTTAAAAATTACAAGAAAAATTCAGAGCACTGATTTCTTTAAGCAGCTCCTTCATGTTTAGTTTCACACTAGATAAAGCACATCTAAGATCACTCTCCATGTTCAGGCGACTGCGGTGTTGTGTTTTCAAGATAGGTAATGTTGAGAATCCAGTCCCTCAGAAGTGTGTTGGTGAGAACTGTACGACAGCTTTTAATACTTCCTTTACTAGTCTTGTATGAATAGGGATGAAACTGGCCCAAAACTCTTCCAACGCCATTTGTTGAAACTGTTCTTTAGCTCTCGAATCACATTTCAATTCAGTTGCATCCTTATGCATTTAATCAGGAAGCACCTGCATATCAGTTGAGATGGCTGAACTTGCTGATTTGCTCTGACAGTCTTTTGAAGATTACTGAGGAAAACAAAAGTAGAACTCTTCCTGAAGCTGTTCCAGGTGTTCACTTATGATAACTCTCCACTCCCTGACATCGCACTATTGCCGATTTTGAAGTTCATTGAATCGAGGGAATGACGAAAAGTTAGTAATGGGAACATCCAGGCAACGCTTCCATAGAAGGCCCTTATGGCGTCATTGTCATCCATTATTGTGGTGTTTCTACACCGTACTTTCGAATTTAGATTATTCAGGATTTCAGAGAAGTGCGCAATGTATGTTAGCGAAAATATGAAGCTGCCATCAGTGATGAATGAGGCTCAGCTTTTCTTTGACTCAAAAGAAATAGTTCTACCTCTGACTTCAGTTCATACAAACTGCTAAGCACATTGCCCTTCGAAAGCCACAGGAGTTGTGTGTGAAATATTAAACATCAGTGTTCACAATTGAGATCCTCACAGAGGATTCGGCAAAAAACGAGTATTCACAGTACTCCATTTAATTTTATTAACTACACCGATAGCCAGTGCATTGTTAAGTTTCTCAGGTGAAGTTTAAGAAGCTAGGCCTTGTCCGTGGTTCATGAAGCGAGAGCCAATAAAATATGATTTTTTTCGTTAGTTAGTACTTTTGAAGCCAGAACGTGAATGTAATTTTAGAAGCTAGGGCCTGGCCTGTCTGTTGCTCATTCAGTGAGAGCCAATAAGATTAGGATTTTTTTTTTCCTTTAATGATACTTACGAAGTCAGAACGTGAATATAACATAAATCTGTCTCAAGACAAACATTTTCAGCCAAAAATGGAAAAATTTTCAGGCTCTTAGCTAGCTGTTCTTTCACATTCGGGACCATTTCTTCATTCCTATGTTGCACAATGTTGTTTGAAAGAGAAACTTGTCCATTTTTCGCTTACTATCATGTCCAAAAACAATTCTGGTTGCTTTAAGAATGGAAGGTTTGATGAGCATCTCACCGATAGCATGAGGTGTATTATTTTTTACTATTAAGAAAGCAATTTTATATGATACTTCTATAACTTTCTCATTTTTCTGCTGGAAGAGTCCAGTTTCATGCGGTTTAAAGAGTTTCTTTCTTAAAAAATAATTTGGTTTGTTATTCAACGCCAGATGAGCTATTGTTAGACGACATTTCAGACGCACAGGCCGCAATGAGGACGTTATGACACACAACATAGTGTCGCAGTTGGACCTTGTTCTTAATAAACGTGAATCGATACTTAATTTATTCTTCATTATGCAATCCTCTTTTAGCAGATATTTGCACTCAAGGGACAAAACCAATAAAAATACCGTTTACTTCTACATAGCACAACAAGCGTAATACCAAGTTGAGAATGAAGGAATGCAGACAGAAGAACGTGGGGTCAGCAATAACTAGGTGACGCGTGAGGCAAAGTTGTAATAAGAATATGAAAATTTTGACTTGTCTGATGGCATGGTTTTTGCTTTCTCCTGAACTGTCTACCACCCTCCCCCCTGCGGTAATCTCCCCCCCCCCCCACCCTCCCCCCAAGGGGCGCGGTCTCTCTAGGTTGGGAATATCATTGACACATCTCGTGGTGAAAACCATATCAAAACCCCTACAATAGTTTCTACGGTATACATCCCCATAACAGACTGAAGAACGCGGCCGGGGACATTTATTTATAAAATGTATAGATATGTATAGACACTGGTCAAGTTTCACAGCTCTCTAGAGCTACGGCGGCTGTTTACTTCACTGCTTTTCCCATCAAATACCGCCTTCTCTGTAGTTGACGAGCTCGTGGCCCCGATCTTCGCCAAGAGATGTCACGCCATCCGGCCCGAATGACCGAGCGGTTCTAGGCTCTTCAGTCTGGAACCGCGCGACCGCTACGGTTGCAGGTTCGAATCCTGCCTTGGGCATGGCTGTGTGTGATGTCCTTAGATTAGTTAGGTTTAAGTAGTTCTAAGTCCTAGGGGACTGATGACCTCAGATGTCAAGTCCCATAGTGCTCAGAGCCATTTGAACCATTTGAACAAAACGCCAATTAAATACGGAACAGATAGCAATACATATATTAAACTCAAATCATTACTATAGTTATAAATTATGGACACGAACCTACCTCGTGAATCAGTCTATTTATTAGTAAAAACCGTTTCGAAATCCCTGCAATAGTTCTGAGATTAGCTTTCACACACAGACAGTAAAACACACAGGGGGATTTTAACTTAGTAACATGTATAATTTTAAACATTAAATTACAGTCCACCATGTTCTCTGATGTTATGTTCAGGGATAAACTGTACCACCCGGTGAACACGGTAATTTTAGCGGATCTTGACTGTCTTCCCCTTTCCACTTCGTCTGATGCGTCAGCGCTCTTGGCCTTGCATCGTTTAGCGACGTGCCAGCGTGGGAGCAATGGCAGTTAACAGAATTTCTGTCCGAAAGAAGATACATCTCGCATTTAATGTTCCGTCAAGAACGACGCCACTAGCGATGGACCAGCTGCTACACTGGACAAGCGTGGGAGGAATCAATCGGCCGTGGTTCCGTAGAACAAACAGTTCTGCCATTAGCGAGAAGCGATTTCGCCTTTATGGTCTATTGGTTAGCGTCGATGGCTCCTGGCGAGGCGAAATGATTACCTGTTAGAATAGACGTGAAAGCCACTGAAGTGTCATCAGATCAGGTTGCATCAGGTTGGCGGCAACATGACGAAATTTATTTGTAGAAAGGCGGAGGCTGTAAATGGAAATAACTCGAGCACAGCTTGAACCAAACTGACCTAGAAATAGTTCTTGTGTCCGGAATTAATCCACCAGATACGTCGCTTCTTCAATTTCTCTCTAATGGGCTTTTTCGTTTTGGAAGTAAGACGTCGTGGCTGTGTAGAACTCATCCCATAACACTTGCTCTTCCACGGTTTAATTTTTCACATGACATCAGAGTATGCGTTCTTTTGAAAGTTCCTGGCGAAATAAAACTGTGTGCGGGATCGAGATTCGAATCCGGAACCTTGTGTTCAGCGGGCAATGGCGCAACTGATGAAGCTATCCGGCTACGACTGAGGACTGTCACTCGGTTCAGTACACAGATGTATCCAGTCATGAAGTTTAGAAACATCATCCACTCCGTTGCATAGTGAAAAATCACTTGACCTGTGGCTAAGCCATTTCTCTGGGATGCCCTTTCTTCCACAAGTGCTCGTCCGACAAGTACAGGAGAATTTTGGAAAACACGGGAAGAGGAACTGGGAGAACTGAAGCGCTGAATAGTGAATAGTGGGACGAGAATTGCGCATAGGTACCTCCGTCGGTAATAGCATTGCCCGAGGAAGGCAAGGTTCCAGCTTCAAATGTCAGTCTGGCACACGGTTTTAATCTGACACGAAATTTCGTAATAGCGCACTCTCCGCCGCAGAGTGAAATATTCCTTCTGCGCTCACTGTGAATAGTGTTGATCGCTAGTCCTCTGCAAATGTGTTGTCGTCTTCGTAATGACCCTCCAGTGGATGATCTCGCTCAGTCGCAAATATTTGGTTTGATGACTGGCCACACGCGAGGCTTTAGGTTTACTGAGTTATAGATAGCGGCTTTCGGCACAGACAACGGTAATCGTACACGGGGAACGAGCTGAAGTTCAAAGTCATCTCCGCATGTGGCGCCGCTGGCGGGCAGTGCTGCCGGAAGCGCAACGAGGCGAAACGGCCTCGGAACACAATGGAAGCGGCGATCCGACTATACAGTACGCACTGTCTGCCTACTGGACTGCACAGCCGCAGGCAGCGGGCTCTGCACTTCCCTGCCTCATAAGCTGACCGGGCAAAACATTACTCACTCTCGAGTTCCACTGGGGTTAATATGACCCCATAAGCACAATGGAAATATACACTGAAACGCCAAAGAAATAGGCATGAATATTCAAATACAGAGACTTGTAAGCAGGCATAATACGGCGCTCGGCACCAAGTGTCTGCGTCCTTTTTATATCGCTTACTGCTGCTACAATGGCAGGGTATCAAGGTTCAAAATGGTTCAAATGGCTCTGAGCACTATGGGACTTAACTTCTGAGGTCATCAGTCCCCTAGAACCTAGAACTACTTAAACCTAACTAACCTAAGGACATCACACACAGCCATGCACGGGGCAGGATTCGAAGCTGCGATCGTAGCGGTCGCGCGGTTCCAGACTGTAGCGCCTAGAACCGCTCGGCCACTCCGACCAGCAGTGTCAAGGTTTAAGTGAATTTGAACGTGGTGTTATAATCCGCGCACGAGCGATGGGACAGAGCATCTCCGAGGCAGCGATGAAAGGGGGATTTCCTATACGACCATTTGGAGTGTATCGTGAATATCAGGAAACCGGTAAAACATGAAATCTCCGATATCGCTGCGGCCGGAAAAAGATCCTGCAAGAACGGGACCAACGACGACTGGAGAGAATCGTTCAACGTGACAGAAGCGCAATCCTTCCGCAAATTGCTGCAGATTTCAGTGTTGAGACATTAACATATGTCAGCGTGCAAACTATTCAACGAAACATCATCGATATGGGCTTTCGGCGCCGAAGGCCCATTCGTGTACCCTTGATGATGCATGACACTAAGCTTTACGCCTGCCCTGGGCCCATCAACACCGACATTAGGCTGTTGACGACTGGAAGCATGTTGCCTGTTCGGACGAATCTCGTTTCAAATTGTCTCGAGAGGATGGACGTGTGCGGGTATGGAGACCACCTCATTAATCCGTGGACCCTGCATGTCAGTTGGGGACTGTTCAAGCTGGTGGAGACTCTGTAATGGTATTGCGCGTGGGCAGTTGGAGTGATATTAGACCCCTGATACGTCTAGATACGATGACACGTACGAAAGCAAATTCCAGCGGGACAATGTGATACCCTACACGTCCAGAATTGCTACAGAGTGGTTCCAGGAACACTCTTCTGACTTAAATCACTTCCACTGGTCACAGTACTCCTCAGACATGAACATTATTGAGCGTATCTGGGATGCCTTACCGCGTGCTGTTCAGAACAGATCTCCACCCCCTCGTACTCTTAGGGATTTATGGGCAGCCCTGGATTTATGGGCAGTCCTGCATGATTCACGGTGTCAATTCCCTCCAGCACTATGTCAGACATCAGTCGAGTCCATGCCATGTCGTGTTCCGGAACTTCTGCGTGCTCGCGGGGGCCCTACACGATATTGGGCAGGTGTACGAGTTTGCTCTTCGTGTATATCTCCCTTGTTTTCAGAACTGCTTGTCTCAAAATCTACGACTGTCTTCCTCTGAGTCAATTGTGTCTAACGATGTGTCGTTCATTTTATAACACATTAAAATTTATCCATGGCTTTTGCACTGACAAGGAAAACTCCCCATCCCACCCCCTCAGATTTAGAGGTAAAATGGTCCAGTCGGTAGTCCGTCTAAAACTGAACACAGATCAAGCACGAAGGTGTACCCAAAACAAAATAGCAAAACATAAAAAGTGAACGGTCCAAGCTGAACATGTGGAATATTGAGCAACGTGGAAGAAGCATGCCGTTGTGGTTGTGTGGTCACAGGCTTGGACTGCGCAGCGGGAGATCCGTGTTCAATTCTGCTTTGTGCCCCATGTTTTTTTTTCACAAATTTAAGAACTTTTCATCCGGTAATTGACTCTGTTCTCCTGAAGTTTTGGCAATTGTCATACTGTACACAGATTATAGAACATGAGTCACGTGGTAGGAACATATTACCGTCGCAAGTAATTGTAATGTATAGTGAGAGCAGGCGAGATGCAATATAGACCTAACAGAAAGGAAAACAACAAATAAACGGGTGGTAACTGTATTACAAGAAAGGAATTCAAGAGTAAAAATTTTCCAAAACGGAACACAAGGGACATAATATGTAGTTTTTGTGTAGAACAAATAGGAGGTACTTGGGTCTGGAGATCTCTTCGTTACACCTCGCTGTTGCAAACGGGCGTTACACCCGGACACAGACACAAATTTGAATACAGCGAACAGACCTGTCAGTGGCCGGACAGACATTTCATAATTCTGTGGAAAAAAAAGGAAGCACGAGGGAGGTTTGAATATGTATTTCCCTCTTCGCAGTCCAACACCGTAACCACATAACCACAACGACGTGGCTAATTGCAGTGGGTCGCTGTTGCATATCTTCAGTTTCGACTGCTCACTGTTTCTATTTTGCTTCTTTTTTCGTAGTTCAGTATTTCTTCCTGTTTTCATGCTTGATCTGTGCTCAGTTTTTGTCGGGCTATCCACTGGGCCATCCTACCACTAAATCTGAGGGTGTTGCGACGGAAATTTTCCATTGTAAGAACCACTAGAGTCAGTATGACTCCGACAGAAATTGTTTGTTTCTTGGATGTAACATTTATGGAAAGAGAATGATGAATTTTATGTTGAACAGCTGTTCTACGAAACACGTGCAATAATGAAAATATTATTTTCGGCTTATTTTTGTATCCATTGTT
This sequence comes from Schistocerca americana, assembly GCF_021461395.2. NCBI lineage: Eukaryota > Metazoa > Arthropoda > Insecta > Orthoptera > Acrididae > Schistocerca > Schistocerca americana. The sequence goes on from NC_060122.1 coordinate 292,423,987, forward strand.
AGTGTTTCTTGCATCAGCGGTTGTTGTATCCTTCTTAGTAAAACTATAGCCGATATGACCCCACAAGCACAATGGAAAAGCATGGCTTTCTTGTTTTCAAAGCTATTTTTTTCAAAATATATGACTTTTTCTCTTAATCAGCATCCAGTGATGTTTCGATCAGTTTTATATTTACAAAAAATTAAAATTTATTAGCGGCCTTCTCGCTGAGTATCGCTGGTGTCAATATGACACAATCTAAATTTCCATTTGTATCTCGAACGTTATTTTTATGAAAATAGAATCAACACTGTTACACTGAACAACTGTAATGTATGTTTTTTGTTAGTTCATTAAAATACTGCGAATATGTTGTTGTTGTTGTGGTCTTCAGTCCTGAGACTGGTTTGATGCAGCTCTCCATGCTACTCTATCCTGTGCAAGCTTTTTCATCTCCCAGTACCTACTGCAACCTACATCCTTCTGAATCTGCTTAGTGTATTCATCTCTTGGTCTCCCTTACGATTTTTACCCTCCACGCTGCCCTCCAATACTAAATTGGTGATCCCTTGATGCCTCAGAACATGTCCTACCAACCGATCCCTTCTTCTGGTCAAGTTGTGCCACAAACTTCTCTTCTCCCCAATCCTATTCAATACTTCCTCATTAGTTATGTGATCTACCCATCTAATCTTCAGCATTCTTCTGTAGCACCACATTTCGAAAGCTTCTATTCTCTTCTTGTCCAAACTATTTATCGTCCATGTTTCACTTCCATACATGGCTACACTCCATACAAATACTTTCAGAAATGACTTCCTGACACTTAAATCAATACTGGATGTTAACAAATTTCTCTTCTTCAGAAACGCTTTCCTTGCCATTGCCAGCCTACATTTTATATCCTCTCTACTTCGACCATCATCAGTTATTTTGCTCCCCAAATAGCAAAACTCCTTTACTACTTTAAGTGCCTCATTTCCTAATCTAATTCCCTCAGCATCACCCGACTTAATTAGACTACATTCCATTATCCTTGTTTTGCTTTTGTTGATGTTCATCTTATATCCTCCTTTCAAGACACTGTCCATTCCATTCAACTGCTCTGCCAAGTCCTTTGCTGTCTCTGACAGAATTACAATGTCATCGGCGAACCTCAAAGTTTTTATTTCTTCTCCATGAATTTTAATACCTACTCCGAATTTTTCTTTTGTTTCCTTTACTGCTTGCTCAATATACAGATTGAACAACATCGGGGAGAGGCTACAACCCTGTCTTACTCCCTTCCCAACCACTGCTTCCCTTTCATGTCCCTCGACTCTTATAACTGCCATCTGGTTTCTGTACAAATAGTAAATAGCCTTTCGCTCCCTGTATTTTACCCCTGCCACCTTTAGAATTTGAAAGAGAGTATTCCAGTAAACATTGTAAAAAGCTTTCTCTAAGTCTACAAATGCTAGAAACGTAGGTTTGCCTTTCCTTAATCTTTCTTCTAATATAAGTCGTAAGGTCAGTATTGCCTCACGTGTTCCAGTGTTTCTACGGAATCCAAACTGATCTTCCCCGAGGTTGGCTTCTACTAGTTTTTCCATTCGTCTGTAAAGAATTCGTGTTAGTATTTTGCAGCTGTGACTTATTAAGCTGATAGTTCGGTAATTTTCACATCTGTCAACACCTGCTTTCTTTGGGATTGGAATTATTACATTCTTCTTGAAGTCTGAGGGTATTTCGCCTGTTTCATACATCTTGCTCACCAGATGGTAGAGTTTTGTCAGGACTGGCTGTCCCACGGCCGTCAGTAGTTCCAATGGAATATTGTCTACTCCGGGGGCCTTGTTTCGACTCAGGTCTTTCAGTGCTCTGTCAAACTCTTCACGCAGTATCATATCTCCCATTTCATCTTCATCTACATCCTCTTCCATTTCCATAATATTGTCCTCAAGTACATCACCCTTGTATAGAACCTCTAATACTCCTTCCACCTTTCTGCTTTCCCTTCTTTGCTTAGAACTGGGTTTCCATCTGAGCTCTTGATATTCATACAAGTGGTTCTCTTATCTCCAAAGGTCTCTTTAATTTTCCTGCAGGCGGTATCTATCTTACCCCTAGTGAGATAGGCCTCTACATCCTTACATTTGTCCTCTAGCCATCCCTGCTTAGCCATTTTGCACTTCCTGTCGATCTCATTTTTGCGACGTTTGTATTCATTTTTGCCTGTTTCATTTACTGCATTTTTATATTTTCTCCTTTCATCAATTAAATTCACTATTTCTTCTGTTACCCAAGGATTTCTACTAGCCCTCGTCTTTTTACCTACTTGATCCTCTGCTGCCTTCACTACTTCATCCCTCAAAGCTACCCATTCTTCTTCTACTGTATTTATTTCCCCCATTCCTGTCAATTGCTCCCTTATGCTCTCCCTGAATCTCTGTACAACCTCTGGTTCTTTTAGTTTATCCAGGTCCCATCTCCTTATATTCCCACCTTTTTGCAGTTTCTTCAGTTTTAATCTACAGGTCATAACCAATAGATTGTGGTCAGAGTCCACATCTGCCCCTGGAAATGTCTTACAATTTAAAACCTGGTTCCTAAATCTCTGTCTTACCATTATATAATCTATCTGATACCTTTTAGTATCTCCAGGGTTCTTCCATGTATACAACCTTCTTTCATGATTCTTAAACCAAGTGTTAGTTATGATTATGTTGTGCTCTGTGCAAAATTCTACAAGGCGGCTTCCTCTTTCATTTCTGTCCCCCAATCCATATTCACCTACTATGTTTCCTTCTCTCCCTTTTCCTACACTCGAATTCCAGTCACCCATGACTATTAAATTTTCGTCTCCCTTCACAATCTGAATAATTTCTTTTATTTCATCATACATTTCTTCAATTTCTTCGTCATCTGCAGAGCTAGTTGGCATATAAACTTGTACTACTGTAGTAGGTGTGGGCTTCGTATCTATCTTGGCCACAATAATGCGTTCACTATGCTGTTTGTAGTAGCTTACCCGCATTCCTATTTTCCTATTCATTATTAAACCTACTCCTGCATTACCCCTATTTGATTTTGTGTTTATGTATATGTACTGTGTAAATTACTTGGGGTCAGTATTAGCACTGCTAATATTTTTAAAAATATCGGGAATCCGATGTATCGATTTTTAAAAATCATTCTTAGCTCTCAGTATATCAAAAAGAAGCATCGATATATCGTCGTAAAACGTCAACGAACATGGCTATAAAAATATCAACTGGACATTGTAAATATACTGCTGGTTTGAGCGCTGTGTAATTTAGTATTGATTTATTATTAGATATTCTGTAAAAAAATGTAAAGGAAAACAATGCACATTCACGCTTGGCGATAACCACTTTGCTAACAATAGTAACTGCATGTAAGTGCAGAATTCATTTCATGTAAACTTTCCTGTTTTTTTCCGTTTCTGTCAACACATGCAATCTAGCAGCTGTAGTGTCAAAATTGTTTGGTGAAGCTAAACTCAACAGTTTCTTTTGGTAGTACCGAGGGCCGATTACTTCAGCAGGTCCCCTCACACGTCTCCGCCCACCGCAAAGACCAATCTCGTCATTTATATTTCTATTCATCATTTTCAGCACCTGTTTTTGAATAACGTAAAGAAATAACACACTAGTTGTGTTAAAATTGTTTTCTAACGAGACTTATGTGCTATTTCGTGACATCGTATATCTTGTTACTCCATTCATACCGCCAACCCATAGTTCATTCGCATTTCAAAGAGAAAGACAGGTCGTGATGAAACGTCAAAGATCAGTAATACTCCTTCACACAGTGAAAGTAAAATTATGTTCTACTACAGTTTCAAAAGAACAATTTCAATTATTTACCGAAAATTGCGGATGAAGTATAATATAAAATAAAACTATCGGCACTCGATACAGCCATTTTGATATCGATATATCGATATGATGGAGGAAAAGATATCGCCGATATATATTGACGTTTTTCGAAAAAATATACCCATATTGGTATTTTATCAACAGTCCCAATCTATATGACCCCAATGGTACTCACAAGGGAAACTCCCCATCGCACCCCCCTCAGATTTAGTTATAAGTTGGCACAGTGGATAGGCCTTGATAAACTGAACACAGATCAATCGAGAAAACAGGAAGAAGTTGTGTGGAACTGTGAAAAAATTAGCAAAATATACAAACTGAGTAGTCCATGGGCGACATAGGCAATATCATGGAGACACTTGGCACACGAGCGCCGTGGTCTCGTGGTAGCGTGAGAAGCTGCAGAAGGAGAGGTCCTTGGTTCAAGTCTTCCCATCGGATAAAAATTTTACTTTCTTTATTTTTGCATAGTTATTATCTGTCTGTTCGTTCATTGACGTCTCTGTTCACTGTAATAAGTTTAGTGTCTGTGTTTTGCGACCGCATCGTAAAACCGTGCGATTAGTAGACGAAAGGACGTGCCTCTCCAATGGGAACCGAAAACATTTGATCGCAAGGTCATAGGTCAACCGATTCCTCCACAGGAAAACACATCTGATATATTCTATACGACACTGGTGACGGCATGTGCGTCACATGACAGCAATATGTTGTCGACCCACATAACTTGTACACTTGGCGAATGGGTAAAAAGATTCTTCTACCGTGCCCGATTTAGGTTTTCTTGTGAATGTGGTAATCACTCCCAAAAAAGTGATGAAAACATAAGAGTTTGTCACATAAACTGAAAATAAAAAATCAAACTTTTCACTCGATGGAAGATTTGAACCAAGGACCACTCGTTCCGCAGCTGCTCACCTTACCACGAGACCACGGCGCTCCTGCGTTTCCGGTGTCCTTGATGTTGCCTATCTTCCCATGAACTACTCAGTTTGTATTTTTGGTTATTTTTTCACAGTTCCACACAACTTCTTCCTGTTTTCTCAATTGCTCTGTGTTTAGTTTATCAAGGCCTATCCACTGTGCCAACTTATAACTAAATCTGAGGGGGGTGCGATGGGGAGGTTCCCATGTCAGTGAAAGAGTCCTGGTAGCACGAAGGTTACAAGAGCAACCTGATCGCTATGGACCACTGTCGACGGTGTAGAACCGGTGCCAAGCGGCCGTGCGATCCTCCATTGGTGGTGTGATTCGTGGCAGTGGAGTTGTGTGTGGGCGTCAGCTGGTTTTACGTAAGCCACTCCTGCCGGCATTGATTACTTAAGTCTCTTGTTATGTGTATCTGTTGTGTTTATGGAAAAACGCTGCGAACTTTTGCTCCAAACCAATATTTATGCAGTAGGGTGCTAGAGTTGCCCCACATTCCATAACGGCAGGGAAAAGCAAACCTAAAATAAATTTCCCGATTTCTTGACGGAAGGGAATAATTAAGAAAATGTACACACCTCAAGAACAAATCATCGTCCACTGTTTTTCCTCTGCTTCCAAGCATTCATTCTTTGTTATTACACGAGGGCGAATGTTAGGGGCTTTGTGTTCTGAAAGAATGAGCCAGGAAGGCGCCAATAGTCCTTCTCCCCTGTCATCAGTCTGAATTACTGCGTTCTTTTGTGGAAATAGAAGATCTACTTGATGGACACCATTTTGGGTGAATTAGTAATATTCAGCCAGGCATAACGGAGGAGACCGAGACCTTGCTGTTTGAGGCGTATTAAGTAGAACTGAAGGAGTTACTTTGAAGTTATGTAATTCGAGACAAAATTATTTGGTAGAAACTATACTGTTCTCTTCCTTCTTACGATAAACACTGTCTCATTACCTTTCTTCCACATAGCGAGCATTCATTATGGTTGAGCTGGCAACGTAATTACTCGTTAGTTATACGACAGAGCTGCACGCTGAGGAATGCTAGCAAACTGCGCGGAAGCCCAGTGTACCTCTGCAGCGCAGTCGGCTGAAGTTTGTGAAGCTCGTAAAACACCGCACACCAAGTTTATGCACTCGCAGACGGTTGTGAGACTACTGCAGCCCCCCGCCCCCCAGCCCCAGCTACCGCATTTCACCATCACGCGACGAACATTGTCTGCGGCATTTTGCCGGATTTCAGACGCGAGGACGAGTGATGTAACGTGGCACCAAGTTCTCATATTTGTGACGTCAGACCGCCAGGTTGGCACCCGTCTCGTCAGGAAGACGGTTGGATCTCGAATCAGGACGTTTACCGTTTGCAGGAAATCTCCTATCACTGAAACGATTCCCGCGTAAAACAAAGATTCGCATTCGCAAAGTGAAAACAATACTAGCTACTGACAGTAACACAGGACACTCACGGCGCTTGTTACAGAGAGAGCTGACATGATTCTGTAGCATTCCCGTCACCTGTCACTTTTATTTTTTTATGCTCAGTTTTGTGGCTGGTACAAATAAACGTAATGCGAATTGCACTGTAAACGCCCTGTGAACACGCGAGACTGACTTCGGTTGTAAATAAACCGCTAGTGTCAGTAAGAACTCTTATTTGTTCTGGCATTTCTTTTTAAATTATGAAACTAAATTAAGAAATTTTAGTTTTGGAAGTTACTCTACATGATGAACGGTTCGTATATTAGGTACCCAGATCTGATACCAATGGTTTAAGATGATTTACTTATATTTTTAAAGCCACTGTATGAAAGTTGTCCTAAACGTTTTCGAGGTAATGCGCTGGCTTCAAGCAACGAACTGTATTTAATAGTGTCATACTTTCGAATAAGGTGGGTCATCCTCATAAACCAGTAGTTTCGAACCTCTTCTACCTGGCGTCCCTCATTGTAAACCCAGAATATCTTATGTCCCTTATGTTTATTTTATTTATTTATTTTCTGCTTGGCCGGCCGAGGTGGCCGAGCGGTTGTAGGCGCTACAGTCTGGAACCGCGCGACCGCTACGGTCGCAAGTTCGAATCCTGCCTCGGGCATGGATGTGTGTGATGTCCTTAGGTTAGTTAGGTTTAAGTAGTTCTAAGTTCTAGGGGACTGATGACCTCAGATGTTAAGTCCCATAGCGCTCAGAGCCATTTGAACCATTTGTCTGCTAATGATCGTTCCGTTGTGTTAGCTTCCATTCGCTCTGGTGTAAACCAGGCTTTACTGCGCTGATTCCACACGACGGATTGACGAATACTCAGAACTCCACTGCCATGGCTTGTGGGGGAGGTTGAAATCACTGCCTGGTGCCAGTCCTACATTGTGTACCGCGCTCCAAAACGATCACTATGTTCTCTTTAAGGTAGTGTCTAATATTTTGTTCATTGTGCTTAAATTTGACAAGTGGGTCATTCCACTTAAAGTGCTCTATGGCTTCCAGCTCAACCATCTTCAATTTTGACGAATTTTGTTCAGTATGTACCTGAGGGCCCTACGTGAACTTATGCAAAGTTTCAGCCTCACCTGCAACTTGGTTGAGATGCTAGAGGAACTTTTGTGAAGACCACTTTTAACGAGACCTAAAAATAGCGAAGAAATCTTCAAGTTTGGCATTCCCTATTCCTAATGCAAAAGAGATAGACTCTCGCTTCTGGGAATAGTCATACAACTTTTTGTGCTCTACACAAAAATGATGGAAGTAGAGTTCTGAAAGCAATGCATTTGGCATAATCTCAGTTTAAAGTGGGCAACAAATCATGTCGTGAGAAATTTGTCCCATACTTTAACGAGGCGTAAGTAGTGGAGAAAGTACGCTATGGACCTGGTCTTTTGCCAAACTACTGTTTGTATGGGTATTTAGTATATCACAAATTTGGGCCTGAATTGTGTGTTTAATTACTGTGATACCATCCTGTAAATTTGCTAAGAAACAAGAATGTATCAAAATATACCTGTGTTCAAAGTCACGTGTCTCCAAATAGATATCTACCACATTACATTCAACAGGGCACATTTCATTTTAGTGTCTCTTTGGGTAAGGTGCAAAAATTCCCCCAAACTATTGAATTTTTTTGTAATTCGAGAAAAATGCTTCCGTTGGTCCATGGTGGCTATGCCACTACCAACCTCAGTGAGTGGTGGCCCCATCGCCAAGGGGCCACGCCCAATAGCCATGCAAGGTCAGCCACGGGTGGCTTCCTTTATTGCAGGTTCCCAAGCCTGAAAGTGGGTATCAAACAGGTTCCCAAGTCTTGTTTGGGTTTCTTTGTGATTCCCAAGCCATAATGTAGAATTCTTCAGTTGCTGAATGCTTTTAATTTTTTGTTGATGTCCAAAACCTATTGCTTCTGGCAAACTGTATTGGCATCCCAGCATTGAAGCAGCTGGAACTGGTATGATTGCAATTATCTGTTGCATATGTCTCTTCTAGTAGGCCAGTGAAATGACTGAGCAGCTCCATGAGGATGCATGAGATTAATCAAGGCATCTTTTTCTTCACATGAAAGTTCACAGATATTTCCTATCCACCATTTTCCATCATAAATGCAAGCGACATACTGGCCGGGCTGTAGTTCAGTAATGGCAGCATGTTTAGGAGCAACTTTAGCATATCGGTTAACATTTGCTACAAAGGACAACGTCTCATTTGATGCTCTAAGATTCTGAGGTCGCTTTTCATCAGCTGGCACAAAATGGTGATGGTCTTCCTTTTTAATCTAGATAAATTCAATGCCATGCAAATTTTTTTGGCAATATTCAAGCAGATCAGTTGGTGTTAAGATTTCGTTGTCAATTGGGAGCTGAACGCGTAACTGTGCCCCCAATTCTGTCACGTGGTGATTTCCCATATCTTGTTCCGAAAAAATTCCATTCTTAAGTAATGCCAAAATGTTTTTTATCATGGCAAAGATTTAGGAAGCTCTTTAAATTTTTGTATTGTGCGGGAGAACCGTCACTAAAATAATGAATATGCTGAATTTCTTTGCAAATGCAGTTCAGGGATTTGATCAAGTACGTTTAAAACACATGCGCTGCAACTGTGTCATGTTGGAGGCAATCATGCAGTATGTGACACTTTTTCGGTCTTCATTATATTTTTAGTAAATGACAAATGAATGTATTGTAGCTTGACTATTCTCCCAATGAAATCCTTGGACTGCGTCTTGGACAATAAAGGTGTAATTTTCAGAGAAATTCATTAATATAATCAATACTCCTGTTTTGAGACCTTCTTTAGTGAACTGCAAATGGTTTGCTCTGATGCTTTGCAATGTAGTGGTGAGTAGAAAGGGCCAAAAATTTCGTAACTAATAGTTCAATGAATTCTTCAACTGTCATTTCTCTGGCTTCAAGTGTATCTCTGTCAGTGTGAGTCCAATGTTTGAACTGAATTGTATCCTCGGGATCAGTATCTGCAAAAGCGCTTTCCAAATATTCCTTTAGAGCTTCTATTCCTGGACATACTTCACAGTGATGAACCATGCAATAATTTGTTTCCAAATAATTTTGCTCAGTAATATTTTGTAATCTTCTTTTATTGGGCTATGTGCCAACATTAGTTTCACTTTTTGATGTATTGTGCAGAGACAAACTGAATGTGAGCCAGGTGTGCCTATAGGCACACACACCACTTTGGCCTTATTTCAGAAAATTTGGAAAATCCAATTTCCGGTCCATTTTCATTGCGGTAGGCAACAAACATTTCTTTTAAGTTGCTAAGTAATAAGTATTTTTGGTCTTGAACCTTTTCTCCATCAGTCCGAACAGTAATACAATCCTTTTTTCCTAGACAAATTCGACTAAACTCTTCATCATAAAAATGTTCGATGACTCTCGCCTTCACAGCCTCAGAAAGCTTTTTCACACATTTAGCTTTGGTGTGTGCCAATATTCCCTGTTCAGCTTTTAACCTTCCAGCCTTCCTTACCATTCTTTCAGAAAAATAAAATTTTTCTATAGCCGTTTTGATCGACCAGCTTTGGGGAACTAATGTCAAAATTTGAATTTTCTCATTATGATCTGATACATGTAATGTGTCTTTCAATTCTTGGATCTGCTGACTGTAATCTGAACAAGTCAAGCATTGCTTGCTTATGGATGGTTGCTCCAGTTCACTGGGATCAAGTCCTTCCACTTCTACAATTTTCTTAATAATTGCACCTTCAACTTGATGTATTTTGCGCTTTGCATATCCTTTTGGATCCCTTGCAGCAATTCGTTGAAATTTTAATGGTGATATTCCAACAGCTGTTAAGCATGTATTCAAATTGTGAGCAACATTGATCTAATCATCTTCATCTGACTGAGGTGTAACTTCCATTTGTGAATATTTCAGTGTATCAGATTCTTTTCGCCGCGCTAGGCAGTCTTCGGCGCCTAGCCACGGTTCGTGCGGCTCCCCCTGTCGGAGTTTCGAGTCCTCCCTTGAGCATTGGCGTGTGTGCTGTCCTTAGCGTAAGTTAGTTTAAGTTAGATTAAGTACTGTGTAAGCCTAGGGACCGATGACCTTAGCAGTTTGGTCCTATAGAACTTCCCACAAATTAAATTAAATTCTTTTCTACATGAAGGGCACATTGTTTGGCCTGGTTTAATATCAGACGTGGTTATCCTTTTTAGCAGATCAGCTGTTTCTATGTTGATTGAGCGCAAACTTTTTCGTGCAGTATGGTTTTTCTTATGAATGGGTCGCAGCATGATCTTCGCAAAAATTCAGACCTTTGTAGGAGTAAAGCTTCATGGTGGAAGCACAGTTGAGCATTTTCAGTAGAGTGGAAACCCCGTCTTGTAAGTAATTCTTGTTCTACTAAGGAAAGTACCTTTACAGCTTTTAGACCTTTTAAGGCATTGTATGTCGTTAAATGGCATGGGGAATCAGTATTTCCAAAACTGCATACATTAACTTGATCCTGTTTTTCCATTTTAGCAACAACTTGACATGCTTCAGGCACTGAAATCCAATTTTAGAGTCCTAAATGAAGAAAAGAAATAAAATTAACAAGCATTCAGCTCCACAAAAATTATGTAGTGGTACCTAGTACAGTTAAATGGTTAAATTTAACAATGACACTGTCACAAACCGGTTTAAAATCACCAAATAAGCCGGCCTTTGTGGCCGAGCGGTTCTAGGCGCTTCAGTCCGGAACCACGCTACTGCTACGGTCGCAGGTTCGAATCCTGCCTCGGGCATGGATGTGTATGATGTCCTTAGGTTAATTAGGTTTAAGTAGTTCTAAGTTCTAGGGTACTGATGACCTGAGATGTTAAGTCCCATAGTGCTCAGAGCCATTTGAACAACAACCTGACTAGCATATGGATAAGGGAGGAAATGTGGTTTTTAATGGAGCTAACATAGGAATTTTACGCTCGTCCAGTTTCGTAAACAAAATGTGTGACTTGCGAACCAGATACAACCGACACCTGTCGCTGGACAGCGCTGAAAACACGTTAATGAGCACGTTATCATATGATGCGGGCGCATTGTCTAGTGCGTTCGGTTTTTGCGTCCGTGTCCACGTCGACGTCAGCGGCCGCATCCCTTGTAGGGACGGTTTTTAACCGTTGCAACGCCGCCAGTCAGCTGTGTTAGTAGACTTCCCACCGTCGGGAAGTGCAGTTCTGGAGCAGGCCGGTGCTGGCAGCAGTCGCAGGGAGCTTCCCTAGCGGCGCGCGGGCCAGATGACCTTCCTGCGCCGCTTGCATCACCGCTGACTCAGTTGAGGCAGCACCGTCGCTTTTTGCTGCTCACGCCTAACACAGCTGTGCACACGCCGATTGTTTCGCAAAGAGCAAACATGGCCAGCGCAACAGGACAGCGGTATGACTCGCGTTCCTGTTCTGCACTGCTGCCAACTGCGTTCCTCGAGAAATTATGTGGAGAGCTTTCATTTATTGTCTGATATTGATATAGATAAATATTACATACTAGAACAGCGGAAAATGTGGTACCTCCAGAACAGCGAAGATGGGTTATTTGACCTGTAATGACATTTGCATTAGAATTCACAACATGGGTATCGTTATGTCCCATATATTTCCTTACATTCGTATAGCATGTACACATTACAATCAAAGTCGAAGTTGTAACTTTTTTAGATTACTGTGTTGGTTACGAACACATTGCTTGTCTATCGAGCACGATGCGGCTTAGTTTTGAAGTTCCTAATATTTATTGCTTTATTTCAAATGTTTGTTTCTAAAGAAATAAGTTACTTTTTGAGCGGATTATTAGTATTTTTCGCGTACTCCATCATTCCAAAAAGTTTCGAGACAGGATTAATAAAAACTAGAGAGAACTTAAGATGCTCGTTTTAATACTTCAGGTGTTTTACATAGTTCCCACACACTTGAGTACAACGCACAGAACGTTCATACAACAGTGTGAAACTGTTAGAAAAGTTCTTTGTTGGGGTGGTGTTCAATTACGCATCGCCACGCTGAGTGGCCGCAAATCAAGCGGTACAGGACAAACTTCGCACACTTCACTCTTCTTCAAAACATTCTGCAGAGTGCCTTGAAAACTTGTTTTGGAGTTTTTTTTCTTTTTTTTAATTTGTGGTAAGGTCTTATGGGACCAAACTGCTGAGGTCATCCGTCCTAAGCTTACACACTACTTAATCTAACTTAAACTAACTTACACGAAGGACAAGACACACACCCATGTCCGAGGGAGGATTCGAACCTCGGACGGGGGATGCCGCGCGGACCGTCACAAGGCGCCCTAGACCACGAGGCTTTTAGAGATCTTCACTTCGTTAGTAATGCGATTTGTAACACAACAACTTTGACAAACTACAATCGCACATCCGCTACTTAAGACTGCCTGCTCGCAACTGACTGGTCGAATTCACATCTGTTTTTTAGAGTTGTTCATTCAAGCTCACACCATAGTGCGCTGACGTCGCTTGTACGCCAGGAATAAATCACCCTCGTAAATTTTTTTTTTTTGGACAGACGGTTTTACATTTTCTGCAGACAGCTTCGTTGTATTTCTGAAGGATGTCGCTAGTCTCGTTACCCTTGCGCATTCAAGTTTTGCACTTCTTTCGTCTTCTTCGTTTATCTGTTCCAAGAACCGCTCCTTCATTCTATTGGCTTCCTTGCTCCTGTCTGGCTCTTTCTTGTTCCATATTAGTAATTTCATTTACTAGTTGAAGAATGAACGCCTTCCTCTCCATCTTGTACGGATCGTATAAAAATATTACATCAACTCATCACGTCCAATCTCAAAGGTAACTAACGCACACGACCGTTACAGCGTGTATTTAGCGACTGGATATGAATAGACATCATCTTTCAGGTTTAGAAACACACGAAACCAACTTTTGTTGAGTCGCACATCTACTTCTTGGTCTTACTATTTTCCTTTCCGTGACTGTAGTTTCATATAGTAACAGTCTACATCAGTGTAGCAAACAGTGCAAAGATAAGTAAGTAAAGCAGTTATTAATCTGAAGATTGCTTTGAACAGCACAGCGCTTTTCTAAACATGGTTCTGTTCGAGGTGGTATCCCATTGCCTTCCTCCGACGTTTGAACCGGTTTAAACCAGCCACTTACAGGCAGAGCTACAGCTTAAAGTGGGTTCCGAACCACGATGCAACTCGGCCTTTTTCACGTCAGTGGACATTGCCGGGGTAGAAAGAAGTGATAAGTGACAGATGCAAATTCCAGGATTGACAAGAGATCAAACTCGAGACCTCTGGATTTGTAGTTTGGCAGTTAGTCACTGAGCCGCCGAGCCAGCCAAACAAAATTTCGTTCTCATCTATAAAAACATAAAAAACAACCTTTTAGTTCACAAGCACTCATTAGGTCACACATGCAGCTACACAACCTTGACACATCATTAACAGCTTTATCGTATTCATTATACAGGATGTTACAGAAAGGTACGGCCAAACTTCCAGGAAACATTCCTCACACACAAAGAAAGAAAATATGTTATGTGGACATGTGTCCGGAAACGCTTACTTTCCATGTTAGAGCTCATTTTATTACTTCTCTTCAAATCACATTAATCATGGAATGGGAACACACAGCAACAGAACGTACCAGCGTGACTTCAAACACTTTGTTACAGGAAATGTTCAAAATGTCCTCCGTTAACGAGGATACATGCATCCACCATCCGTCGCATGGAATCCCTGATGCGCTGATGCAGCCCTGGAGAATGGTGTATTGTATCACAGCCGCCCACAATACGAGCACGAAGAGTCTCTACATTTGGTACCGGGGTTGCGTAGACAAGAGATTTCAAATGCCCCCATAAATGAAAGTCAAGAGGGTTGAGGTCAGGAGAGCGTGGAGGCCATGGAATTGGTCCGCCTCTACCAATCCATCGGTCACCGAATCTGTTGTTGAGAAGCGTACGAACACTTCGACTGAAATGTGCAGGAGTTCCATCGTGCATGAACCACATGTTGTGTCGTACTTGTAAAGGCACATGTTCTAGCAGCACAGGTAGAGTATCCCGTATGGTCCGGAGCTTGTGGTCGTGCGGTAGTGTTTTCGCTTCCCACGCCCGGGTTCCCGGCGGGGTCAGGGATTTTATCTGCCTCGTGATGACTGGGCCTGCCCAAACGTTCACAGAAAATCTGTGTTGATGACATGATTGCACAATTGCGTGCGGATTCTCGTCAGCCCACACATGTTGATTGTGAAAATTTACAATTTGATCACGTTGGAATGAAGCCTCATCCGTAAAGAGAACATTTGCACTGAAATGAGGATTGACACTTTTGTTGGATGAACCATTCGCAGAAGTGTACCCGTGGAGGCCAATCAGCTGCTGATAGTGCCTGCACACGCTGTACATGGTACAGACACAACTGGTTCTCCCGTAGCACTCTCCATACAGTGTCGTGGTCAACGTTACCTAGTACAGCAGCAACTTCTCTGACGCTGACATTAGGGTTATCGTCAACTGCAGGAAGAATTGCCTCGTCCATTGCAGGTGTCCTCGTCGTTCTAGGTCTTCCCAGTCGCGAGTCATAGGCTGGAATGTTCCGTGCTCCCTAAGACGCCAATCAATTGCTTCGAACGTCTTCCTGTCGGGACACCTTCGTTCTGGATATCTGTCTCGATACAAATGTACCGCGCCACGCCTATTGCCCCGTGCTAATCCATACATCAAATGGGCATCTGCCAACTCCGCATTTGTAAACATTGCACTGACTGCAAAACCACGTTCATGATGAACACTAACCTGTTGATGCTACGTACTGATGTGCTTGATGCTAGTACTGTAGAGCAATGAGTCGCATGTCAGCACAAGCACCGAAGTCAACATTACCTTCCTTCAATTGGGCCATCTGGCGGTGAATCGAGGAAGTACAGTACATACTGACGAAACTAAAATGAGCTCTAACATGGAAATTAGTGTTTCCGGACACATGTCCACATAACATCTTTTCTTTATTTGTGTGTGAGGAATGTTTCCTGGAAGTTTGGCCGTACCTTTTTGTAACACCATGTATAGGTACGCATTTTCCCAGTCATCATAGACCTGCCATTGCACACAAAATTATGTAACTTGCCGCACTAACACAAGATGTCGTTTAAAGGACGTATGCAGATTGCAGGTGCCGCAGAAACCAACGGTCCTGAAGATGCCTACAAATTGTTCGAAATTAAATTGTGCGTGACTAAAAAAAAAAAAAAATTGTTGGAAATCAAGGGGGAATGCATACCTACATATTTACCACAAGTAACGGGCCAGAGGAAATTGGTAGCAATCCAACTCTTCTGAAACCTGGTCGGGGAAGCAATGTGGAATTCCTGTGTTCTCCAAGACTCTTACTGACAAGTAATGGAACTCACCTTGACTCCTATTTTACGAAACGTTATTAGAAAGGGAAATTGAAGAAGCAATATTCGTCCAGCTCACTGACTGCAGTAGGCTGAGGAAGGGTGAAGCGAGAAGTCTCTGGTGCTAACACTACACACGTGCTTTGTGTTTCATAGTGATAATCAACGAAACTGCAACTGACTTCTCTGTGCACTGTAAGCCTTCTGCTCCGAGAAGTTTTTGGTAGCGCCTGCGATGAGTCCGAAGTTGCTTCATCAGTCGTGTCCAAAGAATTAAACCGCCAGCCACTACTCGGAGACGATGGTTCAACGAATCTGGTGGCAAGAGACAGTCACTAGCCAATAGTAGTTCTCGCTCGAGCGCCATGTTCTCCGTGTATTACCTTTTACGGGGAGCAAGCCGAGCTCGGTGAAGTATGACTGGTTGCACGCCGGCAGCACTACATGCTGCCGCTGTAATATCAGTCAAAGAACTGTTTATTCAAGATACGTGTAACCGCTACTACGCTACAAGCTGTATTGTTATTGTTAGATCTGCGACGTTGGCAGAAACTGGACACACATTATAGTGGTTGTAAAAAAGGTTCAGTACCTACGGTCAGATGTCGATGTAACTTCGTGCACAGACACGTCATCGGCGGCCTTGTAAATGATGAGAGCTGCAATAATCTATGACAGATAAAAAGGACACCAGAGTGCATTAGTGGTGTTCGTGTGTAGTGTTGTTGTACGAGTATGTCGCGACGAGCTTCAACCGTGAGACGAAACGCCCTAGGAAAACATCTTTCACAGCAAGAGTGCTTCTGATTTGCAAGAGCCTTGTCGCGTGCGCCGCTGTTTCCTAGGGATGACGGCTTTGAAGGCTCGTTCACGCGAGAACCCACGCAGGAATGGCTCACAGCTAAAACAGGCAATGGCGCTGCTTCTTGTTCTGCTTTGCGAGAACGTTGAGCCGGCTTAGTCGGCACACTTTCAAGGCTCATTGCCATGGACAGCAGCATATTCATATCTTTTTCTCCCTCTCCTTTTAATTAATGCTGAATTCTTTATCGCACTTTCTTCCAATATGCCCCTACTGGCGAGAGCTTTTTAGATTTGTTTATATTCTGAATCCGTTTTACAGCGTATCATTTCGCTCTTTATCTCCGTATTCTACTCTTTAACATTCTTCTGTGGCTATGGGAAAAATACAGCATGTCTCAGAAGTATTTTACTTCGTACAAGATTTCTGATTGCCGACCAGTTTCTTCCACCGCCACGATCTGAACACCTACCTCCGAATCTAGCGTCACTTCACAAGTTTGTATTTCAACTGCGTATATAATTCAGAAGACTTTGATGTATTTGGAGAACTCCTGGAAGTGTAGTGTATCGGCGAGGCGTATGCAATGCGTGCTGATCACCAGTACCACATGCGTGTGAGAGTCTCGTAACATTTGGTTTACCCGAAGAGACTGAAGAACATTGAAGTGTTGCTGGAAGGGTTGGCCGGCCGGAATGACCGAGCGGTTCTAAGCGCTACAGTCTGGAACCGCGCGACCGCTACGGTCGCAGGTACGAATCCTGCCTCGGGCATGGATGTGTGTGATGTCCTTAGGATAGTTAGGTTTAAGTAGTTCTACTTTCTAGGGGACTGATGACCTCAGAAGTTAAGTCCCATAGTGCTCAGAGCCATTTGAACCGTTTGGAAGGGTTGTAACATTCCTGGTCAGTGGAACTTAACTGGGTGTCCGTGACAGCAACTCCGTTTGTTTCTGGCCGTGGGTAAATTGAGAGAGCGAATATTTACGATACGTGTGTATGTACGTGATTACCCCGCAATTCACAGTAAGAGTTTGGAAGACGATTCACAGAACCACCTTCAGACTATTTCTCGACCATTCCCTCTAGAATAGCACATGGGAAAAATAAACACCTAAATCTTTCTGTGCGAGCTCTGATTTCTCGTATTATGTTATGACGGTCATTTCTTCTATGTAGGTGACGGTCAACAAAATGTTTTGGCATTCGAAGGAGAAGACTGGAGACTGAAATTTCATGAAAAGGTCTCGCCACACCGAAGAAAAATACTTTCTTTTAATGATTCCCACCCCAATATGGCTTGTCAAATCCGTAACACTTTCTCCTCTATTTAGCGATAATACAAAACGATCTGACCTTCTTTGAACTTTTTCGGTGTCTTCTGTCAATCCTAACCACTTGCCTTGTGTCTGTTTGTATTACCGCGCAGCACAAATGTGAAACGCAGTAACTTCTGCCAATAAAACGCAGTTTTTTGTTTGCTGTCACACCAAAATTTTTACACGATTATTCCAGCTTAAGTTGTTCGTAATTGTAATCCCTAGGTGTCTAGTGGAATCTACAACATTTCATTTCCGTCATTCATAGCGTAACCGAAATTTAAATCTAATTTATCTAAATCATTTGGCAATTCGTTTCGATTTCCAGAATACTTTACTAGACGGACAGTGTCGAATACGAGGATTTGAAGAAAAGGAACGAAGATGGAGATTTAATGTCCCATCGACGATGAGGTCATTACAATCGGAGCAAACGCTTGAATAGGGGTAGTACGGCGAAGTATACCGCTGTGACCTTTCACAGGAACTATCCCGCATCTCATTAGACGATATAGGGAATCGACGGAAAACATGAATCTAGATGGCTGAACAGGGATTTGAACAGCTGCCCACCGAATGAGAGTACCGTCTCTTAATTACTTTACCAGTTCACTTGTTTCCTTTTTTTCTCACAAAGGATTCGCGAATAGAACAGGAAATGGGACCATTAACAATAGCATGAACTACAGGGTGTCCGAAAAGTCTTTCCCTGATTACATAAATTGATAACTCAGGCTAGAAGTAAGATACAAATATGAAACTGGTGTCTAATTGTTTACAAACTATCAAAGTTTTTTTCACACGTCAATAAACTTCCACTTCCATTGTTGCCCAATGACAGCACACGTCGATATGACTTTGCGGTCCAAATGCCATCACGTATTGAGGACGATGATGGTTATGTCAGACGAATTACCTTTTCCGACGAAGCGACCTTTTTTGTCTGTGGAGTAGTGAATCGCCATAATGTGCGCATTTGGGGTTCACAACCCCCTGGCGAGGTCATGGAGTGCACCAGAGGCAGTCCAAAGGTGAATGTTTGGTGCGAGCTATTGCACGATCGAATTATGGGGCCATTCTTCTTCGCTGAGGCTACCGTCACATCTGCAATGTATCTGGACATGTTGCAACTGTATGCTGTTTCTCAGATGCTTCAGTATCACCCAGATGTCTTGTTTCAGCAAGACGGTGCACCGCCTCACTGGGGTTTGGACGTCCGTGCCCATCTCTATATGACCTTTCCTGGGCGATGGATTAGTCGTGATGGGCCAACGGTTTGGCCTCCACGCTCTCCTGACATAATCCCATTAGACTTCTTTTTATGGGGTTATGTCAAGGACGAGGTCTACCGAACACGTGTCCCAGATCCTGAAACCCTTCGGCAACGAATAAGCACAGTTGTTGAATCGATCCCTCCAGTGATGTTGAGTAATGTGTGGACGGAAATTAAATATCGTCTAGATGTGCTACGTGCTACCAAGGGTGCTCATGTGGAAGTTTACTGATGTGTGAAAAAAAAACTTTGATAGTTTGTAAACAATTAGACACCAGTTTCATATTTGTATCTTGCTTCTAGCCAGAGTTATCAGTTTATGTAATCAGGGAAAGACTTTTCGGACACCCTATACCTTTCTTTCTGTGTTGTACAGAATGTTTCATAGCTTGTACTTAAAATCTGGAACATTCTGACAACTCTGTGCTAGCCTTTGTCTGTTTGGCGCCAGCGCAGGTGGCGTTGCTGCTCTGTTTACTGGCTACAGATGGCCCGGAGATAGTCTCCCAGCAAGTACAATGAACTCCAGGCGTTGCGAAGCGGGCGAGGCGCAGCGTGAGTAACGGTCCGAGAAAGAGTCGGGCCGCGAGCGCAGTGAAAGCGAAGGCCGAGCGCTGAACCCCTCACCTCAGCTTGCTCTGCGTCTGCATATATCACAGCGCTTCTCAGGTGCGAAACGCAGCAACTCCCTTTCTCCTAGTAGCCCATTCTGCAGTTCCAAGGCCAAGCGGTTATTTAGTCCTTGCTTGATTAATTTTCCTTTATTTTACAACTGTCCACGTTCTTTAATGGTGGGGGACGTTTGTCGAAAGATAGATAGTCTGTTTTGTTATGCCAACTGGAGGAGGCAAAGAAAAAAAAGGCAGAATGACATGAAGGAATCAACAGAAGAACACGAAGTCAGTGTCACTTAAGTCTAACAAGGAAATCTTAAGGATAAGCAGTCTCCGATTTTCTTCATATTTATCGTATTTGAAGGTCACGGCCTGGACATAAATTTAATAAAGCAGTACGACGCAATTGACATAATTATTTAAATTACGATAAATTTTTGATATGCCACGTGTTAAAATCGGACTTTTATTTAGCGTATGGAATTTAAGTACATTTCGGTATTGGATCACCTTATTCTACATTACATAAAATTACATATATTCACAGACAAACATCTAGTCTTTGTATATATTCGTTGGATTTTTGAGATGCCACGAGGAATTCTTCAAAGTTACCACTGAACGCTCTAGCACTGCATTCTTCTCTGATGTGCTGGATGGTCTGCTTAGGCGCACCGCAATCACATGCAGGCGAAGACAGCAGTCCCCATTTGAAGAGTGAATCAGCACATCTTCCATACCCAGTTCTTAATCGGTTCAGAGTTGACCAGATCTTGCGGGACTGATCAAACCTAGGAATTGCCTCGGTAATACAAGGCATTAGGTGGCAAGTTATTGGGGCATTCTGGAGCCATTCTCTTCTCCAATAGTTGATGTCAGACCCATTGAGGCTCTCGAGAGCAAGAGGATGATGTCTTGAACGAAGCCTTTTGGCACTCAGATCAGGTATATCCACGTGTACCGGTAGTTCAGGGTTTGCTTCGATCTTGTTGTATTCCCTGATCAAGGCCGCTTCTCGTCGTATTTTTGGGTGTATGTGACTCAGGACAGGTAGCCATTTCTTAGGGGTAGACCTAACGGTTCCTGAAATAATGCGCATGGTGTTAAGTTCGACATCGATTTTGTTCACATGACTACTGTTTAGTCATACTGGCGCACAGTACTCCGCCGCAGAGTATACCAGGCTCAGTGCAGACGTCCTCAGAGTTGTTGCAGTTGATCCCCAGGTGGTTCCGCAGAGTTTATGGATGAGGTTGTTTCTTGTTCTCACCTTGGCAGCTGCTTTTGTAAGGTGTGATTTAAATGGGGTCGATGTTGCTTGACGTCCGTGGGTGTAAACCTGAAATTTGTCCCACACATGCTAAGAAGGCAACGAAACTGGCAGCCAGACAATCTTTCTAGATCTCCTGGCTATACGAGAAGTACATAAAATCGGACTAAAAAGTATAAAATAATTTATCCTAGCTCATATAGAAAGCAAAATTCGTCATTGTGAATTTTTAATAGCTATGAAAACATTTATAACGAAAACTAGAGCGCATGCAATAGATAATAGCAAGGAGGTGAACTAGTCATGCGTCAATTATGTATTGCATGGGACCTACGTTTCTCGTTTTAAATCTTACAAGTATTATCATAGGTATTAGAACCTCACATTCAAATTTTCAGTTTTACTGTGTGGGATTAGGAATTTGTATGGAGATAGGAAAAATTATTTTATACTGGTTAGTCCGATTTAAAAACGCGGTCCTTAAAAAATTTATTTTTATTTTAATAATGATTTTCTGCTTTTTAGACTTAGGTGTGTGAAATTTTCCAATCGCTTTCAAACATTTTTATGAGACTATAGCAGAGAGATGTAAATATCAGATTTATTTCAGTTTCTCTACACCTGAGTTAACAAGTATATTGCTTCTTTCTACATATATTTCGAGTAAAGATCGTAAAGATAAAATCTGAGAGATTCGACCTCACACGTTTTTCCCGCTAACCATTTGCAACTATATAGACCAGGAAAAGGTGGAAATGGCACTGGTACACAAAGTAAACGTCTACATCTACATCCACACTCCGCAAGCCACCTGACGGTGTGTGGCGGAGGGTACCTTGAGTACCTCTATCAGTTCTCCCTTCTATTCCAGTCTCGTATTGTTCGTGGAAAGAAGGATTGTCGGTATGCCTCTGTGTGGGTTCTAATCTCTCTGATTTTATCCTCATGGTCTCTTCGCGAGATATACGTAGGAGGGAGCAATATACTGCTTGACTCTTCGGTGAAGGTATCTTCTCGAAACTTTAACAAAAGCCCGTACCGAGCTACTGAGCGTCTCTCCTGCAGAGTCTTCCACTGGAGTTTGCCTCTCATCTCCGTAACGCTTTCGCGATTACTAAATGATCCTGTAACGAAGCGCGCTGCTCTCCGTTGGATCTTCTCTCTCTCTTCTATCAACCCTATCTGGTACGGATCGCACACTGCTGAGCAGTATCCAAGCAGTGGGCGAACAAGCGTACTGTAACCTACTTCCTTTGTTTTCGGATTGCATTTCCTTTGGATTCTTCCAATGAATCTCAGTCTGGCATCTGCTTTACCGACGATCAACATTATATGATCATTCCATTTTAAATCACTCCTAATGCGTACTCCCAGATAATTTATGGTATTAACTGCTTCCAGTTGCTGACCTGCTATTTTGTAGCTAAATGATAAAGGATCTATCTTTCTGTGTATTCGCAGCACATTACACTTGTCTACATTGAGATTCAATTGCCATTCCCTGCATCACGCGTCAACTCGCTGCAGATCCTCCTGCATTTCAGTACAATTTTCCTTTGTTACAACCTCTCGATATACCACAGCATCATCCGCAAAAAGCCTCAGTGAACTTCCGATGTCATCGGCAGCAGACAAGAAGGCGAGTTAACATTGTATTGTCATCCAGTTCTGATCTATGTTGAAAGCTTAGGCTAAGTCTCTAGCTCAGCGAGAGCTAAGATTAAAATCAGTTGCAAAATTTGTTCCGGACAGACGGACGGACAAGCAGACAGACAAGAAGGAAGGCGACATAATAAAAACGCGATAAAAAATTGACTTTGAAGGTTAGAATAATTCCGAGTAGTGTTAAGTAAAAAACATTTCTAACTTATTAATTGAGGTACCGACACAGTCTTCTACCAGCGCCTCTGTTAATAAGTTGCAAATATTTGGTTCTTGAGAGCACTCGGAATCTTCTAATATTCAAAAGCGATTTTCTCACTTTATAACACAGGCACGAACTACAAATTCTATACGTATGAAACATATCCGAAGAATTATAGAAACATGTGAAACAATACTGACGCTATGGTTTATTTTGGAAGACGACTAAAGAAAGGCTGCTGGCCGAAAGGTTGGTGGTCCGACCACATCCGGTGGCGAATACGTTTTAATCGCTACCCTCAACTACATGCTAATAGAGGTGACGAGAAACGTACGTTCGTACAAAGCATGTACTGCCACTTTGACGATTTGGCTCCGTGGATATCATGCCAGGATGCGTTAGACGAGGTTCAAATTTTCTTTGTCGGCGTACACAATGCCAAATGATAGAAAACAGTTATTTCCCATTGGCAAATGGGTCCTTCTAATGACAGTGCAAAAGAGGTAGTAGTAGAGGTCAAAACATGGCCATACATGGTCTTGCTACTGTATGTGCTTGGAGTACGACACTCCAGTGGTGTAAAGTGGACAAGGAAAGCAATTTTATTTTAATTCGCAAGTGCCGTATGATCAGGCTGCTCTCTCATTTCAGTTTGCAAAAGGTGTCCCATAAATAACGTAACTTTTGAGTGCATAACAACATGTAAATGGACTTCACGTTACGAAACATGTCACCTGGCCACAATTGTTCGCGATTGGTTTGAAGAACATTCAGAACAATTCGAGCGAATGATTTGGCCACCAAGATCACCCAACATGAATCCTACTGAACATTATGGGACACACTGGAGAGGTCAGTTCCTGCACAAAGTCCTTCACCGGGAACACTTTCGCTATTGAGACGTCTATAGAGGCAGCATGGCTCAATATTTCTGCAGGGGACTTGCAACAGCTTGTGGAGTCCATACTGCATCGAGTTGCTGCATTACGCCGGGCAGAATATTAGGAGGTATCCCGTAACATGTTACCACAGTATATAGTGACAGATCGTTTTCGCTAGCAATTAAGCTATCTGAGAATGTCCCTAGGCCACACTCAGAACTTTCGTTGTCACTCTTGTTTCCATCTATGGTTTCCGGGCAATACTATCAGAGGATATCCTACGAATTGTGTGAGAATAGGATACTCGTGGAACGAGCGTGGACGACTGTGGCAGAACCTGCTGTTTAGTTGCTTTTATACCAACGATATCGGAAACTAAGTCCGCCTTGATGCAAAACACCTTGTTATTTGTTTATTTCTTTATTATCCCAAACTAGTTTCGGCGACAAATATCACCATCAGTGGTTTTTAAAAATCTAAAACTTGCATAAAATAGCGTGGCTATGAAAACTGTAGCGACGACTTCTGTTCCTTATTTATGTCTGTGTGTGTGTGATAGGGGAAGTGGTTCTTTTGCGTGTGTGTGCTTTCTGTTTTGTGTCCTTGGTCAATTCCCTCAGAGCGGTAAAATGGTTCAAATGGCTCTAAGCACTATGGGACTTAACAGTTGATGTCATCAGTCCCCTAAACTTAGAACTACTTAAACCTAACTAACCTAAGGACATCACACACATCCATGCCCGAGGCAGGATTCTAACCTGCGACCGTAGCAGTTGCGCGGCTCCGGACTGGAGCGCCTAGAACCGCTCTGCCACAGAGGCCAGCTCAGAGCTGTAAAGAGTGTGTTGTTGCAAAGTGTTGTGTTTTCGTTTATTACATTTCTCCCTTCCACTATAGCCTTTTGTATGTAGTAATTTTCTTCTATTTTTAGTTGTCGGTATAGACTGCTGCTGTTTTTTAAAATGTGTACATCGTTTTCGATATTCGTGGGGTTATGGTTTTTGTTCATTAGATGTTCTGCAAAAGTTGAATGTGTGCTGTCACTCTTTAGAGCTCTCATGTGCTCTGTGTACCTCGTTCGTAAGTTTCTGCTTGCTTGTCCTGTGCAATGGGCGTGACAGGAGTTGCAAGTGAGTTGATATATTCCAGCGTTGCTGAATTTGTCTGAGGTTTTTCTGACTGGTCTTAGTCTTTTCTGAACTGTATTGTTTGTTCTGAATGCTATTGGGATCCCTTGCTTTTTCAAGATGTTTCCTATTCTATGTGATATTTTGTTACTGTATGTTAGTTTGTACCAACTCTCTCTTTTTCCTGAAGTGGTGTGGTCTGTTGTGTTGTCTGTGTGCACTGCATGTTTCAGTTTTACCTTGTTGTTGAGTTTGTTTATGATGTCTGTTTTGTAGTTGTTTTCAACAGCAATTTGTTTGATTATATTTAGTTCCTGTGTGTAGTTTCCTGGTTTAAGAGGTGTTCTGTTTATACTGTGGAGCGTGTGTGTGAAACTGGCAGCCGGCCGGAATGGCCGTGCGGTTCTAGGCGCTCCAGTCTGGAACCGCGTGACCGCTACGGTCGCAGGTTCGATTCCTGCCTCGGGCATGGATGTGTGTGTTGTCCTTAGGTTAGTTAGGTTTAAGTAGTTCTAAGTTCTATGGGACTTATGACCTCAGCAGTTGAGTCCCATAGTGCTCAGAGCCATTTGAACCATTTGAAACTGGCATATTTATGAACCGTCGGGTGGTTGGATGAGCTGTGGAATACAGTGCTTGTGGATGTGGGTTTTCTGTAGATGGAGAGAGAGAGAGAGATCAGCATATGGTATCGTTGACCGGGAGGCCCCTATTTGGGGAAGTTCGGTCGCCAAGTGCAAGTCTGATTTCATTAGACGCCACATTGGGCGACTTTCGCGTCGGTGATGAGAATGAAATGATGATAAGGACAACACAGCACCCAGTCCCCGAGCGGAGAAAATCTCCAACCCCACCGGGAATCGAACCCGGGCCCGCTTGCATGGCAGGCGAGTACGTTAGCACCCAGCTAAGCAGGCTGACTCTGTAGATGGAGAATTCATGTTGGTGGTTGTTTCTTGTGATTGTAAGATCAAAGAAATTTTGTTTCTTTTTTTTTCATTTTATATTTGTTTACTAACGGCCGCTCACACAGGTGCAGATGACATGATGTTCGCTGAGTAAAAACGGCTACAGAAAAAAAGCGCACTGAAAATATGTCGCAAACAGCGACAATAATTCTCAAAAACATACTGTAAAATACAATAAATAAGGTAGTATGAAAGTATCCATAGAAAACTCTATTTCAAAAAGCGAATAGTAAAAATGTAATAATGTGCCACTGTGTTTGTATATCCATCTATTTTCTGCATGTTTTGGATTAAAAAAACCCACTGATGATGGTGATATTTGTCGCCGAAACTTGTTTGGGAGAATAAAGAAATAAACGTATAACAAGGTGTTTTGCGTCAAGGCGGACTCAGTTTCTGATACTATTGTTTTTCTATGCAAACACGGACTAAATGGAAGAGTTCCAAGACAAAATTATTGTTTTTACGCCAATGAACCAAAATATTATGACCACATGTTTAATAGCGTAATGCTCCAATTTTCAAACCCAGTACAACAGAGGTAGGCATGAATTCTACAAGTCCTTGACAGGACTCCAGAAATATGTGGCACCAGATGTCTAGGCACAAGTCAAGCAGTTCCCGCAAATTACGGGATGGTGGTTACCGGGAGGCTGCTGACGCTCGACATGTGTTCCAGTGGTTACAGATCAGGCACACTGGCTGGCCAGGACATCTGTGTGAGTTCACTATGAAGTCTCAAACCACTGTTGCACGATTCTGGCCGTGCAACACAGCAGTTATACTGCTGGAAGAAGCCATTGCCGTAGGGAGAGAGCATGAAGCGATGAAGGTGATCCGCAATATGTTCACGTACGAGGGGCACTTGAAAAGTCCGTGCAAAGTCCGAGAGATGACACCACCGGCGCGTATCGAGGTCATGTTTAGTTAGTAGTATCTTTGGAAAGAACGCACACCAAGTTTCAGCGATATTGGTCTATTTCTTTGTGTTTGGCATTCGTGTGAATCAAGGGAGTCGAGTGATCGTCAAATAATGGACGAAAAAGAATTTCGTGTGGTGATTAAACATTACTTTATGAAAGGCAAAACGCCACAGGAGGCTAAAGAGAAGCTTGATAAATATTCGGTGACTCAGCACCTTCGATTAGAACAGTTCATAAGTGGTTTCAAAACTTCCGGAGAGGCCATATGGGCACAAGTGATGCTGAACGTGCTGGACGCCCTGTGCAGGTTACAACTCCAGAAATCATTGATAAAATCCATGATATATGGTGATGGATGACAGAAGAGTTAAGGTGCGTGAGATTTATAGTGCTGTGGGCATCTCGAATGAATGGGTACATAATACACTCCTGGAAATTGAAATAAGAACACCGTGAATTCATTGTCCCAGGAAGGGGAAACTTTATTGACACATTCCTGGGGTCAGATACATCACATGATCACACTGACAGAACCACAGGCACATAGACACAGGCAACAGAGCATGCACAATGTCGGCACTAGTACAGTGTATATCCACCTTTCGCAGCAATGCAGGCTGCTATTCTGCCATGGAGATGATCGTAGAGATGCTGGATGTAGTCGTGTGGAACGGCTTGCCATGCCATTTCCACCTGGCGCCTCAGTTGGACCAGCGTTCGTGCTGGACGTGCAGACCGCGTGAGACGACGCTTCATCCAGTCCCAAACATGCTCAATGGGGGACAGATCCGGAGATCTTGCTGGCCAGGGTAGTTGACTTACACCTTCTAGAGCACGTTGGGTGGCACGGGATACATGCGGACGTGCATTGTCCTGTTGGAACAGCAAGTTCCCTTGCCGGTCTAGGAATGGTAGAACGATGGGTTCGATGACGGTTTGGATGTACCGTGCACTATTCAGTGCCCCTCGACGATCACCAGTGGTGTACGGCCAGTGTAGGAGATCGCTCCCCACACCATGATGCCGGGTGTTGGCCCTGTGTGCCTCGGTCGTATGCAGTCCTGATTGTGGCGGTCACCTGCACGGCGCCAAACACGCATACGACCATCATTGGCACCAAGGCAGAAGCGACTCTCATCGCTGAAGACGACACGTCTCCATTCGTCCCTCCATTCACGCCTGTCGCGACACCACTGGAGGCGGGCTGCACGATGTTGGGGCGTGAGCGGAAGACGGCCTAATGGTGTGCGGGACCGTAGCCCAGCTTCATGGAGACGGTTGCGAATGGTCCTCGCCGATACCCCAGGAGCAACAGTGTCCCTAATTTGCTGGGAAGTGGCGGTGCGGTCCCCTACGGCACTGCGTAGGATCCTACGGTCTTGGCGTGCATCCGTGCGTCGCTGCGGTCCGGTCCCAGGTCGACGGGCACGTGCACCTTCCGCCGACCACTGGCGACAACATCGATGTACTGTGGAGACCTCACGCCCCACGTGTTGAGCAATTCGGCGGTACGTCCACCCGGCCTCCCGCATGCCCACTATACGCCCTCGCTCAAAGTCCGTCAACTGCACATACGGTTCACGTCCACGCTGTCGCGGCATGCTACCAGTGTTAAAGACTGCGATGGAGCTCCGTATGCCACGGCAAACTGGCTGACACTGACGGCGGCGGTGCACAAATGCTGCTCAGCTAGCGCCATTCGACGGCCAACACCGCGGTTCCTGGTGTGTCCGCTGTGCCGTGCGTGTGATCGTTGCTTGTACAGCCCTCTCGCAGTGTCCGGAGCAAGTATGGTGGGTCTGACACACCGGTGTCAATGTGTTCTTTTTTCCATTTCCAGGAGTGTATTTTGCATAAACATTTGTACATGAGAAAGCTATTCGCATGATGGGTTCCGTGATTGCTCACGCTTGACCAAAAACGGAATCGGACTTAGAGCGTCGTTTCGTCTCTGTGGATGAAACATGGATACTTTACTATACTCCTGAGACCAAACAACAACCTAATGGGTTCCCAAAGGAGAAACTGCACCAAAATAGGCGAAGACCATTCCTTCAGCCAGAAAGGTTATGGCAACTGTCTTTTGGTATTCAGAGGGGATAATCCTCATCGACTCTCTGGAAAAGGTTAAAACTATTACAGGTGCGTATTATTCATCGTTATTTGACCGTTTGAAAACCGAGCTCCAAGTAAAACGCCGGCGATTGGGCCGCAAAAAAGTCCTTTTCCATCACGACAATGCACCAGCACACACCTCAGCAGTTGTGGTTGCAAAATTAACGAAAATAGGATTCCAACTCGTTTCACATCCCCCCTATTCTCCAGACTTGGCTCCCTCGGACTTCTAGTTGTTCCCCAATTTGAAGAAATGGCTGGTGGGACAATGATTTTATTTAAACGAGGAGGTGATTGCAGCAACTAATAGCTATTTTGCAAACTTGGACAGTTCCTATTATTCGGAAGGGATGAATAAAAATAGAACAGCGTTGGACGAAGTGTATAAGTCTAAAAGGAGACTATGTCGAAAAATAAAAAAGGTTTACCCCAGATAGGTAAGTAGTTTTTATTTTTGCACGGACTTTTCAAACACCCCTCGGGTAGTTCACTGTCGTCATGATGCTTTCGATTACCACCACTCATCACGTGGAAGCCCAATTCAGTGTACCGCATAGCATAATTCTGCCTTCGCGCAGCCATCCGCCTGGATGACGGCATGTAAGGAGCCAGCCATCGACCTGGTGTAACAAGAAATGTGATTCTTTCGACAGGCGACACGTTTCTATTGACCAAGGTAAAACTCTGTGATGCTGAGCCCACTGCAGTCATAACAGAAGATGTCGTTGGGTCAGCACAGGAACGCGTAGTGGTCGTGTGATGTGGAGCTACATGTTCAACGACGGCCTTTGAACGGCGTGCTTCGAAACACCTATGTCTGCACCCGCGTTGTACTCTGTCGTCAGATCTGCCACAGAGCGCTGCCTATCCTGGATTGCACAGCAGGGAATCGTCCGACCTCTACGGTTTGTGATGAGACGTGGTCGTCCGATACCATACGGTTTACTCGTTATTTCACCATCCTTAAATCTTTTCCCATAGGTGCTCACACCAACAGGTGACCAGCTTCGCCGTTTCAGAGATTCTCGTTTCCAGCCGCAGGGCCATAACAATGTGCTCTTTGTCAAACCCGCTTATATCATTGAATTTCCGCGTTTGTGGCCCGTGTATTGGCTAGAATGACTGCCCATTCGTCTCTCTTTCGCTTACATTCTTTCCTTACTGCGCCACGTGCCCGTAACACCAATAGAAGGCATTCGACCTCGCGGTGGGCAGTGGTCATAATGTTTTGGCTCATCAGCGTATGTGTCTCCCTTGTAACTGGGTGAACTTACTATGTGTACACTATATATGTCAGAAAGGGTAATGCAGATAATTCTAAATTAATAATTTGTTATTTTTTGGTAGGTTTTCTCGACGACACAAAATGTATCAGTAGTAACGTCTAGTATTGCTAAAATAAATATTTCAAGTTCGCCTTATGTGATAATTCCTTTTTTCTCTCATTACATTAGATCCCTTAAAGCAATAATTCTAGCATATTTTGTACTTTGAAAAATGGCTCTGAGCACTATGGGACTCAACTGCTGAGGTCATTAGTCCCCTAGAACTTAGAACTAGTTAAACCTAACTAACCTAAGGACATCACAAGCATCCATGCCCGAGGCAGGATTCGAACCTGCGACCGTAGCGATCTTGCAGTTCCAGACTGCAGCGCCTTTAACCGCACGGCCACTTCGGCCGGCTTTTGCACTTCGATATTTCCTCTGTTAATTGAACAACTCAGTAGTGATCTCAATTCTGTTTGTTCTTAAACAACTGTATTTACATTCGCTAAAACTAACAGTGCTTATCCCTATTTGTAACTCCACTGAAATACTTTGATAGCGAAAATCTTCTCTACATCTAGATAATTTAGAAGATACGGTTATCATTTTAGCCCTGGTAACATTTGTAAGTGCAGAGTTCAACACGTATCATGTAGACTATGTCTTTTAAAATTACTACGCATGAATACGAGAGGATGAGCGCCTCATTCGTTAGTTGCGGTGACATATAGACCAAGAGGACCCAAGAGATGCACTTATCAATGTCACATATATACTTCGACATCTTGCCTCATATTTCGAAGGCCTATTGTATTGCCTCACAGCGCAAGAGGGCAAAATATTCTGTGTATATTGATCTCCATAGATGGGATCAGACCTCGGTAACAGTAATAGCATTCCAAAAATAGAAACTGCTATAGCATATATTTTCCATGCTGGTTATGCTTCATTGCTCGCCAAGCACACGAGCCGCTCGTTTGATAGTGACGACGAAGGCAGTGCCAAGGGTCCAAAACTTATGGTAGTAAAACGGATGCCACACGAAAAACATAAATATTGCCATATTGCCACTAATTATAGTGTAAGAGAACCAATATTAATTTCGCTTACTAGCGCTAAGCGGGCTAGATGAAGTGCCAGAACAACATAAAAAATGTTCGGCAGGCATGGCCTAGTCTTGAGATGGATTTCCAGAGGCTCTACTTTTTCTCAAACAGAAATTGTTACAGGTAGTGTCTGATTATACTGAGGTAACTCTCAATTGCTTCTTCATCCGTTAACAACGAATATATTGATTAAAGAGGAAAGATCTTCAAAATCGCTAGATACTGTGGTCAGTCATGTAATAATATTGACAGTATCTAAGGCGGCTTCATAAAATAAACGGAGGTCGAATTAAGTAAATACAGCCTTGAAAATCTTAATTTGATGTCTGATTATTACTCTTCTGCACCTTGGTGTTTCGTCCACTTGGTACGAAATCAGACTTTCTAGTATTTAACTAAACGGATTTCCTTTTTGCGGAATGTGTTTCCTGTAGCGACACAAATACGTCACGGTTACGGCAGAGAAAACGGTCCACGTGGCGCGATTTTCTGGTGGAATTCAGACCAGCCGTGCGACAATCCGCGACGAATCCGATTCGGATGGTGCATCCAGTCGCTCCTGTTGTCTTTACGTCGGGGGATTATCTACGAAAAATTCGCAAAACTAATCGAATTATTCAGGCTTTCGCAACTGTCGATTCAACTGTTATCGTGTGACTAACTGTTTGGATAGCTCGGCTGATTTGTTCTTCAGAATGTCTAACATTTCACTACGCCATCGATGTAAAGAACTGATACCTGTTTAAAATCCTGAAAAATTAACTGTGGCTGATAGCCCAGTGCTGAAACTCTTCCAATGTGTACTTACTTAGACGTAGTGTCTTGAGACAAAGACCCGTTGGTCATACGAAGAAGAGCCGTTTCCGACATAATATGCCCCTTTTCCATTCAGTTGAGCAATCTTTCTATTCGAAACCATTATGCATGTACCATATCTACGAAATAGGAACGTTCAAATTTTAGTCCAAATAAACTATGCTGGGAAGACATGTTTAGTACTGTGGAACCCGTCCTAGACGGTGTGAACGCTAACGAAAAGAAGAATATATAGGAAGAAATACTGCATGTCATTGGAGATACAATGATCAAAATGTTTGTTCAATGTAAACTCCGTTGCTTACCTTATACGCCCAACGGCAGTTCAGTTCTTGCGCAGAAGGTTCAAAAATTTAGTGAACTCAAAATCTGGAAAACTTCAAAGTCATAAATTGTAACATTTGGTTTAAGTTTCTATCTCACAATGTCGTTTACTGTAGCAGGCACTGGTGTTTCCTGCTATACCTTAAACTTAGTTTTGCTGAATTTCTTTCCATCGCAGGGTCAGCGACAGGATTTCCAATTTATGGAGGTTCTGAGTAGAACTTGACTAAAAGAAGGGATCGGTTGATGGGAGACATTCTGAGACATCAAGGGAACAGCAATTTAGTATTGGAGGAAAGCGTGGGTGGTAAAAATCATAGTGGGAGACTAAGAGCTGACTACAGTAATTAGATTCAGAAGGATGTAGGTTGCAGTAGTTATTCGTAGACGAAGATGCTTGCACAGGATAGAGTACCTTGGAGAGCTGCATCAAACCAATCTTCAGACTGAAGACAATAACAATCACAACTTGGTCGTTTTCTACGAATCACAACTATTTGTTTGCCACTTAATGGCACTATACAGTATGTTTAGCGAGCAAGTCTTCATAATGACGTGTTACCATGTTAATTTAGATTTTTATATATCTAGCTTTTACGGTCGAGTAGTTTGAGTGTGAAAAATCCGCTGAACATGAAATCCACCTGTAAGAATTACTTATTCGGGACTGTTACTAAGAATAAGCATCTTATGGTTGCTTTACTTACCCTTCATGCTCGAGACGAAGCTTCTCATGTGGCAAATGGGTGTACGATACACGGAGACACGAAGTACACGATGTTTGAACGAAGGCACAGATGTTTGCGTAGATAAACACTAGGAGTTTAAAATAATGCACTCTAAGCTCCTTGGATAAACATAACAACCAAAGATTAGTTATCAGATACTGAAATCCAGAATATGAAGGACCAAATACGACAGTTGTGGGTCAGCTTGCCTAAGAGCACGCAATGGCTTGCGACAGCCTTCCCGATTGAATCAATGCATGCATCCAGGCCAGACGGGGTAAACATCGTACTGATAAGTGGGCTCTTGCTGCCAGGTTCTTTGTAAATTGGACTCAATTTCGTAATCACTCAGACAATACCTCATACCCTCTGAACGAAGTTTCATTTCGTTTACTGCTCCCCTTCTGCCTGCTTAACTCTTTTTCGGGGCAGTCTATATTGAGAACATGAGCGGTCGTATTATGTTTCCTTCCAGCACTGTCGATATCACTTTCGTTCCTGTTGAACATTCATCCACCTTCCAGTACAGTAACTTAAAAATCTTTTGAGCCGAAAACATATCTAAAAAGATACTGCTTACGTAATATTTTTTGTTATCTGTTGATAGCGTAGTACAGTATGGTTCAAATGGCTCTGAGCACTATGGGACTTAACTGCTGAGGTCATCAGTCCCCTAGAACTTAGAACTACTACTAACTAACCTAAGGATATCACACACATCCATGCCCGAGTCAGGATTCGAACCTGCGACCGTAGCGATCGCGCTGTTCTAGACTGAAGCGCCTAGAACCACTCGGTCACACCGGCCGGCATAGTTTCATCAATATTTTGGCTGCTAAACTGCGGTAGTTAAACAACAAGCTACTTACGTCTTTCCAGATTCAACATTTTGTGAAAGCTTTATTTCGATGCCTGGAAAGGCTTTTGAAATATCGACATCGGACAAACCTGTATGCACTATCTACTATATAAAATCCTGTTCTTACTAGAACTTCTTGCAGCGCTCTTGATGAGACTTAGAGGTTGATAACAGAGACAACCATCGAAAGAACACGTCAAAGCCAAAAGGGATGCATGACGCTTCTTAGTACTACACTGTGGTCAACTGTCCAACAGTGTCACTGATTACCACTATGATATTCAATTATTATTTATTAATGAAATGAAAAAGATACGCAGAGGTGCGGGAGCTTTCTGTTGATCCGGTTCTGGGGCTGTGTTTGTCTAATTATAATTTCAGTTTATGTTCATTATTTAGAAAACAAACGGATATGTTGTATTATACTGCCTATCAGAAAATAAAACAAACCAACCCTTCAGTAAGAGAGTTAAGTAGGTTAATACAAACACATTTGGAATTGTTTTTTTCTCTTCAGAAAATAGCTAACATTTCCAGAGTAGGAACAGCCAGTTCCTGGAGGGACGCCATTCTGTTTCGTCGCCGTTTGAAATTACGATAGTACGAGCTCTCCAACACACTCTACGGGAGCAGCTTAGACGGGTGGCATTGTCACCTGAAAATCACTCCAACTGTCTACCTACCAGCAGAATCTTCAGGTGTTTTCCCTGAAAAACAATCCCTCTGTAGGAACTATGAAATAGATTTAATGGTGTGGCAACTGGCTACTTAGAAGAGAAATACACTTTTGTAGACCACTAAATATATTCCGAAACAAATTCTACAAAGACGTATAACACATTGTGTCCAGCGCTTTACAGCAGTTGTATCCGGAATAATGCAACAGAAGTCTTCCCTTCACAGTTGACACGCAGAGCCCGCAGTCACTATAGCTACATAAACTGACGGAGAAGTTGCAAAGTCGGCAAAAGTAATTTAATAGCTCGCCCTAAAAATGTACTCTTGGAAATGAAAATTTTAATTAAACTTCCTTAATATGAAGAGAAATTACTTGCGACGGGGCAGTAAGCTAGATGTTTACCAATTCCTATTGCATGCTCCATGGATTGTAAAGGGGAATTCTTAGATAAACTTTGATAAGGAACCCATGTCCAGAGATATATCGTTGGATCTAAAATAAGTTTGAAGATCGGATCTCTTTCAAATCTCACGCTTCACGGAACGCATACAGCGGAGACAATTTTAGGAATGTGTAGTTCATTCGTAAAGGATACCATGTATGGAACACTAGGGGGACCCACTCTTGACTATTGCTCAAGTGTTTGGGATCCCCACCAAGTCTAACTAAAGGCAGACATCGAAGCAATTCCAAGGCGGGTTGCTAAACAAGACTACTGCGACTATTAGAATTCTTTGTTGGACAACAAGACCAGTTTGGTAAATTAAATTTGCATCTTCAGGTGCTTCAGGTCAAAACATTAGAGGTTCTATTTAAACCGGATAAAGCCATTCCCAACATTTATATCCATTATAACTCCTGAATCACAAATGTGTGAGCGTCTGTGATAAAATTTATTGAGGGCTAATGCCATCCCCAACCTCCATTGTCGACAGCCTAGGGAGGAAGCGTTGCTGTTGCCGGGCCAAACTAACGGCAGGCAATCGTTTTTCCTTCGCTTGTCTTACGAGTGGAACAGGAGAGAAAGTGGCTAGTAGTGGTACAAGGTACCCTCCGCCACACGGCATATGGTGGCTTGCGGAAAGTGTATGTAGATGCAGAACGAGCTGTTTGCTCTACAAGAACCGACGGCATGTGTATAGTTTCGAGTACTCGTCGCCGGGCGCTCTCGTGCGTGACGAACACCCTCTTCAAAGTCGAGATCGTGATGCGTCTGCAGAGCACCACAGCCAACCCTCCTATAGTTGCAGACTTATCAAGTTTCTCGCAGCCGTTGTAGTAGTCGGACGAATATGATATGTGACGTCACAACCTCAACAGTGCCTGACAACCGCGCCCTCGTATCATTTTGTGTGCGTGCTGTGAAACGGGACATTTGAAAGTGATCTGATGTTCAAACTGGCTACAATCTGCGTTATGACAATGCTGCTGCACGTGTATTTATACCTTTAGTAACGATCAATAGTGATGTTTAAGATGCAAATTTACAAAACTAATACACAGAGATAAACTATGCACAGCGTAATTTAGTTGTATTACTTCCTGATGAGTATGTATAGATAGTTTGTGAAATAAAAAATTTAGAAGCTTGAAACAAGATATTATATGGAAATTAACAACGGGAAGTATATTTGATTAATTTATAAGGAAAATTTAAGTTGCATCGTTTCCTTACACATATTGGAGTTACAAATTAAATGTGCTTTGACTGATTAGTAACCACAAAGTTCAAAATTATTGTTAGGGCTGAAAATCGGTATACGTTTATATTTGTAATAAAGGACTGCATAATTTCTCTTTACTTACAAGCGATGATGCAAATATTTTACGTTGCTGCCCTATTATACTGCAGACTTTGATGAAAAAGTGCATACAATGCGAACAGAATATGCAGCAAATGTAAATGCTAGTGAACATTGATAGTCATTAAGGAATTTAGCTAATTAGCGGCTTCAGTGTTAACCAAAAATATCCCTACTGATTATAGAGTCTGGATATTAAGTATACTTGAATCTGATGTAGTCATGACCTTTCTATTTGGCTTTTAACCAGAACTTCCTTATTAACTGCTGTGTAATTCGCATAATAACTAGTATCAAACTATAGTATTCGAATGTTTGGCAATATGTTATAGGCGTATTGAGGGCTCTTCGAAGGGTGTTCTGTAAGATTGATTGAGATGTTCGTGATGAATGTTTGCATTTTCAGCTCTTTTGAATACTTAGTTTATTGTTGACAGTCGAAAAGGTTGTATATGTTTTCAAACGTTGGACGAACTTTTAGTTTTGGAAAAGATTTATCACAGAATTTACATTAAATTTTGCTTGAAAAATGGAATAAACTGCAGCAACGCGTTCAGAATGTTCACTGTTACTTTTGGTGAGCTACAGTGAGTAAGACAAGAGTTTGCGAGTAGTGTATACGTTACAAAGGGGGGCGACAAGACGTTGAAGACCGCCCTGGACGCCCTAGCACAATAACGACAACAATGTGGACGAAGCAAAGAAAATGGTTCTGTAAAATGACCGAACCACCGACAGAGAGGTTTGCTGATGATGTTGACACATGCCAAGCAGTTTTTTTCGGATGTTTTGGGCACGAAACGTATAGCAGCAAAGTTTGTTCCGAAATTGTTGAATTTCGAACGAAAACGAAGTCGCTTAGACATCGCTCAAAAAATAGCTGAGTGAAGTCCGCAATAATCGAAAGCTTTTAAAGAAGGTGACAAATGGCTCTAAGCACTATAGGACTTAACATCTGAGGTCATCAGTCCCCTAGACTTAGAACTACTTAAACCTAACTAACCTAAGGACGTCACACACATCCATGCCCGAGGCAGGATTCGAGCCTGCGACCGTAGCAGCAGCGCGGTTCCGGACTGAAGCGCCTAGAACCGCTCGGCCACAGCTGCCGGCAAAGAAAGTGACGAAACATGGGTATGCAGATATGACATCGAGTCAAAGACCCCATAGTCCCAATGGTAACTGCTTGTAGAGCCAAGGCCGAAAAAATTCGTCAAGTTCGATCACATGTGAAGGTTCTTCTCACCGTTTTCTTCGATTACCATGGGATTGTGCCTAATGGTCGTACAGTCAATAAGAAATACCGACTGGAAGTTATGCGCCGTTTCCGTGAAGCAGTCGGAAGGAAACGACCAGGAATGTGGCAAACCACTCGTGAAAATTGCGACAGCGTAATGCTCCCGCTCAAACCACAATGCTTGTTCGTGATCTTTTGGTAAAAATATAATAAAGAAAAACAACGTTATGCTGCCACAGCCACCGCATTCGCCGGACATTGCCCCTGCCACTTCTTTTACCACGAAAGGACGTTATTTTGCCACCACTGATAATATGAAAACAGAATGGCTGTAGGAGTAGAATACCATAACCAGAAGTGCTTCCAGGAGTAGGAAAAGCGCTGGTACAAATGTACACTCACGCATAGGTGTGTTGGTGCATGTCAAGAGTACTGTGCAGCGAGTAAGTGTGCAGACGTTTTCAGACGTGCTAATGCTGACTGTGTGTTGAAAATGGCTTAAAGAACACATATTGATGACGTTGTGAGGGGTAGAATACTAGGGCGACTGGAGGCTGGTCAAACGCATCATGTCGTATCACGGGTCCTCTGTGTGCCACAAAGAGTGATCTCAAGATCATGGCAACGATTCCAGCAGACAGGAAACGTGTCCAGGCGCTACAGTACGGGACGTCCACAGTGTACAACACCACAAGAAGACCGATATCTCACCATCAGTGTCCGCAGACGGCCACGGAGTACTGCAGGTAGCCTTGCTCGGGACCTTACCGCAGCCACTGGAACAGTTGTCTCCAGACACACAGTTTACAGACGACTGAACAGACATGGTTTATTCGCGCGGAGACCTGCAAGGTGCATTCCACTGACCCCTGGTCACAGGAGAGCCCGTAAAGCCTGGTGTCAACAACACAGTACATGGTCATTGGAACAGTGGTCCCCGGTTATGTCCACGGACGAGTCCAGGCATAGTCTGAACAGTGATTCTCGCCGGGTTTTCATCTGGCGTGAACCAGGAACCAGATACCAACCCCTTAATGTCCTTGAAAGGGACCTGTATTGAGGTCTTGGTTTGATGGTGCGGGGTGTGATTATGATTGGTGCACCTACACCCCTGCATGCCTTTGATAGAGGAACTGTAACAGGTCAGGTGTATCAGGACGTCATTTTGCACCAGTATGTCCACCTTTTCAGGAGTGCAGTGGATCCCACCTTCCTACTGATGGATGATTACGCACGACCCTTAAAAAAAAAGTGGTTCAAATGGCTCTGAGCACTATGGGACTTAACATCTATGGTCATCAGTCCCCTAGAACTTAGAACTACTTAAACCTAACTAACCTAAGGACAGCACACAACACCCAGTCATCACACGACCCCTCCAAGCTGCCATTGTGGAGGAGTACCTTGAAACTGACGATATCAGGCGAATGGAATTGCCTGCCTGTTTTCCAGACCTAAACCCCATCGATCACATCTGGGATGGTCTCAGTCGACGTATCGCTGCACGTCTTCAAACCCCTACGACACTTCAGGAGCTCCGACAAGCACTGGTGCAAGAATGGAAGGCTATACCCCATCAGCTGCTCGATCACCTGATCCACAGTATGCCAATCCGTTGAGCGGCCTGTGTACGTGTGCATGGTGATCATATCCCATATTGACGTCGGGGTAGTTGCGGAGAAAACAGTGGCGTTTTGTAGCACGTGTGTTTCGGGACGGTTTTCTCAACTTACCACCAATACCGTGGACTTACAGATCCGTGTCGTGTGCGTTCCCTACGTGCCTATGCTATTAGCGCCAGTTTTGTGTAGTGCCACGTTGTGTGGCACCACATTCTGCAAGTATCCTTAATTTATGAGCATGAGTGTATTACATCTGAGTGGTATTACTTTGAAGGGCACAAAGTTAATGTTGATGAATAAATAAAGATTCTTTAAGAAAAACAAAAATAACCCGTTTCTTTTACATCGTACCTCATGTTTTGTCCAATCAGTACATTTCCAGACATGGTTTCGTGACCAAAACTTTGTACACTGAATACTCTCGACAATAGGAACTGTGGGGCTCTCAGTGCGATGCCACATCCTGCCCGCCTCGCGCTGTGGTCTGCGCGGGGTATTATTATTCGGGTTGTCGCTAGCTGCCTGCTGCTCTGTGTTGGCGTGGCGTGTCGCACTCCGTTCACAACCCGAAACCGCTGCGCGAGACCGCAGGGCTGCACATAGTTCTCACGGCGCCGCTTCAGTTCACGGCGCTGCCACACCAGGCGTAATCTTCAAACACGGCTGTTCACTTGCCACAAAGGCGACATTACAGAATTTTAGATGGTATTTAGACCCCTGAGTCAACGACCTTGCCGCAGTGGTAACACTGGTTCCCGTCACATCACCGAAGTTAGGCTCTGTCGGGCTTGGCTATCAATTAGATGGGTCACCGTCTGGGTCTGCCGAGTGCTGTTGGCAGTCGGGCTGCACTCAAGCCTTGTGAGGCTACTTGATTGAGAAGTAGCGGAGCCAGTCTTGAAAACTGACAACGGCCAGGAAAGTGGTGTGATGACTGTAGGCCTGCGAGGTGCGACAATAAAGTAATGAGACTAATTTTCTTTGCAAGATGTGGCAACCCTGCAGGCTTGCGTAGGCACAATATCTTTGACCTTGGTCTAAAAGCTGCTTCTAGTCCAAGCAGCACATCGATGCAACTGCTAAGTCGTGAGTTGTGCTCTAATAAGTTAACACGTGTTTGTGTCCCTCGTCACGGAAATGGAACAGCATAATATTGCGCAATGGTATACAATTTCTTTTTGCGTTAAATTGGGTGAAAACGCGGCGACAACTTACGGTAAGCTTCAGAAGGCATTTGGAGAGGACCTCGTGTTATGAGTTCAAGTTTTTCATTGGCATAAAATGTTTAGTGAAGACAGAACGAATGTTGAAGTTGAAAACCGCAGTGGACGACCATCAGCCTCACAGGCGAATGCCAATTTGGCGTGAACTCGTACGATCTGATCGAAGATTATCCCTGAAAATGATTGCAGAAGAACTGAACATCAATCGAGATACGGTTTGTCTAATAATAACTGAAGATCTTGGTATGAGAAAGATTTGTGCAAAAATGGTCCCCAAAAATCTCACACCACAACAGCGAGAAACACGGAAAAATGTGGCAGCCGATCTGTTGGAGCAAGTGGAAATCAATCCAGAATTGTTGAGCCGTGTTATCATTGGTGATGAAAGTTGGTTTTTTCCCCCGTACGATCCAGAGGCAATGGTGCTCAAAGGGATCACCCAGATAAAAAAAACTCGTATGTCAGAGTCAAAAGTGAAATGCATGCTTGTGTGCTTCTTTGATTCGAAGGGAATTGTTCATAAAGTGTGGTTGCCTCCTGGACAAACAAAGGAAT
Organism: Schistocerca americana; assembly: GCF_021461395.2. Taxonomy (NCBI): domain Eukaryota; kingdom Metazoa; phylum Arthropoda; class Insecta; order Orthoptera; family Acrididae; genus Schistocerca; species Schistocerca americana. Next base: position 292,464,991 of record NC_060122.1, read on the forward strand.
TTTAGAAAGACTTCGCAAAAGAGTTCTTCGTGTCCATGCCAACATTGCTGATAGTTGGATTCTGCATCACAATAATGCGCCATCCCATACTGCTCTGTCAGCACAGCAATTTTTAGCCTAAAAAAAATTTCAGTACTACCACAGCCACCTTATTCACCAGATATCGCTCTCTCCGACTTTTTTCTATTTCTAAGAGTCAAACCGGCGGTCAAGGGACACCATTTTCAAACAACACAAGATGTCCAAAACGCTGTAACGAGGGTGTTGGAGGATGTCACAGAAGATGAGTTCCAGAAATGTTAACATCAATGGCAGAAGCTCTGGAAAAAGTGTGTGCAATGAGAAGGGAACTACTTTGAAGGAGACAACACGAAACTTGACTAAAACAGTAAGCAACATTTTTTTCACATCAGTCTCATTACTTTATTGTCACACCTCATATGCTCCTCTGTTCAAATGGTTCAAATGGCTCTGAGCACTATGTGACTTAACTTCTGAGGTCATCAGTCGCCTAGAACTTAGAACGAAATAAACCTAACTAACCTCAGGACAGCATGCACATCCATGCCCGAGGCAGGATTCGAACCTGCGACCGTAGCGGTCGCTCGGTTCCAGACTGCAGCGCCTAGAACCGCACAGCCACTCCGGGCGGCTGCTCCTCTGTATCCGCATCTGGTGACGCCTGAGTGTTGAGGAGGACACGGCGGCCGTCGGCACTGTCGGGCCTTCAAGGCCTGTTTGGTCGGTGTTCGTTTTTTTTATTAATATCCCTGGAAGAACCAACAATTAAAAAACTTGTTCCACTTGGTATGCTGGATACATGGGATGGCGAAATACTTCTAGACATCACCAACTGTGTAATAAATCTAACACCAGTAAAGGCAGCTGGTGTCAGGTGCATTACATTGAGCTGTTGAATGAGTCATTGTTGCAAAATACTGACAGGAATTATCTACAGAAGAATGGAACGCCTGCTTAGAAGCCTCTGTGAGAGAAGATCGCTTTCGGTTCCGAAGAAATATATGAATACAAGAGATTTAGACAATGTTCACTTCGATAATTGCTTAGGAATTCTGAATTCATCAAGGATAAGATATGAAGAGCATATGTTATCTGAAACTTACTAAAAAACCAAACTGCAGTTTTAAAAGTCGAAGGACGTGAAAGGGGGGTCATAGTTGACAAGGAACTAAGCCAGGATTATATCATATCCCCCTCGTTATTCAGTCAGTATATAGTGTATTTAGGAAAAAGTGTCTGTAGAAGGTGGTACTGGTCAACACCAGAAGAAAAATTCCCTTAATTATATGTCAAGGGCCATCCAAAGGAGGATACACCGGTTCCCGTCAGATTACCGAAGTTGAACACCATAGGATGGGCCCAGTGCTTGGGTGAGTGACCGTTCGGGTACGCCGTGCACTGCTGGCAATTTGCCGTTTGCATTTATGGCAGGGGAGACAGGGGGGGGGGGGGGGTACCAAAGTCCTGGATTAAATTCCAAACGTTTCCGCATTGTGTCACAAGTGAGGGCATTCGATACTGTTGATGGTGATACGTACGTTGGGTGGGAACGTTAAGCTCAAAGGCGCCTTTGATACTTTTCGAGAGGAGTGCAGTATGTGCTTGTACCGATTTTCACCCTTTCCATTGTCGTATTATCTACAACATGAACAAGCTACTGCAAGGGGAGTTTGAAAAGTCTGTCCGAAAATAGAAAATACTTACGTATTTGGGGTAAAACGTTTTCATTTTTCGACATAGTCTCCTTTTAGACTTATACATTTTGTCCAACGCTGTTCTAATTTCTTGATCCCATCCGAATAATAGGAATTGTCCAAGTCTGAAAAATAGCTATTAGTTGCTGCAATCACCTCCTCGTTTGATTAAATCTTTGTCCCGCCAGCCATTCCTTCAAATTGGGGAACAAATAGTAGTCCGAGGGAGCCAAGTCCGGAGAATAGGGGGGATGTGAAACGAGTTGGAATCCTATTTCCTCTAATTTTGCGACCACAACTGCTGAGGTGTGTGCTAGTGCATTGTCGTGATGGAAAAGGACTTTTTTGCGGTTCAATCACTGGCGTTTTTCTTGCAGCTCGGTTTTCAAACGGTCCAATAATGATGAATAATATACACCTGTAGTAGTTTTACCCTTTTCCAGATAGTTGATGAGGATTATCCCTTGCGAATTCTAAACGACAGTCGCCATAACCTTTCCAGCCGAAGCAATGGTCTTCGCCTTTTTTGGTGCAGATTCACCCTTGGTAACCCATTGTTTAGATTTTTGTTTGGTCTCAGGAGTATAGTAATGTATCCATGTTTCATCCATAGTAACGAAACGACGCTTAAAGTCCTGCGGATTCTTCCTGAACAGCTGCAAACAATCCTTGCAACACTTCACACCATTCTGTTTTTGGTCAAGCGTGAGCAATCGTGGAACCCATCTTACGGATAGCTTTCTCAAATGTTTATGCAAAATATTATGTACCCATTCATTCGAGATGCCCACAGCACTAACAATTCACGCACCTTAACTCTTCTGTCATCCATCACCATATCAAGGATTTTATCAATGATTTCTGGAGTCGTAACCTCCACAGGGCGTCCAGAACGTTCAGCATCCCTTCTGCCAATATGGCCTCTCCGGAAGTTTTGAAACCACTTATAAACTGTTCTAATCGAAGGTGCAGAGTCACCGTAATGTTTATCAAGCTTCCCTTTAGTCTCCTGATGCGTGTGCCTTTCATAAAGTAATGTTTAATTGGCACACGAAATTCTTTTTCGTCCATGTTTTGGCAAGTACTCGACTTCTTTGATTCACACGAATGCCAAACACTAAGAAATAGACCAATATGGCTGAAACTTGGTGTGCGTTATTTCCAAAGATGATACTAACTAAACATAATCTCGATATGCGCCGGTGGTGCCATCTCTCGGACTTTGCACGGACTTTTCAAATGCCCCTCGTATATACACCACACACTTATTATTACAGGTGGTGTCACGGAATGGTGGTGTTTCTGGTAGTTGGCTTAAGAGAACATTAAATGAGGAAGGTGATGACAACATTTTACAATATTATGTACTTGGGCATAGTAGAGAAACGGTTGGGAGACGATGGTTGTTTGCGGCAGCATGGCGATGAACCCTGTCAGAAAGTGAGAACTGCGGTGGAATGGTTTGTGAACAATAATATTTCTGAAGTGGACTGACCTATCCAAAGGTCTGAACCCAATGAACACCTTTGGGATGAGTTGCAGTGTCGACTTCGCTCCAGACCAGAGCTTCCAGCTTCAGTACCTTCTCTGGTCTCGACTCTTGGGGAAGAATTGGCTGTCATTCCCACACAGAGATTCAGAAATATTAAACTGTCCCCAGCAGAGTTCAAACCATCACGAAGGCCAAGGGCGGACACACCCCATGTTAATGACCACTGATAGCTGCCCTGATAATTTTGATCAGATAGTGTACTTAACAAAGCCCCTGCCAATTTTGGAAGTAACTGTCGCGGTCTTGGTGTCTTGAGTGGTAAACACCTCTGTCGGAACGCGCACTGTAGTCGCCGCCGGCTGTCGTCGGTGCAGGCGAGAAGTCGCGGGCTAGTGACGTGGGTGTCGCTATCGCTCGAAGCCGTACGCCGTGCCGCGCTAACGGGATTCCCGCTGAAACAGCCCATTCTGAGTCTCCCACCTGCTGCTTTCCTGCTCGCCGGTCGTCATACTGTATGCAACGACGAGATATTTCGGAGAAAATCATCTGTTCAAATGGTGCAAATGGCTCTGAGCACTATGGGACTCAACATCTGAGGTCATCAGTCCCCTAGAACTTAGAACTAATTAAACCTAACTAACCTAAGGACATCACACACATCCATGCCCGAAGCAGGAATCGAACCTGCGGCCGTAGCGGTCGTGTGGTTCCACACTGAAGCGCCTAGAACCGCTCGGCCACACCGGCCGGCGAAATTCATCTGTCATCGCGGAAAAATGACCTGCGCATGGAATAGGTTTGCTGGAACAGACTTCAGTAGGTTGTTCCTGGCTGGAGAAGGAACTAAAAAATCCGATGTAGACCCCCTACTCTACAGTGAAGCACTTACTGCACTGCAGGACATCGAACTGCATATCATTACAACATCAGTGCTGTCATATTTGCGAGAGTTGTTCAAGATGGCCGCTATGCGATGTGATTAAAGTGTCCGGCCGTCGTGTCATGGATAGCCCCCTTGTCAGAATATTCCAGCCTATTGTGATTGATTAGATTAGATTAGTACTTGTTCCATAGATCATGAATACGACACTTCGTAATGATGTGGAACGTGTCAGGTTAATAAAAGGTGTCTATACAAGATATTACATTACACAAAATATTACATGACAATTATTTTTGTGTGTGTGTGTGTGGGTGGGGGGGGGGAAATTACCCACATACTATATCCAGAAATTCATCTGATGAGTAGAAGGAGTTACCATTCAGAATTTCTTTTAATTTCCTGTTAAATGCTATATGGATATCTGTCAGACTTTCGATGCTATTAGGTAAGTGACCAAAGACTTTTGTGGCAGCATAATTTATCCCCTTCTGAGCCAAAGTTAGATTTAACCCTGAGTAGTGAAGATCATCCTTTCTTCTAGTGTTGTAGCCATGTACACTGCTATCACTTTTGCATTCGTTCGGATTGTTAATAACAAATTTCATAAGTGAAAAATGGTTCAAATGGCTCTTAGCACTATGGGACGTAACTTCTCAGGTCATCAGTCCCCTAGAACTACTTAAACCTAACTAACCTAAGGACATCACACACATCCATGCCCGAAGCAGGATTCGAACCTGCGACTGTAGCGGTCGCGCGGTTCCATACTGTAGCGCCTAGAACCGCTCGGCCACTCCGGCCGGCTCATAAGTGAATATATATATTGTGAGGCTACAGTGAAGATCCCTAGCTCTTTAAACAAGTACACAGACAGTGTTTGTGCCTTGTGGTGTGTTCCCTGTACTTAGGATTCGCCTAGTGAAACACTCGTATTTCCTCTGCTCTGTCGAAGTTTCCATTTGAATTCGCTAAATGTGCCGTCCGACAGTGCTTAATACACAATTATTATATACTTTAGCTCACTTATTGCATTTTGTAGCGCCTTTGCGTCAGATTTCTTGTGAAGTTAGTTATAGAACATATTGATTCTCCTTTTTGAGACTATCCTGTTGCCCGAATTTTACCTTTGGGGCATATTTTATTCTTATTTCATTATTGTTCTTTCTTAATGCCTGGTATATTTTTTTGTGTATGAGCGAATTATGGTTACAGTGCAATTTTGTTTTTGTAATAAAGTTGTGTTACCTAGCAAAGTATATTTTCGTCCCCTCATTTGTTTTGGATGCTGTTGTATGCTAAATGTCTTGGGATAAATTTTAACACGTTCTGCAACTATTCCAACACACTGTTAATGAAATACGAGGGAACAGCAAAAAACAGGTTACACATGCCGTACCACGCTAAGAAGGAAGGAAGATATGATTTAAGGTCCCGTCGACATCGAGGTAATTAGAGACGGAGCCCAAGCTCGGACTGGGTCAAGAATGAGGAAGGAAATTGGCGTTGCCCTTTCAAAGGAAACATCCCGGCATTTGCCTGGAGCCATTTAGGGAAATCATGGAAACCTAAATCTTGACGACCGGGCGTGGGTTTGAAACGTCATCCTCCCGAGTGCGAGTCTGTAAGAGTTTCGCATTGTTAGAAGAGACTACACGCTTCGGATTTCCTGCAGACAGTTCTGTTGCGGAATGGATTATGGGTGCATTACAGCGTGGGAGTGAAATGGCAAGGCAACTAGAATTGGATTACAAAGTTGAAGCACGAGGGACAGCACGATTTTTGTTGCATAAACGTCTAGATTGCACACAATTGACCTTGAAATTCTAATGGTATATGGATCAAATGCACTATCGTTTCTAGTCATAGTGAAATGGTCCCAAAAATGTGAACAAGGCCGCACAGACGAGGATGGCGCTGATGGGGAAAGAAGGCAATCGACATCGACCACAGACGGCAATGTTCAGGCAACTGAAGAACTGATTCGCAGTAACCGCAAATTTACCAATAATGAGGACATTCTCACAGCGATTCCCTAATCTTTTCGTGACACCTCTGGCAAGTTTGATGGCTTCATTGGTCACCTGATCACTGCGCTTAGATTCCCCTATCTTTTGATTGGCGTTTGATGAAAAGTGTGTGTGTGTGTGTGTGTGTGTGTGTGTGTGTGTTGTTGGGGAGAGGGGAATTCGAAACGTCTAGAGCAGTGGTTTTCTGTGTAAAAGATATATACCTGTCTCTTTGTTTTATGGACTGCCTGATGTTTTTCAGTGATGGTCAGTATTTTCAAAACAATCTCTTTCTTCTGTTCGTATAAAATTACGAAATGAATCTCGATCTTGAAACCTATAATAATAAGTTTATTGCAGCCAAATAAGCATACAAGTTCAAAGCACAATAATAATACGGTACGCGAAATTAGAAATTTTACGTATTGTGATTTGGATAGTCACTTATTTGATACAGAGTTCTATATGGTAACGTTTCCATACTGACGAAAGATTTGACACTCACACATTTGCGTTAGGTTCATGTTATGACGTACTGGTGCAAATAAGGAGGTGGAAACCGTGGATTGCCATTCTGTTGGTCACGTGTCTCATTTCGAAGTTTTCCTTTGTCCGTGTTTTGTCAATCATGGCGCCTGTGCTGTAAAATTCTGGAGGTTTTTTCCTTCAGTGTTTTTAGTAGACTTTCCAAAGCGCTCATGTTGGGTAGCATCAGGCTTATCCGTAAGTCTTCAGTGAGGAAGGGTTTCCCGCCAGTATATAACTCTGGATCGTGTTGTTTTGGACACTCCTATTGCTTTCTTTATATAGGTCGCCTTTACTCTTCCTAGTGTCGGTAGGTTTTTCACTGTACGATGTGGTCCGATAACTTCTATACCATACGTCACTATTGGTAAGATTTTTGTTCTGAATAGTGCCATTGCTGTCTGTAGGCTGAGGGATCTAATATATTGTATGTCATGGATTGCCATTATTGCTTGCATTGCCTTCTCTGTCACATGTTTCGCGAAACATTTTGCGGTTGTTTGTATTGTCACACTTGGGCACTTGAAGTCTGGTACGATATTCAGTTTTCTCTCCAATATGAAAACCTCGGCTGATTCAGGTGCTCTTCCTACATTTCGGAGTGCCGTCATTTCTGTTTTTCCACATTTATTTCGAAGCTGTGTTCGACACACCAGTCTTCCACATCGTTTATTGCTTCTTGAAACTTTGCGATGTCCGTTGCGCTTATTACAATATCGTCTGCATATGCATATGAGATTACACCCTCCCTTTGGGATAACTCACAGTTTCTTCCGCTGCAAGGATAAATAACAGAGGACTCAGTGGGTCTCCCTGAAGGACTCCGTTTGATAGAGATATAGGCTCCGATAGGGAGAGGTTATGCGAGATCCATATTTCGTTCCATCACAGTATTGTGCCTATGATTCGTGTCCATATGTTGTTTTCACTTACGTCTTCTGGAATGGAGGCTGTTTCTAGCACTCATTGCAGAGTTTTCTCCATATTGGCTTTAGTATTTGGGCAGTATCTTTTAAATGTTCGCTATAAAGTCTGTCAGGGTGTGGTGTCACCGCCAGACACCACACTTGCTAGGTGGTAGCCTTTAAATCGGCCGCGGTCCGGTAGTATACGTCGGACCCGCGTGTCGCCACTGTCAGTGATTGCAGACCGAGCGCCACCACACGGCAGGTCTAGAGAGACGTCCTAGCACTCGCCCCAGTTGTACAGACGACTTTGCTAGCGATGCTACACTGACAAATACGCTCTCATTTGCCGAGACGATAGTTAGCATAGCCTTCAGCTACGTCATTTGCTACGACCTAGCAAGGCGCCATTACCAGTTATATTGAGATTGTCATTATATACACTCCTGGAAATGGAAAAAAGAACACATTGACACCGGTGTGTCAGACCCACCATACTTGCTCCGGACACTGCGAGAGGGCTGTACAAGCAATGATCACACGCACGGCACAGCGGACACACCAGGAACCGCGGTGTTGGCCGTCGAATGGCGCTAGCTGCGCAGCATTTGTGCACCGCCGCCGTCAGTGTCAGCCAGTTTGCCGTGGCATACGGAGCTCCATCGCAGTCCTTAACACTGGTAGCATGCCGCGACAGCGTGGACGTGAACCGTATGTGCAGTTGACGGACTTTGAGCGAGGGCGTATAGTGGGCATGCGGGAGGCCGGGTGGACGTACCGCCGAATTGCTCAACACGTGGGGCGTGAGGTCTCCACAGTACATCGATGTTGTCGCCAGTGGTCGGCGGAAGGTGCACGTGCCCGTCGACCTGGGACCGGACCGCAGCGACGCACGGATGCACGCCAAGACCGTAGGATCCTACGCAGTGCCGTAGGGGACCGCACCGCCACTTCCCAGCAAATTAGGGACACTGTTGCTCCTGGGGTATCGGCGAGGACCATTCGCAACCGTCTCCATGAAGCTGGGCTACGGTCCCGCACACCGTTAGGCCGTCTTCCGCTCACGCCCCAACATCGTGCAGCCCGCCTCCAGTGGTGTCGTGACAGGCGTGAATGGAGGGACGAATGGAGACGTGTCGTCTTCAGCGATGAGAGTCGCTTCTGCCTTGGTGCCAATGATGGTCGTATGCGTGTTTGGCGCCGTGCAGGTGAGCGCCACAATCAGGACTGCATACGACCGAGGCACACAGGGCCAACACCCGGCATGATGGTGTGGGGAGCGATCTCCTACACTGGCCGTACACCACTGGTGATCGTCGAGGGGACACTGAATAGTGCACGGTACATCCAAACCGTCATCGAACCCATCGTTCTACCATTCCTAGACCGGCAAGGGAACTTGCTGTTCCAACAGGACAATGCACGTCCGCATGTATCCCGTGCCACCCAACGTGCTCTAGAAGGTGTAAGTCAACTACCCTGGCCAGCAAGATCTCCGGATCTGTCCCCTATTGAGCATGTTTGGGACTGGATGAAGCGTCGTCTCACGCGGTCTGCACGTCCAGCACGAACGCTGGTCCAACTGAGGCGCCAGGTGGAAATGGTATGGCAAGCCGTTCCACAGGACTACATCCAGCATCTCTACGATCGTCTCCATGGGAGAATAGCAGCCTGCATTGCTGCGAAAGGTGTATATACACTGTACTAGTGCCGACATTGTGCATGCTCTGTTGCCTGTGTCTATGTGCCTGTGGTTCTGTCAGTGTGATCATGTGATGTATCTGACCCCAGGAATGTGTCAATAAAGTTTCCCCTTCCTGGGACAATGAATTCACGGTGTTCTTATTTCAATTTCCAGGAGTGTATAAACAAGAGCGATGTTCTCCAATTATGGATTAAAGTTAAGTATTCCAAGATCTTCGTACTTTATTTGCAATTCTCAAGACATTGTCCTGTTCCAGACCTCACGCCAGTCTGCGTGAGCTTAAACGCGTGCCTTTCGGCTACCAGTCATAGTGGATTGGCTGTCGGGCCAGTCCACTACACAGAGCGTGCAGCTTTTTTGTTCTTGGTGCTGTTAATGGCATATTTGACCTCTTCTGTGGCCAATGGGACCCATTCCGTAGTTGGTTGTGGCATTGTGTCCTGTCTGCCGTCTGGTCTCCCTTTTAGTCCTTCCTTGTTCATATGTTATCGAAGTGCGTCTCCCACATTTTCATATCGATGTAATGTGTTTTAGTTCGTTTTCTGGGGCATAGCCCAATATATGGATCTCTTGGCCGGCCGAAGTGGCCGTGCGGTTAAAGGCGCTGCAGTCTGGAACCGCAAGACCGCTACGGTCGCAGGTTCGAATCCTGCCTCGGGCATGGATGTTTGTGATGTCCTTAGGTTAGTTAGGTTTAACTAGTTCTAAGTTCTAGGGGACTAATGACCTCGGCAGTTGAGTCCCATAGTGCTCAGAGCCATTTGAACCATTTGGATCTCTTGAGGCTTCCTTCACTAGTTTCTTTCCTTCTCTTACACAGAAGATATTCTTATACGAGGGTAATCGCAAAAGTAAGGTCTCCTATTTTTTTTATAAGTAACATTTCTGTCGATGCATTTTTGTAGACGCTGTGGCAGTTTTTGTATGCCCATGTCATACCAGCTCGCCGCCATGCAGTTCAGAAAGTTATGAACATCTTCTTTCACCTCGTCGTCGGAGCTGAATCGCTTTCCGGCCAAATGTTCTTTTAACCTAGGGAACAGGTGATAGTCACTGGACGCCAAGTCAGGTCTATAGGGTGTGTGGATGATTATGTTCCACTGAAACTGTTACAGGAGAGCAACGGTTTGCCTAGCGATGTGTGGGCGAGCGTTGTCATCGAGAATGTGTCCGCCCTTGCTCAACATTCCTCTTCTCCGGTTCTGAATTGCCCGTTCGAGTTTTTTCAGAGTCTCACAGTACCGGCAGACTGTGTTTGAATTTCCACGGCTTTGGCGAAGGAGGATGCCGCCACTGGCGTGATTTTTGCTTGGTCTCAGGTGTAAAGTGTTACGTCCAGGTTTCGTCATCTGTGACAATTGAGTCCAGAAAGATGCCCTGTTCGGTTGCAAGGCGGTGAAGAAATGCGCGGGGGAAGCATCAACTCGTTGCCACATGTGGTCCTCAGGCAGCATGCGTGGTACCCATCTTGCACACACCTTCCGGTAGTTCAATGTTTCCGTTAAAATTCTGTGACCGGTGCTTCGGGAAACCTCAGGAACCAACGTGCAGAGATGATCCAGGGTGATCCGCCGATCTTCACGCATTCTTTGCTCAACCTTCAACACTGTCTCCTCAGAAATTGACGGTCTCCCGCTCCTTTGTTCGTCGTGAATTTCGGCCCGACCAGCAGCAAGCTCTCTACACCGCTTACGAACATTTTTGACATCCATGCACAACTCACCATACACTTCCGTCAATTGACGATGGATTTCAATCGGCGCAGTGCCCTTTGCGTTCAAAAACCGAATAAATGCGCACAATTCGCACTTGGCGTTAACATCCAACGGGAGCTCCATTCTCAACGGCTGCCAAGCCAAGACTTCGCGCCTCAACGCGGCGTGCGCATGTTTACACACAGCGCGTGAAGCACTCTTCATAACAGTGTGACCAACTACAACACAAACAGAGTTCTGTACTTATAAACAAATAGGAGACCTTACTTTTGGGATTATCCTCGTATATATTTCGCTTTTCGGCGTAAGACCTGAGGAGTGTAAGGTTTTCTGCACGCCGTTTTAGTTGTTGCAGGCTTTCAGGTACCTTTTCTTAGATTGTGACACTGTGTTGAACAATTTTTTTGCTCTTTTTTTGTACCTGGGATTAGCGGCTTGTCTTAGAGTAGTTCTCTATCGCTTCTGTTACTTCCTTGAGTCGCGAATTGTCTATTAGAATTTCAATTTGTTTTATGTCGTCTGATTTTGCTTCCACTTTCCCGATGTCAATTGTTCTCGAAAGTGCTTCTTCCTCTTTTTGGTGCAGGTTGTAGACATATGGTTGATGACATACGGAAGTTTGAGTCTGGCTGTGTCATGCTATATAGCCTAATGATAGTTGATGTGATGTCAACGCACGGAACTTAAGTGGGCATTACCATGAATGTGGCTAAATCCTCGTCGATGCCCATTGGACATGACCTCTCACACAATGACTTATCACCCCTCTCGTGGGTACAGAACCTATGAAACCATGGTATCATTTTGACCTTCACTGCGTGACACTTCACTGCCATCTGTTTTCCGCATGCTCTCTAACTCATCCTCATGGCAGTTCAACATGATCTCCTCCGATGACTCAATTCTTTACAACGTGTCGGATACCTCAGTCAATATGTGGGGTAGAAGATGGTCCACATCACACAGATACTCCCACTGCCATCAACTATGGGTCGCAGTCTCCAGGTTGCGTTTGGATACTTTCTAATGGCTGGTACACCCTATAAGGTCCGTTAAAAGATGCTCACACTCCTTGGCCTTGCCAATGTGTGACTTTGAGCGGCATCCTTGTACATGCCCTCCATGCACAAGCAGGGGATGCCTCCCTTACACAAAGGTTTCTGGACATTCTTATGCTCACGTACATATCCCCGGCGGTACCAATAGGTCATATCACGCCCCATGTGGTGCACATTTCTGATTTCATTGTTGACTTCGGTTACTCTCACACTCACTTATTGAGCACGCGCCTTCCTCAAACCAAAGATTTCTATATCACACTACTTCCACTGCTTCACGGCAAACCCACAACAACGTCAAACATCCATCAATGCAGTGGACCATGGTTGTGTGTCATATCCACCAGCCTTTCCTTCCTTCCAATGTCCGGATAACATGGCACCACGTCGCATGTGGAAAATTCGTCACAAATCAACATTGTCACGCAGTCAGATTGTTGGACATACCCCTTTGCCACGTAGTGGATGACGATGGCCACCACCTGACTTGTGCTACCACCAGTGACGTCTGGAAACTGGATCAAAGGGATGGACGATCACTTACCTGTATACTGATGGCAATACATTTTATCTTGACTTTTGACAGTACTTACAAACTTCCCACAGAGAAATTGAGCACTAACCGTACTACTGCACCTTCTTTGCCAACTACCTTCATCTACATCTACATCTACATGACTACTCTGCAATTCACATTTAAGTGCTTGGCAGAGGGTTCGTTGAACCACAATCATACTATCTCTCTACCATTCCACTCCCGAACAGCGCGCGGGAAAAACGAACACCTAAACCTTTCTGTTCGAGCTCTGATTTCTCTTATTTTATTTTGATGATCATTCCTACCTATGTAAGTTGGTCTCAACAAAATATTTTCGCATTCGGAAGAGAAAGTTGGTGACTGAAATTTCGTAAGTAGATCTCGCCACGACGAAAAACGTCTTTGCTTTAATGACTTCCATCCCAATTCGCGTATCATATCTGCCACACTCTCTCCCCTACTACGTGATAATACAAAACGAGCTTCCCTTTTTTGCACCCTTTCGATGTCCTCCGTCAATCCCACCTGGTAAGGATCCCACACCGCGCAGCAATATTCTAACAGAGGACGAACGAGTGTAGTGTAAGCTGTCTCTTTAGTGGACTTGTTGCATCTTCTAAGTGTCCTGCCAAGGAAGCGCAACCTTTGGCTCGCCTTCCCCACAATATTATCTATGTGGTCTTTCCAACTGAAGTTGTTCGTAATTTTAACACCCAGGTACTTAGTTGAATTGACAGCCTTGAGAATTGTACTATTTATCGAGTAATCGAATTCCAACGGATTTCTTTTGGAACTCATGTGGATCACCTCACACTTTTCGTTATTTAGCGTCAACTGCCACCTGCCACACCATACAGCAATTTTTTCTAAATCGCTTTGCAACTGATACTGGTCTTCGGATGACCTTACTAGAAGGTAAATTGCAGCATCATCTGCGAACAACCTAAGAGAACTGCTTAGATTGTCACGCAGGTCATTTATATAGATCAGGAACAGCAGAGGTCCCAGGACGCTTCCCTGGGGAACACCTGATATCACTTCAGTTTTACTCGATGATTTGCTACGGTCTTTACATCATCTCCCCTCAGCTGGATGGTATCACATGTGATCGGCACTGCCCCCCCCCCCCCTCCCTCCCGCACCAGATGATGTCTGAGACTCCCTCCCTCTATACCGTACCCCATGATGGGTTAGGCGCATGGACACATGCCCCTTTCTTTTATGCAATATACCAGACCAAGCTGGGATTTCCCCCAACTCTACTGTCCCCTCCTCCTTGACTTCCGCCTTCCTTTTGTGCGCTTCTACCTGGTAGTGGTACTGGGGACAATGTGGCCAGGCCTTTCTTAAGAAAGATTTTTGCACATTTGCTCGGGTGTTGTGTCTGGTGGAAGGGAAGCCTTTACATTGTTTTGATGCTTTTACAGATAAATATGTTTTATTTAATTTGCTTCCTGTTCAGAAACCACTCGCAATAAGTGGGAAATCCAGGGTCGAGTCCCAGCCTGCACAAATGTTTGTTGTCATGATTCCATTATACAGGTGATAGTTGTCCATTTTCACAACTGCGAATACATTTCATGTACATATTTTGTCATATTGATACTCGTGAACGCTCATAGTGTTTCGCAGAAATTGAAAAATCCAAACTTCTTCAAGCAAACTGACAGATATATATTGGATATATTGGGACCGTCAAAGAAGCAAGGCAAAATGACACAGAGTTTACTCTGCACAGTCACATCAAATAAGAATTTTACTTTCTGAAAATTGCGATTAGGACCAACCTGATGTGGCCAATCTTAATCATATAATACTGTTGTGGCCAATCTTAATCATATAATACTGGCACACACAAAGTAAAAGAAAGCATAACAAGTACTATGCAGCAAACTGGTTTCAAGTAGTTTTCCCTACATAGGTGTGTTACATCCGTACTCTGCAGATTTGATGTGAATGAATACAATGTGATACCGGAATACTTAAAAGAAGCTGTTACACAGTTTTGAAATTTTTACTATAAGTCCACTTGGTTCAAGTAATTTTTTGAATTAAGAACATATAATTGTACATAAGGGCAGAAACTGTCACATCTTAGTATACTTTTTAATATAGAAGCTACATTTGTATCTACAGACCCACACAATCTTGAATAAGCTGCTCCATATGAAACTATTCTAAGAATAGTATCTTACATAATGTAATCTCCTTAGTTTTGTATATTGTACTATCCACAAGGCTGAGCTTATTCTGTCAGTTTACTTTAACTCTAAGTTTTATGTTAACTCTGTGCAGTTTTAACTGTTGCTTGCTGTTTGCTCATTGTTGCCTAAAGCCAAAATAAATAAATAAATGATGCCTGTCAAGTCTTCCTCCTCACATTTGATAAATGTAACAGTTACTTACGTGTGTCATTCTTATGCTTGTAGGTGTGAAGCAATGAACAGCATGGAGAAGCAGAAAGTGTGGGTTCCTGACCCCGTGGAGGGGTTTATACTGGGGCAGATCATTGACCTTGGCTACAGTGGACAAGCAACAGTGTTACCATTTGATGGCAAACATTCCAAGCAGACATGCAGCTTAGACAGAATTCATTATGCAGAAGACAACGACAGCAAAGAAGTGGATGATAATTGTAAGTTAACAACATTTCCATGCTCTGTTTCTAGTGTTGCCTGCTTACAAATCTCATCTACTGTAAGTTGCAAGACTAACAAAGAAAATAAAGACTCAATAATTTGAAAAGTGTTTCAGGAGCACATAAAGATAAATAATTTCTGTGTAATTAAAAATAATTATTGCCCAGATAGTAACATTTTCTATGGCTGTTTAGCTCATATAGTTGCACAGTACAGTTTCTAAGCATCTAACACTGCAAATGTTCAATTATGATAAGTCCTGATAGACCAGGCATACATTCTGCATTACAAGTATATGAAGTTGATTTGCCTTTTGGTTACCAACAGAGGAAGACAAATAGTCTCTTCCAGCATGGCCAGCGATGCTTGGCTCATCTCTGTAAGTCTGTAGTTTTGAAGGAAGGAGGATTAAGATTTAACATCCCATCAATGATAAGGTCTTCATCAACTTGAGGAGACTTTTTTTTTTTTTTTTTTTTTTTTTTGGTCATCAGTCTACTGACTGGTTTGATGCGGCCCGCCATGAATTCCTTTGCTGTGCTAACCTCTTCATCTCAGAGTAGTACTTGCAATCTACATCCTCAATTATTTGCTTGATGTATTCCAATCTCTGTCTTCCTCTACAGTTTTTGCCCTCTACAGCTCCCTCTAGTACCATGGAAGTCATTCCCTCATGTTTTAACAGATGTCCTATCATCCTGTCCCTTCTCCTTATCAGTGTTTTCCACATATTCCTTTCCTCTCCGATTCTGCGTAGAACCTCCTCATTCCTTACCTTATCAGTCCACCTAATTTTCAACATGTGTCTATAGCACCACATCTCAAATGCTTTGATTCTCTTCTGTTCCGGTTTTCCCACAGTCCATGTTTCACTACCATACAATGCTGTTCTCCAGACGTACACCCTCAGAAATTTCTTCCTCAAATTAAGGCCGGTATTTGATATTAGTAGACTTCTCTTGGCCAGAAATGCCTTTCTTGCCATAGCGAGTCTGCTTTTGATGTCCTCCTTGCTCCGTCCGTCATTGGTTATTTTACTGCCTAGGTAGCAGAATTCCTTAACTTCATTGACTTCGTGACCATCAATCCTGATGTTACGTTTCTCGCTGTTCTCATTTCTACTACTTCTCATTACCTACGTCTTTCTCCAATTTACTCTCAAACCATACTGTGTGCTCATTAGACTGTTCATTCCGTTCAGCGGATCATTTAATTCTTCTTCACTTTCACTCAGGATAGCAATGTCATCAGCGAATCGTATCATTGATATCCTTTCATCTTGTGTTTTATTTCCACTCCTGAACCTTTCTTTTATTTCCATCATTGCTTCATCGATGTACAGATTGAAGAGTAGGGGCGAAAGGCTACAGCCTTGTCTTACACCCTTCTTAATACGGGCACTTAGTTCTTGATCATCCACTCTTATTATTCCCTCTTGGTTGTTGTACATATTGTATATGACCCGTCTCTCCCTATAGCTTACCCCTACATTTTTCAGAATCTCGAATAGCTTGCACCATTTTATATTGTCGAACGCTTTTTCTAGGTCAACAAATCCTATGAAAGTGTCTTGATTTTTCTTTAGCCTTGCTTCCATTATTAGCCGTAACATCAGAATTGCCTCTCTCGTCCCTTTACTTTTCCTAAAGCCAAACTGATCGTCACCTAGCGCATTCTCAATTTTCTTTTCCATTCTTCTGTATATTATTCTTGTAAGCAGCTCCGATGCATGAGCTGTTAAGCTGATTGTGCGATAATTCTCGCACTTGTCAGCTCTTGCCGTCTTCGGAATTGTGTGGATGATGCTTTTCCGAAAGTCAGATGGTATGTCGCCAGACTCATATATTCTACACACCAACGTGAATAGTCGTTTTGTTGCCACTTCCCCCAATGATTTTAGAAATTCTTATGGAATGTTATCTATCCCTTCTGCCTTATTTGATCGTAAGTCCTCCAAAGCTCTTTTAAATTCCGATTCTAATACTGGATCCCCTATCTCTTCTAAATCGACTGCTGTTTCTTCTTCTATCACATCAGACAAATCTTCACCCTCATAGAGGCTTTCAATGTATTCTTTCCACCTATCTGCTCTCTCCTCTGCATTTAACAGTGGAATTCCCGTTGCACTCTTCATGTTACCACCGTTGCTTTTAATGTCACCAAAGGTTGTTTTGACTTTCCTGTATGCTGAGTCTGTCCTTCCAACAATCATATCTTTTTCGATGTCTTCGCATTTTTCCTGCAGCCATTTCATCTTAGCTTCCCTGCACTTTCTATTTATTTCATTCCTCAGCGACTTGTATTTCTGTATTCCTGATTTTCCCAGAACATGTTTGTACTTCCTCCTCTCATCAATCAACTGAAGTATTTCTTCTGTTAGCCATGGTTTCTTCGCAGCTACCTTCTTTGTACCTATGTTTTCCTTCCCAACTTCTGTGATGGCCTTTTTTAGAGATGTCCATTCCTCTTCAACTGTACTGCCTACTGCGCTATTCCTTATTGCTGTATCTATAGCGTTAGAGAACTTAAAACGTATCTCGTCATTCCTTAGTACTTCCGTATCCCACTTCTTTGCGTATTGATTCTTCCTGACTAATGTCTTGAACTTCAGCCTACTCTTCATCACTACTATATTGTTATCTGAGTCGATATCTGCTCGTGGGTACGCCTTACAATCCAGTATCTGATTTCAGAGACTATGGAAAATATAAATGTGGATGGCTGGCTGTGAATGAGAACCAAGTGCTATAACCACTGTGTCACCTCACTTGGTTATGGCTCAGAGTGGCTCCTGAACTGAATGCAACAAGGGAGGTGTGCAGCAGTGCATGAATCTTAACCTCTCCTGTCCACTGTCTTGTAAAAGCATTACATACTGCTTGTCTCTGAGAAAAATTGCATATGGACATGCTTAATGATTTTTTTGATGCTGCTTTATGCTGCTATTGTTGCTACATGATGTCAGTTGATTAGTAATTGCCTACAACCATTGCCATTTGCTGGAAGTTTAATATCATGATTCACAAGTAGTAGTTTGTGTGAATTCCTAATGAGTACAAAATTTGCATCCTTGACAAGTAGTGGCAATGATATCTTCTGATGAGCTGCATTAGTATCCAGACCTATTCAGTTGTACTTGTACCTTGTGAATATGCAATTTGCGACTGTCTCTCTCGCATGCTACGTTACTTACATACAACACTATCCTTCAACATCCATAGGGAGTAAATAATTTCTGATTCTCCAATCTGAATAAAGATTTTGGGAGATTTTCCTTGGTTATCAGGTGAATGTCAAAACTGGAAACCCGCTCCCAAATATTGCTAGTCGGGATTGCCTCTGGCCCACCCTCAACCTGTTGGAATATTTGACTGAAAAAGATGAAGGGCTACAGCAGCCCTCCCTGCTCTCACAATCTGGGAATGAAAGATTAAAAATAAATGAATATGAATTTGTATCCTGCAATGCAGTTGCACTTCACATAAGAGTAGTTAGCTTTTGGGATTGAAACACTTATATGTAACCCAGCCCTGATACAAAAATTTATACACTGAGGTGACAAAAGTCATGGGACAGCAATATGTATGTATACAGATGGCAGTAGTAACATGTAAACATGATACAAAAGGACAGTGCATTGGCGGAGCTGTCATTTTCGCTCATGTGATTCATATGAAAATGTTTCCAATGTGATTATGGCCACACAATGGGAATTAACAAACTTTGAACATGGAATGACAGCTGGAGCTAGATGCATGGGACATACCATTTCGGAAATCATTAGGGAATTCAGTTTCCGAGATACACAGTATGCTGAAAATACCAGATTTCAGGCATTACCTCTCACCACTGACAGTGCAGTAGCCGATGGTATTCATTTAATAGCTGAGAGTAGCGGCATTTACATAGAGTTATCAGTGCTAACAGACAAGCAATACTGCATGAAAGAACTGCAAAAAATCAATGTGGAATGTCCGATGAACGCATCCATTAGAATAGTACAGCAAAATGTGGCATTAATGGGCTATGGCAGCAGACATATGGTAGCTTTGCTAACAGCACGACATCGCCTGCGGTACCTCTCGTCGGGTCATGACCATATTGATTGGACCCTAGATGATTGGAAAACCTTGGTGTGGTCAGATAAGTCTCAATTTCAGTTGGAAAGAGCTGGTGGTAGGGTTCCGGTGTGGCACAGACCCCGTGAAGCAATGGACCCGAGTCGTCAACAAGGCACTGTGCAAACTGGGGGTGGCTATGTAATGGTGTGGGCTGTGTTTACATGGAATGGATTTGATCCTCTGGTCCAACTGAACCAATCGTTTACTGGAAGTGGTTATGTTTGGCTATTGGAGACCATTTGCAGCCATTCACGGACTTCATGTTCTGCAACAACAATGGAATCTTTATGCACGACAATGTGCCATGTCACAGATCCACAACTGTTCGTGATCAGTTTGAAGAACATTCTGGACAATTCGAGTGAGTGATTTGGCTACCTATCGAACATTTATAGGTGGTCAGTTCATGCACAAAATCGTGCACCAGCAACACTTTGACAATTATGGACAGCTATAGAGGCAGCATGACTCAATTTTTCTGCAGCGGCTGTCAAACTGCTGCACTACGCTGTTCAAAAAGGGATTTGGCATGATATTAGGAGGTATCCCATAACTTTTATCAGCTCAGTGTACTAATTTATCACCACATGTCAGCTTAGTTTAAAACTGTTTTTATACTCTCAATATGCTGATCAATTTACTCAAAACGTAATCAGAAATTACAAATCCATGACGTTAAAATGTAGAGAGTATTTTGGGATTGTTGTATGTGTGTCATATATACTATGTCCACTTTGATAATTGATCAGCAGAGCTGACCTCCATGCAGATGACCCATGCCCAATAGCCAGAACTGCCAGGGATTTTCCATTGGTGGGAGGACTGAGGCAGAGTTTACCGACCCGTATGAGGCCAGTTGACAAGCTACAAACTACTCAGATGAGAAGTAGCGGCTTTAAGATCTGAGAAGCTGACAATGTTTATGTCATACAGATGATGGGTCTCACTCACCCCAGGAGACTGTTCATTCCCAGGGCTAGTGATGATCAGTAGCTGCAAACAGGTGGCATTTGGTCATGGTCATCCTGGAGCCCTTTTAAGCATTTCGACTGTATGCTGATGCCCGCCTGCTGGTCGCTACATCTCTGCACAGTGGCTGTACTGCTTCCTTTTAGTGACGGTCACATTATACCTCACAGGAAAAGCATCCGATAATGAAAGACATAGTGAAACCTCATATTCACATTTCATCCTATGAGTGTCAATTATATGTAAAGAAGATTACCCCATGGTGACCTCATAAAGTGGATCCACTTCTAACTGTAACATCTGACAACAATCAGAGGTAGAGGGTTGAAACAGAATATAATTTAGACCTGTGCCACGTTACAACTGATGTCTGCATCAAATGTTTTCAATGAAGTTACAAAAAAGTGCACCCCAGCGTACTAAGGAAATCTGGAAGAATGGCTGCTGTCTCCCTTATCAACATAAACACTCCCAGTCTTCATCAGTCATTTCAGTTTCATCCATGTCTACATTATACTGTGCAAGCCACCTTACCATATCTGATGGAGAGTACAACTATTTCTCCTCATCCTTGTTTTAATCATGCATGGTGTGTAGGAACAACAAGTATTGATAAACCTCTTCATGTGACATAAATTTTCTATTTTTTTATTGTGGTTACTTCTTGAGATGTATGTGGAAGGAAATAATATGTTGCCTTTTTCTTTTTGGAACATGCTACAGTAAACCTCACTTAACTGATAGTACTGGATATCTTAACCTATTTATAAGCACCAATCACTGATCCTCTGCAGATCTTCCTGCGTTTCACTACAGTCTTCTGTTGTTTAACATTCTTAAAGACAATAGCGTGAGTGAATAGCTTCACAGAGCTTATAACTTTATGCACTAGTTTGGTAATGACGTAAATCAAGTACAATGTAATTATCACTGCCTTGGAGTACTACCAAAATTAAATTTACATTCATTGATTTTGTTCTGTTAAGGTTAATATATTGAGTTCTATCACCTAGGAAATCATGAATCTTATCACAAGTCTGGACCATCATCCAATAAACTTGGATTTTGTTTCCAAGTGATGAAACTCATGATCCACAAGTCTATAGATGTGTCACCAGACTGCAAAACACTAAATAGAACCTGTCATTATTTCTGTTATTAGCCATATGAATAAGTCATTCACCCGAGAGAGGAAAGGGAAAAAAACTGGAAGTGTTATGGATGAAAAGAACTTCAGCAGCCAATAAATATCCAGGTGCAACAGAGCACAGTTTGTGTTTTTTGTGCCACAAGGATGTTTCACGACCTCATAGCCACAAACTTTGAGGGACTGTAGGCTGTACATGCAATGAATATATATTTTTTTAAATTAAGTAATGTATCTTTTCAACCCATCTTTTGAGTTATGCTGATGAGGTAAGGTTCTAAGAATGAATAACAACAACCATATGCAAATTATAGTTTGTTAAATGTGTGTTAGAATAAATACACACTGCTGGTTGTTAGAACTGCTGCACTGTGAAGACCGTATGCAACAAACATGAAATGAGCTTGAACTGTACTACTTGCTTGGATGTGCAAATTTTTAACATTTCAGCACAACTGCACAAAGGAGATAGAAATAACCTTATACAAATTCTGTGTATAAGCAAAGATTGCATAATGCCTCATGTATAGTAAGCAGTAGAAACATCAGACCGGACTTGTTGGAATTAGAGAGTGGCGCAATCATGGTGTATAGAGACTGCAATTTACAGTGCAATGATGTGATTGCTCTCAATGGTCAAGATCCAGCAGCTGCCGCGTGAGTGTGGAATTGATGTGTTTAGAACAGCCAACTCAATGCCGTGAAAGATCTCAGTGGCCCTTGCAACTAGTGTCCAAGAGGACAGACGTATCATTCATTTACACATGCAGGATCAAACAGCCATGTCATGTAATTCGTCACGAAATGGGCTTCTTTCCTGTAAGACAGGTGTCCACATAAACAACGTGTCGAGCCCCAAGGACTGTCAACATAGAAATCACTGTTGCCACTTCCCTTAAAACAGCAGCACAGAGAGGTGTGAAGGCAGTTGTGCACCTAACGACAGCACTGGACCCAGGATAGGCAACACATCATATTTTCAGATGAGTTCCTGTTCTGCATATACAGTATTATGATGGATGTATCTGTGTGTAGAGATTCTGAGAACAATGAATGATTCCAAATTGTATTCAGCATTGACATTTGCCTGACGTAGTGATTTGAGGTGCCATTAGATTCACAGCACTACTACCACCAGTTTACACAGCTGGTACTTTGGACAGCACCCGTTACCGTGCTGACTGCTGAGTCTGGTGGCTGTGACATATCATCATTTTCTCCATGACATTATCTTTCAATAAGATAACATGAGATCACATGTTGTCTGTATTGTCCTGACCTACCTTGATGCAGATAGTGTTTGACTATTGCCCTGGCCAGAACATTTTCCAGATCAGCCGCCCATCAAAAACATCTGGCCATAAGTTGCCGAGAGACTGGGGCACCACCACTCATCAGCCTCTAGGAGTGATGAACTTTGGAGCAGAGTTGAAGTAGCATTGAGTGATGTAGCCGAATGTGTCAGTCTAGCTTAATTGTACTCGAGGCCCAGCTGTTGTTGTTACCAGAGGTAGCAGCTCTGTGTCTAAATTTTGCACCCTGTGTACTGCCATATCACCTACAAATTTAATCTTGTGCTCTTGCTACTATACAGTACATGCACAGTAAGTGAAATCTCATTATCTGCTTCCCTTCCTGGTGCCACAAATGTGATGGTCAGCTGCGCACAACACATCATCAACTACTCTGGCCTGAGCCTAATTATGTGATTTTAATGCCATTCCCAGCAGTGAGCATACAGCGTTGTCAAACACGCCAGGATTGTGTAATGTTGTGAGACACATCATTGGTTGTCATCAGCTGTCATGGCTATTCAAGTTACGCGTACCACTCTTCATGTGTTCACATTGTTCTATTGAAGGGGGATTAAGTCAGATCTGGCAGGCAAAAAGTCCTGCATGAACTACACACTGATACTTTCTGAAATATGGTAGTGATAAGCTGTGCTGGATACAGCTGTTGCAGTGCCCTGCAAGCATTATAGCATCCTGAAGAAATCACTGCACAAGTTCCATACAAGGTCCAAAACTGACTGTTCCTCATGTCTACACCTTCTGAAGATGCTACACAAGTGGAGGCTGTATTTCCTCAAACTGTCTTTATAGACATGTGGTTTGAGCCCATAGAAATGAAAGAAATGGATATGAATTACTAAACTTCTCAGCCATGGATTCCAAGAAAACCTATTATCTTCACATCCTGATTTCCAGTCCCAACATGTTCAAATGAATACTCACAGTTTCTTGATACATCAATACAGTGCCATGATCATACCATAGTCCAGTTGTGGTGTGAAGTACAGGAAGATCTGTGGGGGGCTGGCATTTCACCCTTGTTGTTGTTGTTGTGGTCTTCAGTCCTGAGACTGGTTTGATGCAGCTCTCCATGCTACTCTATCCTGTGCCAGCTTCTTCATCTCCCAATACGTACTGCAGCCTACATCCTTCTGAATCTGTTTAGTGTATTCATCTCTTGGTCTCCCTCTACGATTTTTACCCTCCACGCTGCCCTCCATTACTAAATTGGTGATCTCTTGATGCCTCAGAACATGTCCTACCAACCGATCCCTTCTTCTTGCCAAGTTGTGCCACAAACTCCTCTTCTCCCCAATCCTATTCAATACTTCCTCATTAGTTATGTGATCTATCCATCTAATCTTCAGCATTCCTCTGTAGCACCACATTTCAAAAGCTTCTATTCTCTTCTTGTTCAAACTATTTATCATCCATGTTTCACTTCCATACATGGCTACACTCCATACAAATACTTTCAGAAACGACTTCCTGACATTTAAATCTATACTCGATATTAACAAATTTCTCTTCTTCAGAAACGCTTTCCTTGCCATTGCCAGTCTACATTTTATATCCTCTCTACTTCGACCATCATCCGTTACTTTGCTCCCCAAATAGCAAAACTCCTTTACTACTTTAAGTGTCTCATTTTCTAATCTAATTCCCTCAGCATCACCCGACTTAATTCGACTACATTCCATTATCCTCGTTTTGCTTTTGTTGATGTTCATCTTATATCCTCCCTTCCAGACACTGCTCTTCCAAGTCCTTTGCTGTCTCTGACAGAATTACAATGTCATCGGCGAACCTTAAAGTTTTTATTTCTTCTCCATGGATTTTAATACCTACTCCGAATTTTTCTTTTGTTTTCTTTACTGCTTGCTCAATATACAGATTGAATAACATCAGGGAGAGGCTACAACCCTGTCTCACTCCCTTCCCAACCACTGCTTCCCTTTCATGTCCCTCTACTCTTATAACTGCCATCTGGTTTCTGTACAAATTGTAAATAGCCTTTTGCTCCCTGTATTTTACCCCTGCCACCTTCAGAATTTGAAAGAGATTATTCCAGTCAACATTGACAAAAGCTTTCTCCAAGTCTACAAATGCTAGAAACGTAGGTTTGCCTTTTCTAAATCTAGCTTCTAAGATAAGTCGTAGGGTCAGTATAGCCTCACGTGTTCCAATATTTCTACGGAATCCAAACTGATCTTCCCCGAGGTCAGCTTCTACCAGTTCTTTCATTTGTCTCTACAGAATTCGCATTAGTATTTTGCAGCCATGACTTATTAAACTGACAGTTCGGTAATTTTCACATCTGTCAACGCCTGCTTTCTTTGGGATTGGAATTATTATATTCTTCTTGAAGTCTGAGGGTATTTCGCCTGTCTCATACATTTTGCTCACCAGATGGTAGAGTTTTGACAGAACTGGCTCTCCCAAGGCTGTCAGTAGTTCTAATGGAATGTTGTCTACTCCCAGGGCCTTGTTTCGAATTAGGTCTTTCAGTGCTCTATCAAATTCTTCATGCAGTATCATATCTTCCATTTCATCTTCATCTACATCCTCTTCCATTTTCATAATATTGTCCTCAAGAACATCGCCCTTGTATTGTCCCTCTATATACTCCTTCCACCTTCCTGCTTTCCCTTCTTTGCTTAGAACTGGGTTTCCATCTGAGCCCTTGATATTCATACAAGTGGTTCTCTTTTCTCCAAAGGTCTCTTTAATTTTCCTGTAGGCAGTATCTATCTTACCCCTAGTGAGGTAAGCCTCTACATCCTTACTTTTGTCCTCTAGCCATCCCTGCTTAGCCATTTTGCACTTGCTGTCGATCTCATTTTTGAGACGTTTGTATTCCTTTTTGCCTGCTTCATTTACTGCATTTTTATATTTTCTCCTTTCATCAATTAAATTCAGTATTCTTCTGTCACCCAAGGATTTCTACTAGCCCTCGTCTTTTTACCTACTTTATCCTCTGCTGCCTTCGCACTTCATCCCTCAAAGCTATCCATTCTTCTTCTACTGTATTTCTTTCCCCCATTTGTGACAATTGTTCCCTTATGCTCTCCCTGAAACTATGTACAACCTCTGGTTTAATCATTTTGTCCAGATCCCATCTCCTTAAATTGCCACCTTTTTGCAGTTTCTTCAGTTTTAATCTACAGTTCATAACCAATAGATTGTGGTCAGAGTCCACATCTGCCCCTGTAAATGTCTTACAATTTTAAACCTGGTTCCTAAATCTCTGTTTTACCATTATATAATCTATCTGATATCTTCTAGTATCTCCAGGGTTCTTCCATGTATACAACCTTCTTTCATGATTCTTGAACCAAGTGTTAGCTATGATTAAGTTATGCTCTGCGCAAAATTCTACCCTTAATGTAAATAAACATAATGTACTATGAAATATTTGGGACTAATCGACCCGTGCATCCTAAAGTCGAATGGTCATATACAACTAGTTTCAGAAAAAACAGATAATACCCTGAGGTCCATTAAAAGAATCTTCAGGAACTGTGATTCATCCATTATGGAGGTGCTCATACTCCAATGCAGACAGTACTAGTTTAGTGTTGTGCTGCAAGGAGAGGTTTACCGTTAAAACTGTGATAGCAAATGTCCCAAGAAGAGTCAGGTTAATATTAATCTTCCATACCTTCTGATAAAAAGTATCCAGACACTTGTTACAGGACATAAACATGGAATGTGTCCAACCTTAGCCTTTATAACAGCTCCATATCTGCTGTGGACACTTTCAGTGAGGTGTCTGAATGCCTGTGAAAGCATGGCAATCCATTCTTCCTCAAGAGCTGAAACCAGAGAACGTAGGGATGTTGGATGCTGGGGGTCTAGAATAAAGTCGACGTTCTAACTCATCCCAAAGGTATTACACTGTGTTCAGCTCAGGTTTCTGGGTGAACAGTCAATTTCAAGAATATTTTTGCACACAAACCATTGTCTCATATATGCTACTTTATGACAGGTTCATTGTCATGCTGGTGTAGACAGTCTCGTAGTCTCTGAACCGTTCCTCCATTGTACGCAGTACACAACGCTGTGAAATGTATTCATATCCTTCTGCATTTAGTGTTTTCTTAAGTGCAATAAGGGGACCAGAGCTTACCAATGAATAACACTCCCACCCCTCAACACTAACCAGTATGTACTTCACTGTAATCACTACACATGATAGCAGATCACGTTCTCCAGGCATTTGCCAAACTCAGAGCCTTCCATCAGAAGTGATTCATTGCTCTACATCACTTGTTACAAGTCACCCACAGTCTGATGGTGTTGGTCTTTACACAAATTAACGCTGACTACAGAAAAGTGTGGCTTATAAGTAACTGCTAGATCATTGTACCCTTTCTTTTTAACTCTATATGCACAGTCATTGTGGTGGCTGGAATACTGGTAGCACTTCAGAACTGACAATCTCCTCCTGCTAATTTCATGTAATAATTTGCAGTGTCCCTTCTCAATGCTGTCCGTCAGTATATAAGGTTTTCCTGGTCTTGGTTTAGCTGCTGGTTTTTCATTCACGTTTCAACTTCACATTCACATTTCCATTTTATAATCAAATTACTAGCAGTTGTCATGGTTGGTTTTAGAAAGGTTGAAATGTTGCTTATGGATTTGTTAAACTGGTTGCATCCAATGACTAGCCCACGTTTGAAGTCACTAAGCCCCCGTGGCTGACCCGTTGTACTACTGTTATTGCTTCTCTACAGTGACACAATACTGCTTGCCTCCTTTTATGCTGGTAGGCCCACTTCTCATGACATTTAGTGGTCAAGTCCACATTACACAATGGTGTCCAGGTACTTTTGATCAGTAGATTGCATCTTGTGAACTGATTATCATTAGAAAAATGAGAAAAAATAGAGTTCATGAGAAGGCTGACTGACTGCTGTTTTTCCACACTTCTCACTCACGACTTTAACAGGGAAAAGAGGGTGAGGAGAGGTGGAATGGTAGTGATAGAAGATGTACTCTTTGCCACATATTATAAAAACGTTTGCCTTGTATGGATGTAGATGGAGATGTCTCCAGGTTGAAAACTGAAGCTCATATAAAGGCTGAACATCTCTTCCATTGCCCCTCATTTTATTGTAACACAAAAACATGTCAGTGATGACAGTAAATTCACAAAAAGATAAAATCCATACTAGACTAAATCATTAATTCTACAATGCAGGGTAAATTATTTTGAAACTTCTTGACAGATTAAAACTGTATGACATTGTTAGTTGGAAGTGAACTGAGAGGTTGTTCTTCCTTCACAAGTGTTAATATACCCCGTCAGTCCAAAAAAATTTGAGACGGGATTAAAAAAAAGTAGAGAAATGGTAAGACAGTGATTTTAATGCTTGATGTGTTCTACTTGAGTACCATGCAGAGAACATTCATACAGCCATGTGAAAGTGTCAGAAAAGTCCTTCTTTGGGATGCTGTTCAACTTGTGCGTCACATTGGCTTGAGCATTTGATTAGATTGTATGTAGTTTTCATTCCAGGAGATCTGTTGTGAGGAGATCATCTAGGATGTAGAACATATCAGAAAACAAGAATACACAATAAATATGTATAAAAAAGATAAATACACTAATGCACCTTCCACAGATCCCAGCCCTCTCGGATGCGGAATCAGTAAAAAAGAATTTTAAACATATTTTCAGTTAATAGGTAACAATTAACTTTTCACAAAACATGTAAATATTCAGTACAATAAGGTCCATAATGTTATGTGTTGAACCTTCACGCAAATTTCTGCACTTTGTTCTTTTGTGGTCGGTTCATATTGATAACAAGAAGTCTTGTCACCTATGATGATTTCTTCCACAAAAGTGTGTGCATTCTGCATTTGTGTCAAGTCTCAGCAGGTGTCCATGCTTCCTTGTTTTTGTTCGGTAGTCAGGCTGTGCGGGAAAACTTTGTGCATACTTTTTTCTTCTTTGGAACATTCCAGATAATGTCTTTTTGTTTTAGAGATGTTGCTCCATATTGTAGTTGTGACACAATGACGTTGACACAATGGTTACATGTCCAGTGCTTAAAGCTGTCTGCTTGCACACCTGTTGTTTGCACTTTTTAGTTCAAGGAAGGAATGAAGGACATTAGGGGTTTACCATCACGCCATCATTGAGATCATTAGAGGTGATTGAAGCACAAACTCAAACAGTTTCAAGTAGAGTGAAGGAAATTGGCTGTGCCCTTTCAAAGGAACCATCCTGGTATTTGCTTGGAGCATTTAAGGAATTCAAGGAAATCTAAATCTGATTGGTCAGATGCAGATTTGAACCATTATTCCCCTGAATGTGAGTACAGTGTGCTACCTCACTCTGTGCCTCTCAGTACAAGCTGCCACCTTAGCTACTGCGAACTTTTTGATCAAATGGTGTATCTGTCCAATGTAGGTGATTCTGATGAGAGCATGTGGAGTTTTAGTGTCATATTTCTGTTCTTGATGACAATGAGTGGAATAGAGAGGATGAACTATGGTATTGACACACAGTCTGCTCCTCACAAATAGCACCAGGAGGCACTGAGCTTAATGGCCTCATCTGGCAGACGAATCACAGTCAACAAACTCACACACCATCAGTATGTAATGGTTTGGAATGTAATCCACAACAGTGGAACAGTATCTGATTATCATAAACTGCATGTCATCGTGTCACTTTTTCCCTTCCTCATCAAGAACTGGCAACGAAAATTTCTTAGACCACCGAGATTCTATCTGGCTACCTCAGTGTTGAGTACCACTGCATAAGTGTGTGTTAGTGATAAAAAACTACGTGTGACCTATTGTGCTGCGAGGTTTATCACCTACCTCTGGAATAACTCTGTGAATAATCTCAAGTTGAGGGTTGGAGGTTATTTGGAGCCAATTCTGTTAATCTCGGCTGGACAGTGTCATCTGACTGGTCTCATAATCTGTGTAGTACCATGGTTGTATTGAATTGCACTTGGCCTTGATACGAGTTATTAAATGTACTACCTGACAAAAAAAAGTTAAGCACCCAGAATATGAGGATGAAATCTAATGAAGCTTCACAGGTTGAGAGGATATGTGATGTTATTTCTGTGACTACATTATTGAGTCAAATGTACAAATACCTTGGCATTATGAGGCCACAAACTTTTTGTTTGTGTATAAATTTTTCTTCAAATAACCATTTCTCTATGATGACAGATAGATATATGTTATGTTCTTTTTTCTATAGGTGGGTTAATGTATTTAAATCCAGCAACACTGCTTCACAATGTTCGCCTTCGTTACTACAAAGACAAGATATATGTAAGTATGATCCATTTCTACTAGTAGTATTTTGTAAGCGAATTCCCCATACTACATACATAAGTAAACAGTCTGTTATATTTATGGTTTGCCTATTGCTTTTCCATACAGGAAACCACATAAAGGGATAAGAACAGAATTTATATTTGTGCACTTTTTTGTACCGAGTGAACAATGTCATGTAGGGAATACATATTTTGTTTCCTGTTCCAAGATATTTCTGTAGACAATACTGTAGGTTTTCTTAATGTTTGTATACACGAGAGTTCTCTGTGTATTAACCATTGTGGAGCTTTCTCCATATGTGTCATTATCTGAATTTTTATTACCATGAGAATTTCTCGAGAGACATAATGGAAAATTTTCTCCTACACATGGAGATATTTATAGACTCAGATCAAATTCAGAATGTTTATGGAATATCTGTGGGTTAACCACCAAGAAAATAATATTAACTATGCCCTCAAGCTTACATATGGTATATTGGCGATTAAAGTTAAAACTCGTGCAACAAACTTCGAAGTGTGCTACATGCTTGGATATGCAAATGATTAGTGTCTCAGTACAATTGGGGAAAGTGTGTAGCAGAAACAGCATTTACAGTCTGTATGTAAGGAAAGACTATGCAACATTATATATTCAGATATCACATTTGAATTGTAGATTGCTTGTGAGAAGATCATGTTATGTTTCTTATAAGAGGGATGAACATCAACCAACCTGTCAGTGGCAGTATAGAGACTGCAGTATACATATTCCGTGATATCATTGTTCATGTTGATATGAATGTCATAGCTGTCGTGAGAATGTAAAATAGAGTCAGGAGGACAATACTACTGCCATGCAGCATCTCAGCAGTTGGGCACTGCTGATGCCACAGAACACAGACATTCACTATCTGGTCAAAAGTGTCTGGAAACACCTTTGAAATGTGGAATTGACCACTAGATGTCAAGAGAGGCAGGTGCCAGTGTAAAAGGAGGCTGGAAGTATTGTGTCGTCAGTAGAGGTGCCTGTTGCAGAGGAAGCAAAAGGTGATTTTAATGAAGTAGAAGTCTTGAAAGATAAGTTTATAGATAAGCCTGATGTGTCAAACCTTATCAAAAGCTCTTTGTATGTATAGAAATACAGCACCAGTACTGAGCTTGATTTGACAAGACAAACAATATACTCAGCCAGTTAAAATGTTAGTGAACCATTATGTGGTTGTTGTGGAAGCTGAACTGCTGAGGAATGATGATGTTCCTGGCTGACAGAAAGTCTTGGAGGACTGCAGAATGCATTTGAGGGTTTTCCCGAGACAGCAGAGGAGGAAAATTGGCCTATAATTTTGTAGAAACAATAAGTGCTCGCCTGGCTTAGGAAAAGAGATCACATTTTGCTAACTTCCAGGGCTTTGGATAGGAAAGCCGATCAAGGCAGGCATAGTAGATGAATGGGTCGGACTGGAGGGCTCACTGGGTTCAAACATGGACTTTAGTTGAGACGGCCTGGGATGATGTGTGACGAGGTGTAGCTCTCTTGTCAGCTTTCAACTGCAAAGCATTAATGGCTTCAGGTGACAGCAGTAACTGTATGTAGATGTGACAACAATGAAGTGTTGCCATAGAGACTTTTACAAGATCGGGTTACGTTATTAGTTGATATAGATGAGTGAAGCTGCTGTGCCCAGCCCACTGTAACTGTCAGGGACCAACTTAATGCCAACTCAACTACAGTCACTGAATGTCACCTAAGTAACAAATACATCAGGACTCTTCAACCTTTCTAAAACTGCCCAAGTTGACTGTTGGTGATGTGATTGTGGAGTACTGGGCTTCAGAAAAAGCTAAATGCAGATAGATATGCACACATTTTACATAACTGCATACTGAGTTCAATAGAAGAACAATTCAGAGAGAGTGACTGCTTCTGTCTGCATGAAAATGCCTCAATTATTAAGCAGCATCTATGATTCAGAGGTCTGTATTGATCTGACCTGCCCAAAATCTCAACATGAACCAAGCCTTTGGGATAAGTCAGAATGTCAACTTCACTTCAGACCTGTGTCCAACATCACTATCTTTGCTGGTGTTGACTTTTGAGGAAGAATGGACTATCATTTTTCAACAGACATGCAAATATGTCGTTGAAAGTTCCACAGACAATCAGACATGTCATTGAAAGTGTCCCCAGCAGAGTTCAAGCCATCACAAAGGCATAGTGTGGACACACCCCATGTTAATGTTCACTAATAGGTGTCCAGATGCTTTTTGTTACATAGTGTATTTGACCCAAATTACCTTAAGAAGAAGAAACTGAAAACTACCATCTGAAGTTGCAAATGATTAAATAAATGACTGCAATTAGACTGGTTAGCTTTTTTGTAAAATTTTCTTTTAAAAAATATTTTCTCTCTTTCTTTCAGACATATGTCGCCAATATTCTTCTCGCTGTGAATCCATACTTTGAAATCAAAGATCTTTATTCAAAAAATACTATAAAGAGTTACCAGGGAAAGTCATTAGGTGTTATGCCTCCACATGTTTTTGCAATCGGTATGTATGATATCCCTTCCTATTTACTGAACTGTTTAGCATCCTTCATGCAATCCTTTAACTTTCTGAAATGACACATAAAAGTTTCTACATAATTACAAATCTAAATTCTTTAGCAACTTTGGGTTTTGTGAACCCAAGAACTCGTACAGTACCATCTGAAGATGATAGAGCTATATCTCAGAATATATTGTTGCATAATATATACAGTTTCAAACAATATGCAGAAACTTATATTTCAAATAGTTAAGGAATAGCATATGGGTTTTTTAAGTTGGCCCAAAATGAAGGCAGTTCAAATAATTGCATGATAATCTTTTTATTTGTTTATTATAGCTGCTGATATATTGAGAATAAATTTCTAATGCTGCTTCTGCTATTCGCAGGCGACAAAGCATTCCGTGACATGAAGGTCATGAAGCAATCACAGTCAATAATAGTGTCTGGAGAATCGGGTGCTGGGAAGACTGAATCTACAAAATATCTGCTGCGGTATTTGTGTGATCTCTGGGGTACGACAGCGGGGCCAATTGAACAGAAGATTCTGGATGGTAACTCTTGTATATAGTACTGTATTTCAGTTTGGTTATGATACAGTAGTGCAGTTTGAGACAAGCAGAGCAAAACAGTCATACACATAAATCCAAAGTATTCATAGCATAGTTCTCCAAGACCAGTAGTCTCCTGTGGGGTCACGGAGTCTCAAAGATTATTTTTCCATGTCTCCAAAGGACTATAGCAGCTTCTGCAATCAATGTCACTAATGATATTACTTTCATGCTCAAGCAGCAGTTCACCATTTTGAATCATGATGCTGAATGAAATTAGAGGGAGGAACTCAACAGTTATACTAAAGGAGATGAAGTGATTAGGGTGAGCAGTTACTGAGGTTACAAACAGTGCCAAACTTTTCAATTAATTTATCAAAAAACTTGGAATTATTGATGATAAGGCCATTATAGCAATATTGACTATGAGTGTTAATAGAAATGTTAAGAAAAGTAGGAACATATGTCTGGTTAGCAAATGCGACAAGAGACAGATTTCAAATTTTCTGAGCAATGAGAGTCAAACAATTGGACATAACTCTAGACAACTTGATTTTAATGTAGCCAGAGGCTTGTTGGGGAAAAATACTATGTAAAAATGCTAATAATTTTTTTGGATGAACAATTTATGCAGACTTTGTTAGTTGACTCTTAACATAAACAAATATAGCATACTGATCAAAATAGTTGTAATGTTTCAATACTGTTTGATTATGTGATGGAACAATCACATCTGTTAAGTATCTGGAAGTATGCAAGTGAAGATAGGTAAAGAGGGTGTCTGTATAAAACTAACCGTAAGAAAGGCAGATGGCAGTCTGTGAGTCATTAGAAGAACTGTGAGGAAGTGTAGCCGACACATGAAGAAAGTAGCTTTCCAAGACCTTATTCAATCCTTATTAGAGTATCGCCCTTTAGTCTGGGACAACTATCAAGTAGGATTGAGATAAGAAATAGAGTACGAGGGGCATTTGAAAAGTCCATGCAAATAAAAACTATTTACATGTTTGGGGTAAACCTATTTTATTTTTCGACATAGTCTCCTTTTAGACTTATACACTTCATCCGATGCTGTTATAATTTGTTGATTCCTTTTGAGTAATAGGAATTGTCCAAGTCTGCAAAAGAGGTATTAATTGCTGCAATCACCTCCTCGTTTGATTAAATCTTGGTCCCGCCAGCCATTTCTTCGAATTGGTGAACAAATAGTTGTCCGAGGGAGCCAAGTCTGGAGAATAGGAGGGACATGAAACAAGTTGGAATCCTATTTCCATTAATTTTGCGACCACAACTGCTGAGGTGTGAGCTGGTGCATTGTCGTGATGGAAAAGGACTTTTTTGCAGTCCAATCGCCGGCATTTTTCATGGAGCTCGGTTTTCAAACAGTCCAATAATGATGAATAATATGCACCTGTAATAGTTTTACCCTTTTATAGATAGTCGATGAGGATTATCCATTGCAAACCCCAAAAGATAGTCGCCATAACCTTTCCAACCGAAGGAATGGTCTTCGCCATTTTTGGTGCAGATTCTCCCTTGGTAACCCATTGTTTAGATTATTGTTTGGTCTCAGGATTATAGTAATGTATCCATGTTTCATCCACAGTGATGAAACAATGCTTAAACTCCTGCGGATTCTTCCTGAACAGCTGCAAACCATCCTTGCAACACTTCACCTGATTCTGTTTTTGGTCAAGCATGAGCAATTGTGGAACCCATCTTGCGGATAGCTTTGTCATGTCCAAATGTTCATGCAAAATATGTACCCATTCATTTGAGATGCCCACAGCACTAGCAACCTCTTGCACCTTAGCTCTTCTGCCATCCATCACCATATCATGGATTTTATCAATGATTTCTGGAGTCGCAACCTCCTCAGGGCGTCCAGAACATTCAGCATCGCTTGTGCCCATTTGGCCACTCTGAATATTTTGAAACCACTTATAAACTGTTGTAATCGAAGGTGCAGAGTCACCGTAATATTTATCAAGCTTCCCTTTAGTCTCCTGAGGTGTTTTGCCTTTCATAAAGTAAAGTTTATTCACCACACGAAATCCTTTTTCATCCATTTTTGACAATCACTTGACTTCCTTGATTCACACGAATGCCAAACACAAAGAAATAGACCAATATAGCTAAAACATAGTGTGCATTCTTTCCAAAGATGCTACTAACTAAACATGACCTGGATACGCGTCGGTGGTGCCATCTCTCGGACTTTGCACGGACTTTTCAAACGCCCCTTGTAGATGTAAAGAAGTGCATTATATTTCATCACGAGTTGGTTAAGCAAGTGTAAAATCATCAAAGAGCCCATGACAGTGTGGTTTGCAGTTAAAATTCTGACAGGACACATTCATAGAACAGTCTGTCAACATATCCCTCCCTTCTATGTTTATCTCACAAAAAGGGCTAGGAAAGTAAACTGAGAGAGATTCATATGGAAGCTATCCAACACTCTTTCTTCCTGTATACCATTCACAATTGGGTCAGGGAAAGGGGGGGAGGTGGGGGAGGGGAGGGGGGAGTGACAGTGACACATGAAATACTTCTACCACACACAGTGAGGTGGTGTGCAGAAAATAGACAAAAGTTCATAATTATTTTACCAACCTCCCAGGAATCCCAGCCCTGGGTGTGCAACCAGTGGGCCTGCTGTTAAATCTGCTGTGGATGCTTTAAGGAAGAGAAAATCCATGATGTGTGACTGTGATATTATCATCAGGCTTCCAACATTTAATACTGTGACAAACTGATGCCTAATCACTGCTTCATATTAAAACATGTCACCTGCTGATGAAAAACAGTGAATCAACAGAATTAAGTAAATAAGTACACTGCTTATCTTAATGCATTTTAAGTGCTATGTTGTATGCAACTAGAAAGGCAATAGGGGAATATGTGGAGATGTTTCCAAAGTACTGAAAAAGGGATCTGGTGGTATTCTAGAATTTTTTATTTGGGAACTATTGATTAAGAATTCATCTTTGTTAATTAGTTGCACTTCTGTCCTGTCAGCATCAGCTGTACTTGATAGCAAAACTAACATTTTCTTTGTACATTTCTAGCAAATCCAATCATGGAAGCTTTTGGAAATGCAAAAACAACACGAAACAATAACAGCAGTAGGTTTGGAAAATTCATGGAAGTCCACTTTGACAACAAATATCAGGTTGTCGGTGGCTACATCTCTCATTATCTTCTGGAGAAATCCCGCATTTGTGTGCAAGGCCCTGAGGAGCGAAATTACCATGTATTCTATCTACTGTGTGCGGGTGCACCTGACCAGCTTCGAGCCCAGCTAAATATCACCAAACCTGATGACTTCCATGTAAGTCTCTTATTGAGAATTTTGTTTAGCTTATAGCTCAGCTACTTTGTTCTTGTTGTAGCTGAAACATTTGTGATCACACATTTTTCTCATGCCTGTCGTGTGGAAGAGAGCTGCAGATTTTAAATTAGTGTTCAATTTTTGTTATCATCGTTAACAGTATTTAAAGCAAGGATGCACCCAGTATTTTGTAAACAACACAACAGAGAAGAAACTGAACAACAGTCAAAAATCTCAGAGTCAAATTAAAAAGGGAGGCCTAAAGGATCCATTACTGGATGATGTGCAGGACTTCACTACCCTGGATCAGGTATGTTAATATTGTCTTTTCTAAATTCATGCATTTCATTAAAAGAGATTTTATCCCTGTATATCAAAAGAGTACTCGTGGTTATTTCATAAAAAATGTATACCTCTACCTCTGTGTGATAGACACCAGTCTCATGAAGTTCTAATTGAAATTAAAGTTGCAAACAATGAAACTAGCATGGGGGGGGGGGGGGGGGGTTACGAGTTTCTTTTTATCACATGTTCTTTCCTTTGGAGGACAGATAGTGTTTTTGGGAGTGTTCTAAAATATATTTTCACAAGTACTACTTTACCTTACGAGTTTCTCATGTGTGTATGCTGCATCACCAGCAATCAAGAGGTTAAGTGTCCTTTCTATTCATAGTTCAGTTCACAAATGTGAGATGTATTTACCTGGACAACAAAAACACATAAATTTGTTGTAATTTTGCTGTTACATGAATTTAATTGATCTGAAGAACTTCAGTTTTACAACTGAAGCAGTTTTTCCAAGAAAAGTCAGTGGAAAGGAAATTCTCATGCCCCAGAAAGAGTTATTCGTATGCACAACTATATACATGACTATGCATAAGTATGAAAAGCTTGTTGTTCACAGGAAGATAAAAATGTGAAAGTGGTTTATTTTGTACGATCATGTTCTCTTTTGGACAATTACAGACATCATGCCTTCCATTACAAATTTTATATTTTGTATATTTACCTAAGTTGCATTTTTAATATTCTGTTGGTTTAGGCGTTATCTCGAATAGGTCTGGATGATGCAGAAAGGCTAAACATATATACAACAGTAGCATCAGTGCTCCATCTAGGAAATGTCTCTTTTGAAGAAAACCCAGAGGATACAAAAGGAGGCTGTAGGATCACTGCAGCATCAGAAAAATCACTAACAATAGCATCTAAATTGATGGGAATGGATCCAGAGGAACTTAGACAAGCCCTTGTTTCTAAAGTCATGCAGACCAGTCGTGGTGGCCTCAAAGGAACTGTTATAATGTGAGTTTTGCACTAATGCATACTATTAGTTCTTAATTTTCTGCAATAATATTTCAGTATAAATTGTGATAATTTCTATCTTCCTTTATTGTGCTTTTTAAATTGCACATTAGCTGTATTTACTGTTTAATATTGAACAGTTATAGTTTCTTCTAGTACGTACAAGCGATACAAACACAAGCTCTGTGGTAACAGTGAAACAAATAGCAATACAATATTTACATACTTTTGACGTTTTTACAAGTATAAATGTTCTCAGTTGTTTTCATGAATAATTTCTAAGTGCTAATGAATTTCATTTTTTTCCAAAGATGTCATAGTTAACTGTGGAAACTGTGTGTTCTGCTGTGCTTGAAGCTATCTAGGTATGCAGTACTTGTCATGATGAATTGCCATGCAAAGTAATGATTAGGATCTATGAGTGCCAATCAGAAAAATCTGTGCTGTAATAATGGAAACTTTTTTTAAAAAATAACAAACAAATGCAAACTTTCTACTAGTCTCATCTGACAGTAACTATCTGTTGTTGTATTGTTCAATATATTTTTTTTAAAAAAAATGTTGCCTGTTTCTGACATTTGTGGCAGTTTCAGTTTTTCCCATCATCATCTATGCATGTTATCACTTGTGTACAGCTGACAACTAACTCCAAATGTTGCATGTTAGAGCCGGTGTATGGCACATGCTCAAAATGGCTTCCCTGCAGTGCCTCTGTGAGTCATGAGCTCAACTTGATTTCCAGTGGCCTATTATAAATCATTATGGCAATATAACATAGTGAATGGGATATAAATAATGACTGAGAACATGGACCACAACTCTCCATTGTTAATAAGATGCTTAACCACAAACAGGCACCTAAAACACAGGGTATTTCAAAATAGTAAACCTTTCATTTAAGTGTTTCCAGTTTTCAACATAATGAAAAGAATAGTTGCTACTCACCATATAGTGGAGATGCTGTGATGCAGAAAGGCACAACAAAAAGACTGTCAAAAAGTTAGCTTTTGGTTGACAGGGTCTTTGTCAAAACACATACACACACACACACACACACACACACACACACACACACACAAATGAAACGTACACACACATGATGACCACAGTCTCTAGTCAGACTGGCTCCAGCTGCCAGAGACTGTGGTCATGTGTGTGTGTGTGTGTGTGTGTGTGTGTGTGTGTGTGTGTGTGTGTGTGTGTGTGTTTTGTGTATTTTTGACAAATGCTGTGTTGGTCCAAAGCTAATTTTCTGACAGTGTTTTTATTGTACCTTTCTGAGACTCAGCATCTCCGCAATATGGTGACTAGCGACTATTCTTTTCATTATATTGTTACATTCCATCATGGATTTTCCATTGTTTGTATTTTCGGTTTTTAATTTTTAAACAGATACACCTGGTTAGAGATAAGCTTTTGTTTTGCACATTAATACTCCAGTTGTTATGGGGGTTATTTATCGGCTGTCGCTTTTGTTCTGAAGTTCAACTTGTGAAGTTGTACGCAAGTTTACGTAATTGAATTTTACAATTTTAATTGTGGTTTATTGAATAATTCGACTGTTTCATTTGAGCATGCCAAATATGTTTACAAATGCAGTGTATGATGACATGGTATTAGTGCATGGGTTTTGTAATGGAAACACAGCTACTTGTGGAGAATATGGTAAACTGCTTCCTAACTGTGGAGTACCTGATTCAAGAGTGGTTATTGTGTTTCCACTAAACTGTGTGAGACTGATTCAGTGCTCAGAAGTCATGTCTCAACTGAATGTGCAAATGAACAGTGTGGATAAAGTAAAAGATTACTCAGACTGTACAATGTAGTCTTTCAACAAGCAAATAAAGAACTTCTTAGACATTGTAATGGCACTGGTCAGTGTAAGCACTCATTTGCATAATCATGCTGCTTGCGGTAAAATGCTAGAGCAGCATTTCACCACCACACCTTCCTCAATATGCTGGTATGACCACTCAGTTGATGACCAGTGGCATTACTAAAATCTTGGATGCTTCGGCAACATTGCGGCAAAGGGTCTATGTGACAGCTGGAGCGTCTGCTTAGCAGTGTGCCCAATCATTCATCCTGCCATCTAGAGGCATAAAATTGGCGATCTCTGAGGAGCAGGCTACTGCTGTGAGGCTGAAGAGACATTGTCACTCACCTGCCATTTGTGAAGCAGCTGTCTTTGTTTGCCTTCTTATGTGAACACTTGCCTTGGAGGTCAAGCCTCCACACTAACAGGTTGAACTGAGACCCTCTCAGCAACTAATCTGCTATTCGTCCACCATTGCCACTGCCAGCCAGACGTTAAGAGTGATATTCGTTCCCCGGTTTTCTGTGCTTCTGTCACTCACAAAGGTTGGTGCAGGCCACCAGCCCACATTGCTAGCAACTTAGCTGTGCCTGATCCCAGTGCCAGCATTTGACAGAGCTCTGCTTGGTATGCAAACCATGCAAAGTCGCTCCACTCCCAAGAAGCACTGAGATAAAAGTTTACATTTATTGACTAGTGTTTTAGCATTGTATAGGCTTACAGGATCATTTGTATCCTTTTCCCTTTCAGACCTAAGTAAAATGTTATGCTTATTTATTTTGGTTTCTGGTAGTGACAGATTTTGTGCAGGATTCCATCAGGTACTGGGGCAAGAAGGTTTGTACCCAGGAGGTAAACAAATGTATTAAACTGGATCAAACTGCTGAAATGTAAGCTGACAACTTAGTTTCACAGGGAATTAGGGAAGGGAACTGTCCCCTTCTATTTGTGTCTACCTGTCCTACATACTAGCATTGCTACATTAGTTAATCCTTTTGTGGTAGTTCAGGGATGGATATTCTGACTTTTCTGGATGACCTATATATGGCTGCAGAATAGCGGGTTGGAATCATGAGCAGTTGTCGAGTATGGCTTGATAACAGGAGATGCAAGGACATATGTTATGTACCATGAAAAGTTGTAGAATGCTCCCCTTGCATGCCTCGCAGGAAGGGTTGTTGGAATACTGTTGGGGGAAGAATATCCTTAGATACAGACAGTAACAGCTAAATGGTATAGCACAGAGAGAAAGGGAGTCCATAGAAAATTTTGGGGACAGAATTAAGAAATTAAATGTTGATACCTGTGAACTTAGGGGCAATGACAATGCCAACAAAGCCATTCTGCAGGATGCAGAGCAGAGGGCAGTAGGTCCAATCTTGCAGGGGTTGTCAGCTGAAGTTTCCCACAAGATATAGCAGAGTTTCCAAAGTCTTTAAATGAAGCTGTGGCAACTACAATGTCTTTGGCAGGAATAGATACAATGACCATATCCAGAGGGTGGTCTTAAATGGTGAAGTGACATGTTATCGTTGTGGTCATTGTGGTCATGTTTGGCGCAACTTCAGGAAACCTCAGTGCAGGAAGTTGTTGTAAAATGGGTGAGCTGTTTACTCACTTCAGGAAACCTCGGTGCAGGAAGTTGTTGTAAAATGGGTGGGCTGTTTACTCTTTGCAATGGCAGAAACGGTAATCACACTTTGCATGTGTTACATACAATCTCACCTAAGTAAAACACAATGCCTGTAACTACAGGGTAAGGGTCTGATGATCAATGGTACTAGTTGTAATGTACTGGGACCCTCTTTTCAACTGCCTGCAAACATAAACAGGAACCATGGTAGTGAACAATGCCTATTCATTACCTTACCTGCCTGACCTTCCATTAGAGATCCGGCCAAGCAAAAATCTCTTCTCTGTAAACACCACCTTAGATTCAATGCTTCTCTCCTTCCAAGAGTAAATGGTAGCTGGCCAAGATAATTGAATTGTGATGGAACAACTATTGGGACATATAAAGCAGTCCTGCAGAGAGCTTCAGCATTGACTTGTATTAGGAATGTCTATGTCAGCCAAACTCTGAGCCCTGATCTCAAAGGTCACTGTCTGTTACTGCCACAACGGTAGAGTCATCCAAATTCAGTCCTCACTGTCCTCCCACATATACCTACAGTGTCAGCAGACATGAAGAAATGGCATGATAGCTGGGAAAATCCCA
The DNA here is from genome assembly GCF_021461395.2 of Schistocerca americana. Taxonomy (NCBI): domain Eukaryota; kingdom Metazoa; phylum Arthropoda; class Insecta; order Orthoptera; family Acrididae; genus Schistocerca; species Schistocerca americana. The sequence goes on from NC_060122.1 coordinate 292,506,761, forward strand.
GTATGTCTCTTTAATATGTAATAGCATGACCAATGTAAAAAAAAAGGAGTTCAAGACTTTGCAAAAAGTGTATCCACCATGAAATGTGTAGAATGCAGAAAAGTTTCAGATTTAATCACAGAGTGGGATTCAGATAGTTGTATTCTTCAAAGAAGGGTAGAATGTAACAGTGATGGCTGGTCGCATTGTTTCACCACTGCACATGCTTTGGCACACTGGCATGATCACTCTGTTGATGATCAGTGGTGTTACCAAAATCCGGGATACTTTACCAATATTGCAGTAAGGGGTCTATGTGTGACAGTTGAGGGTCAGCTTATCAACACTGTGATCCTGACACATATATATAGTGGCTGTCCAGGTGGCTATAGGTATCAAATTGATGACTGCTGTGAAGTGGCCTACTGTCATGTGGCTGAGAAGCAACACTGCTCACCCTCCATCCACTGAAGCAGTCATCTCCTTTCGCCATCCTATGGGGCCACATGTCTTGGGAGTCCAGTGTCTGTACCAGTGGGCCAAGAGATGAAAAGAAATCCTAACAGCCACCAATCTGCTGGGCAGCCACCATCACTAGTCACTGCCTGCCAGAGATTGAAGCTATGTTTATTCCCCAGATATCTATGCATCTGTCACTAACCAAGGCTGGGGCAGGCCTCCACCCCCTACCTGCTAGTAGCTCTGTTGTGCTTGATTGCAGCTCCAGCACCTGATGCAGCTCCACCTGGATGCCTACTGTACAAGCTCATCCCACTGCTGAGACACACTGAGCATGGCGATCATAGGTGTATACGTGACAATGATTCACTGCTGGGCCTAAGGATTTGATGCCTCTCCCCCACCTGTTATAGACTAGATTGAATAAATAAATCCACTGATACCAAACTGAACATAACTGGATTGGCCCTCATTTACCCACTGGAGAACCCCAAGCCCCAAGTACTGGTGCCCCACATACAATAATATGTTGTTGTTGTTGTTGTGGTCCTCAGTTCTGAGACTGGTTTGATGCAGCTCTCCATGCTAGTCTATCCTGTGCAATCTTCATCATCTCCCAGTACCTACTGCAACCTACATCCTTTTGAATCTGCTTAGTGTATTCATCTCTTGGTCTCCCTCTATGATTTTTACCCTCCACGCTGCCCTCCAATACTAAATTGGTGATCCCTTGATGCCTCAGAACACGTCCTACCAACCGATCCCTTCTTCTAGTCAAGTTGTGCCACAAACTTCTCTTCTCCTCAATCCTATTCAATACCTCCTCATTAGTTATGTGATCTACCCATCTAATCTTCAGCATTATTCTGTAGCACCACGTTTCAAAAGCTTCTATTCTCTTCTTGTCTAAACTATTTATCGTCCATGCTTCACTTCCATACATGGCCACACTCCATACAAATACTTTCAGAAATGACTTCCTGGCACTTAAATATGGTGGATATTAATTGTACATAGCCTCTTTGGTTGTAATTTACAGCATATTCAATACCTTCAAGAAATAGATGAAGGTAGACAATTGGAATTTTGTTGTTGGCTAATTTCCGATTGCCAAGTAGTCCCATGAATACTGTTTATTGATGAAATCACTTTCACTCATTATAGTACTATGGTACTAATACATTTGTAGAGTGTATGCAGAATAACATGGCCAAAAGATGTGCAGTCTGCTGGACAAGCATGGGGAAAGTGGTATGGTATTGGTAGGGGTTGTGGGCAGGCAGTCAGTGCGCTGTAGGGAAATGTCTAGCACTGGAGGGGAAGTGCTGTTCTAAACCTAAGCCTATGCTCACATTTTTTGTAAATATTAAGTGGACCATCAAATTGAATGAAAACTTTATGAACAAAAAGTCAGAAGTTGAAAATATTTTTAATAATCATTTTCTAAATGTTGTGGATGTAGTAGGATCCAGGTGTTCATTAGAAGATGCTAGGCTGTTAATGGAAGAGGCCATACCTATGCAATTTGATACAATTGAAATCTCACCCACTTCTCCCTCTGAAATTAGGAAAATAATAAACTTGCTTAAAAGCAAAAACTCACATGGAATTGATGGTATTTCCAGCAAAATACTAAAAGCTTGTTCTCAACAGATAAGTAAGATTCTCAGTCACCTGTGTAATAGCTCTCTGGAACAGGGCATTTTCACTGATAGATTGAAATGTGCTATTGTTATACCTTTGCATAAAAAGGGGGATAGATCTGATGTCAACAATTACTGTCCAATCTCCCTTCTAACAGCTTTATCAAAAATTTTTGAGGAAGTAATGTATTCAAGAGTAGCTTCATATATCTGTAAAAATGAAGTACTAACAAAATGTCAGTTTGGTTTCCAGAAAGGTTTTTCATCAGAAAATGCCATATATGCTTTCACCAGTCAAATTTTGAATGATATGAATAACCGAACACCATCCATTGGGATTTTTTGTGATCTCTCAAAGGCTTTTGATTGTGTAAATCATGAAATTCTGCTAGACAAGCTCAAGTATTGTGGCATGAGTGGGACAGTGCACAAATGGTTTAATTCGTACCTAACTGGAAGAGTGCAGAAAGTTGAAATAAGTAGTTCTCATAACATGCAAAGATCAGCACATTCCTCAAACTGGGGAACTATCAAGAATGGGGTTCCACAAAGGTCAGTCTTGGGTCCTTTGTTGTTCTTATTATATATTAATGACTTGCCATTCTATATTCATGAAGAGGCAAAGTTATTTCTCTTTGCTGATGATACAAGTATAGTAATCACACCTGACAAACAAGAATTAACTGATGAAATTGTCAATACTGTCTTTCAGAAAATTACTAAGTGGTTCCTTGTAAACGGACTCTCACTGAATTTTGATAAGACACAGTACATACAGTTCTGTACAGTGAATGGTATGATGCTATTAATAACTATAGACCTTAATCAGAGGCATATAGCTAAGGTAGAATATTCCAAATTTTTAGGTGTGTCCATTGATGAGAGATTAAATTGGAAGAAACACATTGATGATCTGCTGAAACGTTTGAGTTCAGCTACTTATGCAATAAGGGTCATTGCAAATTTTGGTGATAAACGTCTTAGTAAATTAACTTACTATGCCTATTTTCACTCATTGCTTTCATATGGCATCATATTTTGGGGTAATTCATCACTGAGGAATAAAGTATTTATTGCACAAAAGCGTGTAATCAGAATAATAGCTGGAGTCCATCCAAGATCATCCTGCAGACATTTATTTAAGGATCTAGGGATATTCACAGTAGCTTTCTTATGAAATTTGTTATTAACAACCAAACCCAATTCAAAAGTAATAGCAGTGTGCATAACTACAATACTAGGAGAAAGGATGATCTTCACTATTCAAGATTAAATCTAACTTTGGCACAGAAAGGGGTGAATTATACTGGCACTAAAGTCTTTGGTCACTTACCAAATAGTATCAAAAGTCTGACAGATAACCAACAAGTATTTAAGAAGAAATTAAAAGAATTTCTGAATGACAACTCCTTCTACTCCATAGAGGAATTTTTAGATATAAATTAAGAAACAAAATATAAAAAAAATAAGAAAATAAAAATAAAAATAAAAAATAAAGAAAAACAAAAAAACACAAAAAAATAAAGTTGTTATATTAACTTATGTATGTTGTTAAATTAACCTAATTATATCATGTATTGGAAAATTCGACTCGTTCCACATCATTACGAAATATCGTATTCATGATCCATGGAACTTGTATTAATCTAATCTAATCTCTAATCTAATCTACTCTCTCCACACCTGCACTAGCATGGTGAACATCCAAAATGATCTACTATAACCTCTGCTTTGGTTAGTACCTAAAAATAATTCTGCTGAAAATGCAGAAAAAACAGCAATTTATTTTTGCCTCATTTGTTAACCATTTATAACTTTCAGAGAAGCATCATGTGCAGTGAATTTTGAGTATAGCGTATATATCTCTTGTTACTGTGTTAAAATTTGCCTCTTTTCCAAAACACAACAGAATTTACACAATGTCACCTCATTAACATGTTGTGCAGGTGCAGTTCCCACAGAATTCTGAAACAATGGTTTATTAAGTATATTAACTGAGGACAGGTAAGGTAAATAGCTTATGAAGAAGCACACCATTGATACCAAAATAAATGTGTAATGTCTTCGCTTATTATGTTGTTCAAAAATCCACAGCATTTCTTGTTTCAACAACTATTGATGGCCCCTAAAAATTCCATTATTTCGTTGAAAAAGTCTGTATTTAGTGGAATAACATGGTAGATAAATAAGTTTTGTGCAATAAGCTTATGGCAAAATACTCTCCTCTTTGCATGCTATCTTTTGCCAAAATGTTGTTTCAATATCTCAAAGCATTTATAAGGTATGAGGAATGTTATGGGTATTTCATTTTTTCTTTATTGCTGTTGCACGTTACTGCAAATGAGTACACTATGTAAAAGAAATTTTCTCAAATTTGGTGACAGATAGACCTCCACCCAAATCTAAATAAAAATTCAATATGTTTAGTGAATCACATACACACAACATATGATGTAATATCCACCAAATGCAAAATCTTAGCTACTCTTATTTTTCATATAAACATTTTTGAATTTCGTGCAGTGCCTTACTTAAACACCATATTAAAATACCTGTGACAAGTGAATTATGATATTTACATCATTGGAAGTTGACATATTAAGTTATAAGTAATACAAAAATGATTAATTTCTTTGCCAATTACTTTCTGTGAAATCATTTGAGAAAGATTACAGGATGTGGACCTCATTTCTCTTAGTGCAGCACATTACTAACCAGCCAAAAGCATGCAGACTTTTGTGGCGGTGTTCGTAGCGACAAACACTTGGCTGTAGAAATGGCTTACGAAGTCACCGCCACACTTTTAATAGCGGGCCGACCGGTCCGCTGGAACAGTAAACAGAAAGATGAAACCCCAAACACTCTGATTAAATAAGTCGGTACTTATCTTTATTCATGAAGATACAGAAACACAGTAGTGAACTCGGTGTCTACAGAAATCTGTCTAGTTCGAGTCGGAGCGGCTAGGTCAGCGTCGGCTGACGACAAACAACAACTCTGCTGCGATGAACACACAACTGACTAGCAAGTACACAATTCGGTGGCGCGTATACAACTGAGCGGCGAATACAGAACTGTCCTAGCGCTCGCGACTCCAGCGCTTAAGAACCCAGAAGCCAGCGGTGGCGCGCGCAGACTTGCGGCGATTTCCTGTATCACTGGCGCTGCTTATACGGACGGCGTCCGGACTTTGATGCTGCCAACCTTTTGGCAGCGGGCTCGGTTGGCATTACTGGCTAGGACATAACACTCCTCCCCCCCAAATCGCTGCACCGTCGTTGAATAGTGACGTGGCGAGCGTCGACGGGGGGGGAGGGGTCTGGCCGCAGGCGTAGCAGAAGAGACCGGGGCGGAGACTGTTGTCGGTGGCAGTCCCCGGTCCGCACCCCAGCATTGGCTGCGCGGGGCCTCGGGAAACACCGACTGAAAACCGAGGTCAGGGTGCACGCCTGTGACCACGGGCGCAGCTTCTGGTACTGGACGCGACGGGGCGTCGGGACCCACGAAGAGAGGCAGCGTCTCCTGACGCTGCGTCGACGGCTGCTGAGTGGGCGCCTGACAAGGTGCTGCGGTGTCAGACTCCTTGGGGGTGCCCAAGGAAAGTGGCTGCAGGACAGGCTGCACAGCCACCGCTTGGGAAGGCGGCCCGGCTGAGGGGTCGACGTCCATCAGCTCCGAAGGCGGTGGCGACTGAAGAGGGACCGCAGGCGCCGGAGCGACCACCTGGGGCGCTCCCGAATGAAGCTGCGCGGGAGGCATCAACGGTACGGGCTGTCGGCGTGGTAGCGGCGACGGCTGCTGCTGCTGCCCTGGGGGCGGCAGCGAAGTCGGAAGGCGCGGCTGGAACCCGCCGCGGACCAAATCTGTGGACAAAGAACGAGCGGCAGAATCCGGGCGGCCAGCGCGGCGCAACTGGTTCTGATGCCTCCTGTGCATCCCAGTAGCACCTTGGACAGTATAAAAACCGCGTCCCTGGACACTTATCACGGTACCACGTTCCCAACGACGGCGACCGTGATAAACTCTGAAAAAAACGGCGTCGTTGCGCTGAAAACGCGTGCGATGCTCAGAAGCGGCGGGTCGATCCCGGGGGTGCAACAACCGTAGTAGGGTGCGATGACGACGGCCGTGGAGAAGCTCCGCAGGCGAAGGGCCGTCGCGTGGCGTGGTCCGGTACGACGACAGGAACGTGATGAGGGCCTGCTGACGAGAGTGCGTAGCACGAAGGCGGTCCATATGATCCTTGAATGTGCGTACAAAACGTTCCGCTGCACCATTCGATTGAGGGTGGAACGGCGGAGTAAGAACATGGCGAATGCCATTGGCAGAACAAAAACTTTCAAATTCAGCAGAGGTAAATTGTGGACCATTGTCAGACACTAAAACTGCTGGAAGACCCTCAATACAAAAAATTGAAGTCAACGTCTGTATAGTTTGTGCAGTCGTTGTAGACTGCATGGGCACAACAAACGGAAAATTACTAAATGCATCTATCACGATGAGCCAACGAGAATTCCAATATGGACCAGCGAAATCAATATGTACTCGCTGCCAGGGACCGGCAGGGCGTGCCCACTCAAAATAGCATTGAGGCGGAGCAGCTTGGTGTTCGGTCATTCTCGGTGCGTAACAGCAGAACTCCGTGCGAAACAGACAACAGATGACGTTGCGGATAATAGCGATGAACCACAGGATCCGATATGTCCTTTGCCTTGGACGGCCAACCACAATGAACAAAACGTAATAGTAAACTCAGATGAGGATCCGTAGCTGTCTCACGTGCCACCTGACGATAATCAATCGGAAAATCCCGGAGGGATTGATGCTCATCGGCGTCAATCGGATGGCAAGAGTCGTCAGAGGAATCGAAGACATCATCCGCAGCAATCGGCAATCTAGAAAGCGCGTCAGCGTTTGCATGCTGAGCTGTAGGGCGATACAGTATCTCATACTGGTATTGTGATAACAAAAGAGCCCAACGTTGTAGTCTTTGAGCTGTCCGCTGAGGAACTGGTTTAGACGGATGAAACAGTGACGTCAGGGGCTTGTGATCTGTTACTAAATAGAATGGTCTACTATAGAGGTAGTGATGGAATTTTGTGACACCGAACACAATAGCCAACGCTTCCTTGTCCAATTGGCTGTAATTACACTGAGCTTTGTTTAGCAATTTAGATGCGAACGCAATAGGACGTTCGGTGTTACCGACTCGGTGAGACAACACAGCTCCGAGGCCGTAAGAAGAGGCATCACAAGCTAACACCAGAGGCTTGTTAGGGTCGTAATGGACCAGACAACGATCATTCAATAAAGCCTCTTTAAGCTGCTGAAAGGCTGATTGGCAATCAGCTGACCACACAAACGGAACATTCTTACGGCGGAGACGATGCAACGGTGCAGCAATCTGTGATGCATTAGGTATAAACCTAATATAATACGTCAAGTTGCCCAGAACTGCTTGCAATTCATGCAGATTGCGAGGGGCGGGCAAATCACGAATAGCTGCTAAATGTGACTGGGAGGGATGAATGGCTTGAGCATTAATAACATGTCCCAGATACTTCATCTCCGTAAGGAAAAATGAACATTTATCGATGTTGCAACGTAGGCCTGCCTGAGACAACACTTTAAACAAACACTCCAAATTACGGAAATGTTCAGCAGGCGTCTGACCGGACACAACAATATCGTCTAAATAGTTGCAACACGATGGCACATTAGCCAGAAGTTGCCACAAAAAACGCTGAAAAACAGCTGGAGCTGACGCACAACCAAAAGGCAAACGCAGAAAACGGAACAACCCCAACGACGTGTTTATGACAAAATACTGTTGTGATTGCTCGTCGAGGGGCAATTGCAAATATGCTTCACGGAGATCAATTTTGGAAAAGAAACGAGCTTCCCCTAACTTATCCATCAGCTCGTCCGGTCTAGGCAAAGGAAAAGAATCAATGACAGTCTGAGGATTAACTGTCGACTTAAAATCAGCACACAAACGTAACTTGCCAGACGGTTTCTTTATAATAACTAAGGGAGAAGCCCACTGGCTCGCTGAAACGGGTTGAATAACACCGTTGTTTTGCCAACGACGAAGTTCATCTTCTACAGGTGCCCGGAGGGCGTGAGGCACTGGACGAGCATGACAAAATCGAGGCTGAGCATTATCTTTTAACGTAATATGAGCGGCAAAGTTCGCAGCACAACCTAGTTCGTCTTTAAATATGTCACTGTATCGTTTACACAAATCGGTTATGCTGTCTTGAGGAACAACAACAGAATTAATTTGCAACACATTGTCTTGGATAGACAGGCCAAACAAGTCAAAACAGTCTAATCCGAAAATGTTTACACTGTCTGTAGCGCGGAGCACTGTGAATGAAACTGTTTTTGTATTGCCACGGAATGTGGCTGGCACGCTACATACACCTAACACAGGAATTTGTTCTCCACTATAAGTAGCCAAAGAATGCTTTGCCGCTGAAAGTTTAGGGCGGCCGATAGCCGCATACGTAGCACTATTGATGAGAGTCACAGACACACCAGTGTCTAATTGAAAATTGAAGGTCTTATCCTGGATGCGTAGCTTCACAAATAGTTTATTACACTGTCTCTGGATCGGTGCAGTGGAGGCGGAAGACACAAAATCAGCGCGTTTAGCGCGTGTTCGCTGCTTACGACAACTCGTGGGTTGGGCAGGTGGAACAACAACTCCCGTTTCACTTGCAGTCTGTACATTACCTTTTACAGCGTTTGAATTACGCTTGGGTCGCATAGCAGAGGGCTGGGTGGGTGGCTTATTGCGAACAAGTTTATTACCCACACGAACCATGGAAGAGTCTTTAAACGCGACCTTCTGGGCGGGCTGGCTTTGAAAAACATGAATATCCATGGGGTGGGCAGCACTAGAATTGTTCTTGCGTTTATGCAAACAAACAGTCTGGATGTGTCCTTTCCTTTGACAAAAGTGACAAACCGCATTTCTTAACGGTCAACGTTCACGAGGATGAGCCAGAACACACTTAGGGCAAGACTTAACTCTATCATTCTGCACACGCGGCTGACGAATGTGTTTAACATGACGCGGCCGGCTAGTGTTTACAGTCTGACTCTGCCGGTGGGGCCGCGGGCGTGACACAACTTGCTTAGCACAGGCAATTTGAGAAATACATGGCTGATCTAACTCACACTCAGCATAGTCAAAAGTATCTTGGGCTTCAATGATGTTCATCACAGTCTCTAATGACGGGTCAGGCAACTTTAAGATAGCAGCACGAATACGAGAATCTGCAATGTTTTGCGTAATAGCATCTCGTAACATGACATCACTGTAGGAAGCTCCACACACACAATTAAATCGGCACTGACGGGTGAGGCCCCGTAAATCTGTTAACCACTGTTTATTAGATTGATGTGGCAGTTTCTTTAATCTGAAGAACTTGAATCTGGCTGCTGCCACATGAACTCGTGACTCGAAATACTCAGCAAGCTTGTTAACAACAACGTCATAGTCTAAAGCTTCTGGCTGGGATTCCGGGAACAACTTACAAAGGAGTCGATAGATTTCCACGCCTGCAGTGGAAATTAAATAAAGCTGCCGCTCAGTACCCGTGATTTTGTAGACTGTCATGTGCGCCTGCAACTGCGCGAAATATTCTTGCCATTCTTCTCTGGATTCATCAAAAGCCCGGAACTGTGGTGCTGCCTGTGCTTGTTCCTTTTGTGTTGGAGGATTAGCCGCTTGTTTGGCGATTGCTTCCACCAGACTTTGTATTTGCTGACTCTGTAACAAGATCAACTGTTGTAATTTGGCAGACATAGTGAACACAAATTAAACCAGCCCCCAAAAGTTTATCGCTATAATTAGTATAACAAGAACAAGTTGAACCAGCCCTGCACACGAGTTCGGAAGACCTCGTCGCCAGTTTTGTGGCGGTGTTCGTAGCGACAAACACTTGGCTGTAGAAATGGCTTACGAAGTCACCGCCACACTTTTAATAGCGGGCCGACCGGTCCGCTGGAACAGTAAACAGAAAGATGAAACCCCAAACACTCTGATTAAATAAGTCGGTACTTATCTTTATTCATGAAGATACAGAAACACAGTAGTGAACTCGGTGTCTACAGAAATCTGTCTAGTTCGAGTCGGAGCGGCTAGGTCAGCGTCGGCTGACGACAAACAACAACTCTGCTGCGATGAACACACAACTGACTAGCAAGTACACAATTCGGTGGCGCGTATACAACTGAGCGGCGAATACAGAACTGTCCTAGCGCTCGCGACTCCAGCGCGAAGACTTGCGGCAATTTCCTGTATCACTGGCGCTGCTTATACGGACGGCGTCCGGACTTTGATGCTGCCAACCTTTTGGCAGCGGGCTCGGTTGGCATTACTGGCTAGGACATAACACAGACAATGTCGACCTCCCCTTGCAAACAAACGAATAAACTTGTCCAGTGCTTTGGACACATACCAGACAATATATTCTGCATGGACTGCAGCTCACATTAGTTTTCCAATGAAAACCCACATCTCTTTGTCAAAACACATTTTCAGGAATGATTCTCTGTAAATGTGTGGTCTGGTGTGATAGGCAATTAATTGATTGGAGCTTTTGTGTTACCATGTCATCTTACAGGGCCCTGTCATTTAGACTTTCTGGAAAATGAGCTTCCAGCATCAATGAAAGAAGTTCCTTTGAATGCAACGATGAGTATGTTCTTCCAGTGTGCTAGGGTCCCTGCACATTCTGGCACTCGTTCAGACATAATTTAATTCTGACGTTCCTTGGAACATAGATTGGCAGATATGGTCACATTTCTTAGCCACCATGTTCCCCACACCTTGCAACTTTAGATTTCTGCCTGTAGGGTTGGAGGAAAGGTGACATTTAAATATAAAAGGTAAACACAAGAGACAAATTGATCATTTGGATTATGAATAGGGCTGCCATAATAAAATAACACTCAAACAACCTCAGAGCAGATGTGGTGTTTTGAAGAGAATTTGGAAGTGCGTTGATATTGGAGGTGGAATTTTTGAAAATCAGCTTTGAAGTTAATCATTTGCCTTTGCTTAACAAATTCTGTGAGTATTTGTTTAGGTTACATTCTCCAGCTATATGTTTGTAACCAGTACAAATTGGACACATGTTATATTGAATATTTCACTGAAATAAGTGATTGGCTCTCTGGATTCACATTTGGGAGGATGATGGTTCAAATCTGTCCATCCATCCAGATGTAGTTTTCCCATGGTTCCCCTAGATCACTCCAGGCAAATCCCAAGGTGGTTCTTTGAAAGGGCACAGCCCATTTCCTTCCCCATCCTTGAAAACATTCAGAACTTTTGCTCTGTCTCTAATGAGCTCAGTCTCGATGGGATGTTAAACATTAATCTTCCTCTCTTCTATATTGCTACCAACTAAAATATCTACTATTCATTCTGAAACACCCTGTATAGTGATACTTACAAGCCTTTGAAATCATATTCTTCTTCAGAATAGGATGAGTGGAATTGGGAAAACTGCAAAAGTGAGGGATGTGGTTTTAGAAGGGATGAGGAGGAGTGGTATGAGGACAACATGTGATATCAGAATGCAGGGATGACTCCTAGAGTTAACAGAAAACAGTTGTAATTTTTTTTAGTCTTTCCTGGCTGTCTGTTGACATTTTGAGGTGTTGAGTATTCTACCGAATATCAGCGTCATTCATGCACATATTTCTACAACATGACTCATTATCTTCATCAGTTGCTACCTAAGACTGCTCGTTGAGTGAAGCAGGTCCAGTATTGTGCCTGTGGCCTTCCCCCTCCATGGTCCATTTCAGGCATTCCACCTGTAGTCTGCTCCTGCTATAAGGATTGTTAGGTCCTCCTTTGGTCCAGTGTGCCAGGCTGAGTGCTGGCATTCCATCTTCGGTTCTGCAGCTGCCCCCATTGCATTTTCAGCAACTCTAGTGCAGGATCCCAGGCTCTATTGAGTCTGTACTCAGTGTCATGATCATGAGGTTGTCCATCACCTATATTTCTATGCTCGCTTATATCACTGTCCTAGTATCTGAAAGTCTGTGCCAGAACCCTCATTTCATGATAGTTCATGGAGTGATGTAGTTCGAGACAGTGCTTGGTAATGGTTGATTTAGTTCCCTGTTTTAATCTTAATCGGGAGTCACTCTGATGCTCTTTGCGTTAAACTATGTACCACTTAGGTTTTAATCACAGTGTGAATGTCCTCCATCCGCTGCACCTTCTTACTCGTGCGGTCAAACTTCGAAGACTGGCACACTAAGTCAATTTTCCTGGTGCACTCCACTAGAGACAAAGAGGCAGTGACCTAGTTGGAGTCTTCACCTGCTAAGGAGGCTACCATATCTTTTGGAGGTGTAAAAGTTACTGGCTACTGCGCCTGGCCTGTGGTACATACTTCGTATCTTCTCTCTCACAACTGAGAAGCTGACCTGACTTTTTACATTGTTCACAACTCTAGACTTGAAGTGTGATGCTTAATCCTGGTGAAAACTGGTACTACATCTCCATCTCAACATGAATCTGAGAGAACTCAGCACCTTCCCTTCTCTCCATCAAAGGTTGTCGAGCTTCTTTACATTTTGGTACATGTCCTCCCTGTAGAATCTCTTGATGTAATTCTTCAGGTATCCTCCTTCCCCCCCCCCCCCCCCCCCCCCTCCCCATCCCGCCGATGGTGATCGGTTGACATCTTGAGGTATCAGCTATTCTGCCAGATAATGTGACTCATTATTTTCGTCAGGTGCCACCTGAGACTGCTTGTTGAGTGAAATGGGTCCAGTATTTATACCTAAGGCCATTTCCCTCCTCCATGATCTGTTCCAGGCTTTCCATCTGCAGTCCTCTTCCACTAAAAGTGTCCTTAGATTTTCCATCTTTGGTCTGATGTGCATGTCTGCATGCTGGTGTTCTGCCTTTGGTCTGGTGTGGATGTCATTTCATGGGGGAGAAGGGTGTATGAGCAGACATGAAACAGGAAATTGGGTAAAAAATGGCACAAATGACTGAAGGAAACATAATGAAGATAAAATAAAAGAAACAGAAACAACAAAAGAGAGAAATAGAAACAGAACTGCGAAAGAAGGGAAGACTGAATGAGCAGAACCAGTGAGAGTTGGAAAGCACAAGACTTGTGTGCTACAGTCCTTTGTAGAAATAGTTCCCAGCTGAACAATTAGGAGGTGGGTGTTGAGGAGGAGATTGATATTATATGATTTGAAAAGCACTTTTGAAAGCAACTGTGCTGTAATGAGCAGCTAACTGTTAAACAAGACAATGTTTTCATCCATTCTTTTGCAAAGAGAAGCAGTAATCAGTTTACCATTCAGTTAGCGTTCCATTCCAAAAATGTTAATGTGCACATCAAACCAATGATGATTAATAACAACTAAACCAAACTTCTTAATCATCAGGATAGTACCAGGATTCAGTGGAATGTCTGTTATATTTTATACGGAATTTGCACATGAATTAACTCTACCCTTAACAATAACAACACTCAGACTCCTTGAGCAGAAAATTGTTCCCAGTTAGTGAATGACAGCATGGGTCATCTGTTACCTCAAGGGAGAGTAGATCCTGAAAATTCACCAAGCTGAAGTTTATCTATAATATATTTCTATAACATTTATCCTTAAACAGAATAGTCTTCTCCATGCCAACCAGCATGGATTCCAAAAACACTGATCATTTGAAGTCCAATCTGTGTTCTTTACATGATATACTTAGAATCATGAATCAAGATAGGCAACTTGAAGTAGTGTTTTTCAATTGCAAAAAGCTTTTTGGTCCTTGCTGTGCAGACAGATGCTAAAGAACAAACATTTTTGTGGGATATCTAGTTAAAATTGTAATTAAGTGAAGGATTTCTGGACAGACAGAAAGTTGTGTGTTATGTGGGAACTGTATATGATTGTTGTAATAGGGAGAATATAGCATACATAAAAGAGATTGGTGCCACTGGTGACTGGCTTGTTTGGTTTATAGAAAGGTTTCACAGAATTTATAAAAAATCAGAACTGTCAAACATTTGAAGAGTCATGAAAAACCTTCTTTGAAACCATGAACAAGCAGTTTCTAGGAGTGAAGGTTATATAAGGTTGCTTACAAGTCAGATAGTTGTTAACATGTTCCAGTGCGGTCATTTGAGGTCCTTTCCTGTGTTCTGTTTTGAAGTTTCTTTTAAATATTTGGGCATAACATTGGAAAGCTATATGAAATTGAATGAGCTTGTAAGGATTGCGGTAGGGAAGGCAAATGATTGACTTTGGTTTATTGGGAGAATTTTAGGAAAGTGTGGTTCATCTGTAGAGGAGATCCCATACAGGACACTAGTGCGACCGATTCTTGAGTACTGCTCCAGTGTTTTGGATATGCATCAGGTTGGATGAAAAGAAGACATTGAAGCAATTCAGAGGCGGGCAGCTAAATTTGTTATCAGTTGGTTCGAACAATGTGCATGTGTTACGTAGATGCTTTGGTAACTTGTATGGGAATCCTGGGAGGAAACGCAATGCTCTTTTCGAGGAAACATACTGAGAAAATTTAGAGAACTGCCATTTGAAGCTGACTGTTGAATGATCCTACTGCCGGCAACTTAAATTTCATGTAAATACGATGAGGATAAGATATGAGAAATTAGGGTTCATTCGGAGGCATATAAACAGTGGTTTTTCCCTCGCTCTATCTGCGAGCAGAATAGGAAAGGAGACAATTAGTAGTGATACAGGGCATTCTTTGCCATGCACCGTATGGTGGCTTGCTGAGTATGTATGTAGATGTAGATGTAGACTTGTGTTTGGAACTGACATTCACAAAGTCATTTTATTACCTGTGCTTTGGTTACATTTTCCACTTTTTGTTTTCCAACTGAAACTGCATAGCAGTCCAAGATGAGAATAGAACATACAATAATTTATTTAGTGTATACACCAAAATCATTGTAATAATATATATGCTGTGTGTTCTATACTTGTAAAGCATACTTACGTATTCTGTGTGTATGATATTTTTGACGTATTTATTTTCATTGTGTAATGATGACAAATCCAAATCATTGTAAGATGATCAATGGATGGAAGGATAAATAATTAAGTAGCAATTGTTCTACGTGGTCATTTATTGTCACAGTGAGGTTGCATCTCACTGTACAGTCAGTTAATGTACTATTACCGTTTTATATGAAGATAATTTCTTGGTAACAAGCACTAAACCTCACGTAAATTAGGCTTGTGAGAAGACTGAAATTAATATATCCATACAGTGATTATACTGATACCACTGGCAAAAGTCGGACATCTTTGTTCACTGTTTTCTAACTGATTGTTATTCAATTATTTGCTCTCTTACATATTAAGTTTCAATTAGTACTTTCAGTGTTCACTTATTTGTAGTGTCTATTATTGGAAATTTCTTCCACTTTGGACTTTTATGTATCATTACTGTCATATGTCTTGATGCATTCAGCAATTTTCTTTTGTTCATGTGCCTACATTTACGGTCCTACCTATTATATAGGAATTATAGGTGGTCTGTCCTATTCTTTACAAACTCCATCTCATCTAGGAAAAATATGATCTATCGAAGATACAGGTTAAGCGTTATTCCCAGTAATCTGATTCTCTTTTCTTGTTAACAGGGTGCCACTTAAAGTCTATGAAGCCAATAATGCCAGGGATGCTTTGGCTAAAGCATTATATAGCAAACTGTTTGATTATATAGTTCAGAGAATTAATAAATCAATCCCTTTCAAAGCATCTAGCTATTATATTGGAGTCCTAGATATTGCTGGTTTTGGTAAGTAAAGTGAGTTACCTTACACAAAGAAGTCACTTTTTTTGTCAGTTGACTGAAACATTGATAATGCTTTGTGCATTGTTTCCAATCTTACACCATTCCAGAATACTTCACTGTCAACAGCTTCGAACAATTTTGTATTAACTACTGCAATGAGAAACTGCAGCAGTTTTTCAATCAACGGATATTGAAGGATGAGCAAGAATTATATCAGAAGGAGAGTTTAAATGTACCAAAGATTGAATTTAGAGACAACCAAGACTGTATTGGTAAGAACCTTACAACAAAACTTCCATAAATTGCAAATTTAATGTATCTTCTGTCTTATTTTTATGTGTCTAATTGTATAACCTGTATTTCTGTTTATCCAGATCTCATAGAAACAAAAGCTTCTGGAATATTTAACCTTTTGGATGAGGAATCTAAACTTCCAAAGCCATCTTCAGAACATTTCACAAATGAAGTCCATAGACACTGGGCCAATCACTTCCGACTAGCTAAAACACGTGACTCCAAACTTAAAGCACATAGGGAAATTAGAGATTCTGAAGGGTTCATGATCCGACATTTTGCAGGTGCTGTTTGTTACCAGACTGTAAGTTTCTTGTAAAACCAATTTCTTGTATATTATACTACAGACTATAACATTTGTAGAATTTTATTGAAGCAGAGTGTATTCTGTCCATTGTTCCATTCTGTATGCAGCACTGGTACTACTATTGTTAAATTATGCAACACTGTTACCACTGTTATTATTCATTCTCTTTATTCATATACAGTTTTGCCTTTCAACTAATTTTGAACTCATTCTGTAATTAATTAGATGAACTAGGATTTTATTAAGTACTGGTAGTTAAAAAAAGAGAAATATTCGGATCGATAAACCATGAATGAAACACTGAAATATTAATTGTAGTGCTCCTACTGCCACGTGAACATTTTTTAATTTTTTTTTGTTAGGACATTATTTGTTTCTGCTTAATAATTGTATATTTTATGACTGACTAATGGAAACTCAGTTGAATTTCCTGGTAACTGCATGACTATAGTCTGTATGATGAGAGAAAATCCCTAATAGAAAAGTGGGCCTGATGTGGTTGCTTCACACATTTGCCCCAACCAATCTCGTAACAGTGTTTTGTTTACAATTCTGTGGCCGCACAGTATATTGGTAGCTAATATTCTTTGCTAAATATCATTATAAACTTGTTGGTTTAAAGCAAGAAACATGTATGATTTATAGCAATTAATAATAATAATAATAATAATAATATAATTATAATTATAATTATAATTATGACAGTTATAAATTATTAATGCAGCCACAAACAGTTGCTTCTCTATGTCAGTATGTACCTCAATTTTTTACATAGTTCCGCAGATTCTTCTTTATGATGTAATCTATGGAACACAATGAGTCAATGAGTGACAACCTTTTCTTTTTTAAAGGCACACTTTGTAGAAAAGAACAATGATGCTCTGCATGCTTCCTTGGAAGGACTGATTCTGGAGTGCAAGAACAAATTTCTTCAAGGTCTGTTTCCAACAGCTGATATTGGCCATCAAAAAGGAAAATTAGCATTTGACAGTGTTGGAATGAAATTCAAAAATCAGTTGTCTGAACTGATGGAGAAGCTTAAGAGCACAGTAAGTAGTCATTCGAAGTGAACCTTTTTAGTCATATAATTTAAAACTAGACATAGTATTAATATGTTTGCATTGTAGAAGTAATTACTTACCACATATTGTTCTTTTTTCAGGGTACTAATTTCATTCGGTGTATCAAGCCAAATCAAAAGATGGTTGATCACCAATTTGAAGGAGGCTCAGTACTATCACAGCTTGAGTGCTCTGGTATGGTGTCTGTACTTGAGTTGATGCAGAATGGTTTTCCATCAAGAGTTCCATTCAGTGAACTACACAGCATGTATAACAAACATTTACCAGAAAAACTGAGAAGTTTACCACCTCGTATGTTCTGTAAGGTAAGTATTCATTCACAGTTAATTCTTACATGCATCAACAGTGAATGTCTTCATTTCAGCAAGTTGTGTTTGAACAAAGATTTTTTAGCCTTCTTATTTATGTGGTGTAGGTACAGCCCATAAATGTTCTATTCACATATTTCCTTTCCATGTCATGAAAAAAATGCTCCTTTTATTTCTGTTTTGTTAGATATAAAGAAGTACACCACCTATGATTAATTTTAGTTTTGTTGTTCAATGCTGAAATAATGATTGTATGAGAAACTTGAAAATTTTAAATTTTTTGTTGACACTCTATTTTTGGTGGCCCATACACAGTATTTTGCACAAATTTGGCAAATTTCATGCTGAATCTCTCACTACAGAGTGTATGATGAAATGAATGTGTTAAAGATTTCTTTTAGCCAAATAGCAGCAGACGTATTACTTAAAAAATGCTAGTGTTCGTTTGGTAAAAGGAATAACCCTGAATTAAGGCAGACGCAGAAGACTAATAAGACAGGGAAATCAGCAATAAATTCTGGAAGGGTAATGCATGGAAACTCACAGTAAGGGGCAGCTCATTCATGGAAACTTACAGGGTTGTGCCTTATAATTATTCCATTATTTGCAGCAGTACAGGTGTGTCGCTGAATGTTACATTGCACTGACATCAAATTCATTTTAAATGCTGCAGAAAGAAATGAGTGGGCAGGACACTTTCTCCAAGCTATATATGTTGCACAAATTGATCAATATGCATCTGCACTCTCCTGTACCTACGTCCTACGTGATAAGTGTACCCAACAAGTACCTTTTTTATTTGGTCCACTACAAAATCCTCTCTTGTGGTGCCAAACTCATCACCTCAGAGTAGCACTTGCATCCCATATTCTCATTTATTTGTTAATATGTATTATAGTCTCTGTCTTCCCTCACAGTTTTACCCTCTACCACTCCCTCTAGTATCATGTAAATTATTCCCTGATGTCTTAACAAATATTGTGTCATCTTGCCCTTCTTCTTGTCAGTGTTTTCCATACATTCCTTAGTCCCCCTTAAACATTCCAACAACCACCACCACCATACATTCCTTTCTTCTCTAATTTTACAGAGAATCCACGTGATTTTCAACATTCTTTCATAGCACTAATCATAAAACCCTTTTATTCTCTTCTTTTTCAATTTTCCCACAGTCCATGTGTCACTACCATAAAAGCTGTGGTCCATACATACATTTGCAGGAATTTCTTTCTCAAATTAAGGCCTATGTGTGGTATTAGTAGACTTCTTTTTGCCAAGAATGCCCTCTTTGCCTGTGATAGTCAATTTTTTATACCTTCTGTGCTTCATGTGGCACGTATTATTTTGATTATTAGGTAGCAGAATTCCTGTACTTTGTCTTATTTACGGTCATTTATTGATGTTAAGTTTCACACTGTTCTTGTTTCTGCTACTTCTGATTACTTTTGTCTTTCTTCAGTTTACTCGTAGTCCATATACTGTACTCATTAGACTGTTGATTCCATTCGACAGATCCTCTAATCTTTTTCCTGAGGAAGGTAATTTCATCAGCAAATCTTATCACTGATAATCTTTCATCCTCAATTTTAATCCCACTGTTGAATGTTTCTTTCATTTCTATCATTGCCTCTTCGATGTTTAGGTTGAACGGTAGAGGCAAAAGAATGCATCCCTGTTTTACGTCCTTTTTAACCTGAGCACTTCATTCTTGGCCTTAATTTTTATTGTTCCCTCTCTGTTCTTGTACATCTTGTATATTTTCCATCTTTCGTTGGAACTTGCTCCTATTTTTCTCAGAACACTTTTTCTAGGTTAGCAAATGCTATGAACTGTCTTGATTTTTCGTGCCTTGTTCCCACTATAAACTGCAACATCAGAACTGCCTCCCGGTATCCTTACCTTCCCAAAAGCCAAACTATCATTTCCATTCTTCTGTATCTTATTCTTGTCAGTAATTTGGATGTATGAGCTGCAAGGCTGATTGTGTGATAATTCTCGTACTTAGACGACCTTGCCATCTTTGGGACTGTGAGGATGACATCATTCTGAAAATCTGTTGGTATGTCTCCAGTCTCATAGATCTTACACACCAACTAGAATAGTCATTTGGTTGCCAATTCCTCCAATGATTTTAGAATGTTTGAGTAGGTGTTGCCTATATCCCACCTGCCTTATTTAACCGCAAGTCTTCCAAAGCTCTGTTAAACTCTGACTGCAATACTCAATTCCCTGTGTCTTCCATACTGACACCCATTTCTTCTTCAGTCATGTCATCAGATAACTCCTCTCCATCATAGAGGCCTACAGGGTACTCTTTCCGCCTATCTGCTCCCTTTCCTGCATTTAATAGTGAAATTCCCACTGGTCTCAGTATGTTGATGGCATTGCTTTTAATTTCTCTGAAGGTTGTTTTGGCTTTTCTACATGCTGAATCAGTCCTTCTGATGCTATTTCTTTTCAGCTTCTTCACATTTTTCATGCAGTTATTTCACCTTGGCTTCCCTACACTTTCTATTTATTTCATATCTAAGTACTTTATGCAAGATCTGTCAGAAAAGTATCTGACCTTTGGCTGGGGGGGGGACTGGCTGATCTGGAGCATTGGACACCTAATCAGCCTCAAAGTAGTTCCTTTGGGACTTCACACACTTCTCCCAGTGGTGCCGCTATTGTTGGAAACATGCCGAAAAAGCCTCTCTCAGAATGGAGTTTAGCTCACCTGCCACTGCTGCCATATTGTCCTCTCTTGTCTGAAATAGCATTCCTTTTAATGGCGTCTTGAGTTTGGAGAAGAGCCAGAAGTCACAGGGGGCCATACCAGGAGAGTAAGAAGCCTGTTGAAGGACAGGAATCTGGTTTTTTGTCAAAAAAGTCCGAATCAAGTGCGAGCATTGTGCTGGAGTATTGTTGTGATGGAGGTGCCAATTTCCTATTGACCACAACTCCAGTCTCTTGCACTGCACATCACATAGGCAAAGGAGAACATCCCTGTAGTACTCTTTGGTGATAGTTTCATCCTGTGGTGTGTATTCATGGTAGTACCACCCCATGAGAGTCGAAGAAAGCGGTTAGCATCACTTTGATGTTGCTGCATACCTGGCAGGCCTTCCTTGGTCTAGGTGATGAGCCGTGCTTCCTCTATGACACCTGGGATTTGATTTCCGGGTCATACCCATACACTCAGGACCTGTCATCAGTGATGGTGGTGTTCACAAAGTTGGGGCCTCTCTTTGTGGAGTCCACAATATCCTGTGAAACTTCAGCATGAAGCTGCTTTTGCACTGCCATCAGCAGCTCCAGCACGAATTTCACTGACTCTCTCTTCATGATCAAATCTTCGGTCATAATGGAATGTGCTGAAAAAGTGCTGATGCCAAACTCTTCCACAGTTTCTCTGATAGTCACATGATGGTCCTGCATCAGCACAGCGTTCACGTTGGCAATGACCTGGTCATTTCTGCATGTTGACGGCCGACTAGAGCTTGTCTTACTCTCCACCAATTTGCAGCCATCTTTAAACTGGTTGTACCATTCCTTAATCTATGTGACGCTCTTAACATCATCATAAAAAGCCATCTGAATTTCCTGAATGGTTTCCATATGGCTGTCTCCCAGTTTCTGGCAAAATTTGATGCAGCAGCGCTGCTGCAATCGTTCCGTCATTTTCCTTGCAATGAAAAATTGACACAAGTACTACACAACACCTCACTCAACAGCAACTGACGTTATTGACAGGCGGGAAAAAATTCGTGCACGCACGTGAAGGTTCAAGGTTGGCTCATGCAAGTGTGCTAGATTCAAACCCATCAAGTGTTCACCCTTGTACTTAATGATTGTCCAATATCTGTGGCTTCCTGTTTTAGAGATGTCCATTCCTATTCAACTGAACTGCCTAATTTGGTATTCATTATTGCAGTATCTACAAACTAAGAGACCTTAAGATAGATTTCATCATTACTCAGTATTTCAGTATCTCATTTCTTTCCACAATGATTCTCCTGGAAGATTCTCTTCACCAATACTAAACTGTCATCTGAAGTTTTACCTGCTCCTGGGTACACTTTAAAATCCAATATTCGATCTTGGAATCTTTGTTGGACCATCCAGGCCTTTTTCTGTATACCTTCTTCTCTTGCGATTTTTTAATACTGATTAGTTATATGCAGTATACAACCACAAAATTTGATCTCTCATTCCTGTGGCATGTTGAAATGGGCTTTACACATGTCAGTATTGTATTGCTCATAATGTCACTATTTCAGTACATTTGTCCCACAAGCCTGCACCTATTTCTAAATATTTATGAAATTTTGGTATACACAACAACCCACCTGCTCTAAATATTTTCATGATTGTAGGTAATCGATGTTAAATACCTTAAAAAATTATCGTATTATTTGAAATAAAAGTTTTAATGAAGTAAACAAATAATAATTTGATAACATAAAATTCAAATAAAAATGAATAATAAAAATAAATGAAACAGAAGGTGAGGGTGTATTTACCAGCCCTTAAAAAAAGAAACAATTTTAACAGAGACCTCAGGACCTGGTAATGTTCCTTTGTAATGAGAAACCTAAATCCTTGATCGGGGAAGGTGCAGTTTACAGTAGAGTATTCAAAGTTAACTGTGAATGGAGTCCTTAGGAGAAATGAGTGGGGTAACATGCATACAGTATTAGATTGAAAGTTCTTCTTGGAGGGAGTCTCATTTCCCAAAATGTGTTGACTTTAAATGTGTTATTCACCAATAAATTTAACCTGAATGTCACTAAAAAATGACAAGCAGGGAAAAATTTGTAAGAAATGTTACCCTATAACCTTAGACTTGCATGAAGTAGAGGTTAAAATTCTTAAATTGGTTAGTACTTTGTAACCCTCGATATGAAGCAAGTTTGCGCTGTGTGTTGCAAAGTAGCAACCAAAAATCAATAAACAGAAGGTCATCTGCTTGTAAGTGCTGATCCTCATTTTTAATGCTGAAATCACATTCTTATGTGGAGAACAAGTAAATGGTTGCCCTGAATTTAAGCAGCCCACACCATTATTGTACTTGTTGCTCTTAAGAAACATCATTCAGTGACGTATGTCCGTCCACTGTATCAATTTATGCATTGCAGATAATAATATTCAAATGAGGTATCTATCTACTAACATTATGTTGTGTATTTATGTGTAATTTTGGCTACTTTCACAGGCATTGCTCAAGGCTTTAGGAATGACAGAGGATGATTACCGCTTTGGTGTAACCAAAGTGTTCTTCAGACCAGGCAAGTTTTCAGAATTTGATGCAGTTATGAAATCTGATCCTGAAAACATATCAGCAATGGTGAACAAAATTAAGAAATGGTTACTCAGTTCACAATGGAAGAAAGCCCAATGGTGTTCACTGTCAGTGATAAAGTGTATGTATATCAAATTGTGTTTCATGCATGACTTGCTTCACAAATTAGCTTTGCATGAGTAGTATTTCTGTCCTCTACCTCACTCTCAGGTTTTTAAACAGCACTAACCAACTGACCTCTGAACCAAAAAATTTTCCTTTATAGCTGACTATTGCAAATTAACACCAAATAAAAAAGATAGTTGTATGTTAAGTGTTATTTTTAAGTAGAACAGATGTCTGTTTTCTGTGAAACAATTTTGTAGATGTGGGAAGCATATAACTCACCTTATCGACAAAGCCATTATTGATTCATGCCATGCAATGAATAAGTAAATGTTTTATTTATTTACATTGTGAATTCAGCAGTTCCCATTCAAAGCTGACACACTGTTTTTGTGTGGAGCTTGTTACATAAGTATGTCATAAAAAATGTGTTTTATCACTGATAATAAGAAACTAAAATTGACAGAGGGAAAAAATAATAGGGCACACTGAAATAACAGAGATTGACAGTCATGGAGGATTTAAGAATATATGTGTTCTACACAAGCACTAGTAAATTGAGATGTAGCAAGATAAACAATATAATTGTGAAATTCTGCCTTCTGCCCCTAGACAGACCAACCAGACCCGATCAATCACTGTGTCACACTTAGCCAATGGCATCATCAGATGCAGTATGGACGGACATGTGATCACCACACTGCTCTCCCAGTCTTTGTTGTGTTTCTTGATCTTGTAACTGTTACTAATTGGTTGAGTAGTTCATCAGTTGGCCTCATGAGGCTGAGTACATCCTGTACCAATCCTCCCACCAGCAAAAAATTTCAGGCATTACTGGAATCAAGCATGGGACCCCGCATGGCAGTCAGTCATGCTGACCAGTCAGCTACGAAGGTGGACAAATGCTATAGAAGGGTGAGAAGGGTTCTACTCACAAATGAGAAAGAGTTTCCACTCTGGTCCCTGGACCACTAAAAATTTGGGCACAGTTGGCCTGCCTAAAAGTTCAGTGCCCATAATTTTTCTGGCACAATTTCTTAGTGATTTTATTTCTTCCTTTTCATGTACTTACAGGTCTACCTTCTATGAGCTGTTCAGTGGAGACTGTAGTTCTTGCATTGATTGTTCAAAGCTGCTTTATAGTTGACATTTTAGTAGGAACATGTGAAGGCATGAAGCTGACTTGCCACATCCTGCACAGAACACACACGTAATTTTACATTTCATTCAACTCACTCACATGCTCAAACTATTCGGTCTGCAAAGTTGGAAGTAGCATCAGTATCTTCTGGAAAAGCTGCAGTATGTTTTCATTTTGGTTCTACTTGTCACACTAAACTTTTTAGACAATATACGGAATCTTTACAAAAAACCATTTTCTGGTGGTGATTTTTGACATGCAGGACACTATTTTGTTACTGAATTTAAATGAAACATTATGCAAATGAGATCTTAAGAATATTCATATTTGCATATGCTCTAAACTGTAACTCACCCAGAGATCCCTAACATGATATAATTTGAAGTAAATGTGATGCACAATGCTGCATTCATGCATCAAAACCTCTCCTGCAACCTGTTTGATTTCATAATAATGATCAGAACTTATAAAAACATATTTCTTCTATTCAGGCATTTAATCTGCACATACCAAAAATTCAGTTGAATCCACCTGTTGATCTTCTGTGTGATAACAATGGAAAAACCATATTGACATTACTCTCGTTGCATTTATGCTTGAAGTAATATTGTCACAGCCAATGTTCACTAACATATCGCTTCCTGTTATAATTTTTTAAAATACTCCATTTTACTATGCTTTTTCCATTATGTGCTGCATAACAGATGACTTCCCTAACAGCTTCATTGCTGAGTGCCTGAACTGCAGACAGCAAATTTTTTGATGATTGTTATTGCTGGCAACATATCCTTTAAACTGGGTCAATACAATTCTGTTGGGTTGAAATGACAGTGAAAAAGGTGACAGCCTAATGACTGTATGGCTGTATGCTTTTGTCAGCATATAGATTTAGTATAAGGGGAATTGTGGTTTATTCACAGATATTAGATCCAAAGTTCTGCTTTTTAAATTTATCACTTACTTCAGTGTTTTAGGCTGAAGGTACATGTGTCCTTTTTCACTTCTGCTGTACTAGGCATAATTTTCTACAAACATTGTTGACACTGTAGGTACATAATGCTTAAACTGTTTCCCTTGACGGACCTCATACACCAGTGTCCTGACCGAGAGACATTTGTTTCATGTTGAACTCTTCCACTGAGTAACATTTGAAAAACTAGCTACTAACAGTGTTGAGTATGACACAACACATGACAAACAATAACAAAATGAGGTAAAATATTAACTCTGGAGCTGTAAGAAGTTAAAATAAACAAATCCCAACACATAATCAGTGTTTTCACAGGACAGCTAGCTGCCTGAAACTACAGCATATACAATCTTGGAAATGTCATGGTGGGGTGAAAACCTAGGAATTGCAAGTGGTTGCTCGGGCAACAGGGCTCGTGATGGGGGAATGGCTGAATTTGTGCTGTGCCTTCCTTGTGAGCCTCACCTCACCATTTCCTTTGTAGCTGTTAGTTGTAAAGTAATTTTGAATAGACCACGGGTCGTACAGTCAAGGTATGGAAGTATGTACATTTTCTCCTTGTGCATTAGTGCAGAGGCACATTTCTGCAACATGAGCTCACTTGTATCAACATGCCAAGGCAAGGTTTGATATGATGATGAAATTGTTCATGAAATATTTTGTGATTTTGCAGAAAATGGCTTGATATTTTTGAAGATGATAATGTGGATAATTTGGAGGATAGCTTGGACTATGTTCTTGAAGAATGTTGAAAACAAAGCATTAGATAGAGTTTTCTTCATATTGTGCCTCAAGATGTTGAAAACTAAGGGAGAGAGTGAGAACTTTATATCAAACAGATTCCGAGGAAGATTGTACTAAAACCATCCATGTTACCATTATTGAAGTCTGCTTAGAAAATCTGGACAGTGCAGCATCACCAGTGTAGATGAGAACAGTGCAGATCTAGTCTTTTTTCCTATTTCATTACAGATTATGTGATGCACTGCACAAGGTAGACTTCTACTGGAAATTGTTAGTGCTAATGCCCATTGTTCAGATACCCTCTCTCAAGAAATTACCATCGATGAAGGCAAGAGTAAATTTCTTAGCCATGTGTGTTTCAGGCAGTAATTAAAAGGGCACATTGGTTACTTTATCTGTGTGATTCTCCACTTCTGACATAAGTCTTGGGACTGAAATGTTGTGTATGTATCTGTAGGTTGTATGGAATCAGTACAGTAAGATGTCTCGATGTGGAGTCATGACTAGGTAGCAGAAAGGAACTATCATGTTTGGATGCATCCATGACCACACCCTAAATGAAATTGCTTCAT
Organism: Schistocerca americana; assembly: GCF_021461395.2. Taxonomy (NCBI): domain Eukaryota; kingdom Metazoa; phylum Arthropoda; class Insecta; order Orthoptera; family Acrididae; genus Schistocerca; species Schistocerca americana. Next base: position 292,533,468 of record NC_060122.1, read on the forward strand.
TTGTTTTTTGTATCAAAATAGAGTAGTTCCTGTCCACAAGGAATGGAGCATCACTCACAGCTATGTAATATGGCGTAAGAATAGTGGTCGTAAACAGATTATAACTAACCAGAGACATGTGTCACACCTCGTCGATTATTAAAGCCAACTGAATGCTGCTGTCAGTAAATGAAGTTGTAACTACACACCTACCAATGCAACTCTATGAGTCATAATTTCTATTTATTTGTTTACTGATTCTTTAAAATAAGAAAATGAAGCATACTACAAATTTAATGAAAGCAGTAGTGGGATGTTACAATAATGTAACATATTACTTAACTTGTACCTTCATTATAATGCTGATAATGGATGTCGAAATCTGTTTGCTGCATCTTCCACCATTGATCATGTAATTCACTGGAACATTAGTTCAGCACATTGATAACAATAATGTACACAGTACTTCTGATTTTGATTAAAGTTTAATGGAAACCAAATACTTTTTCCATAGTACATTCACAGTTATACTTTGACCTTAACACAAACTTTCACTCAACATACCACCTGGGAGGGCGGAGCCACCAGTGCTTTTACATATTCTCAACAGTTGAAAACAGTAAGAGTACTGTTAACAATACGATTTTGATTAAATTAGGCATGGAAATGAATTACAGTACAATTGGGACATGTTGTGACATACATAGTAAAACATAAACACAGATTTGTTACTCAGTAATATGTAATGGCCATCATATTACTGACAATTTTTTTTTTTTTTTTTTTTTTTTTTTTTTTTTTTTTTTTTTTTTTTTTTTTTTTTTTTTTTACACACCATAACTTGGTCCTGGTTATTCAGGTTACCGTGAACAGAACCAAGATGTTTATTTAAACATCCTTAATGACCAAATGTTGTGCTTTCTTCTGAATCTTCAAAATGAGTCTTCTAAGATGGCAACATCTCTATTCACAGAGATGCAAGCATATGTTCATGGTTTGATGCACACTCAGGCAGCCTACTGCACCTCAACTAGCTTGCTAAATCATGGGTCTTAATCTCATAGAAAACGTGTAGGAGCTATTTGGTCAAGTGAGTGGAACGGAGTTCTCAGCACTCTGCAGTCTGGTAACTCCATATAAGATCCAACCATCAGTGAATGGCTTTGGGTGGGTATGGCATACCTGAAGAAATCTTCGGACTGAGTGAAGGCCATTACTGCTAGAGGCAGTGTTACACAGTATTAGCTTGATGTCTCCTTAGGATGGCTAATTTTTGGTCCAGTATGCTGACATCGTAAAGCTCTGTATGGAACTTTTTATGCAGCTAAGAACTGAGTCACAATGAATCTAATAAAAACCTTATTCAAGGATTTGTCTGGGAAGGGTTACACACTCTACAGGTATGTGTTAAATGCATGTGCACACTCATACCAATCCATTGTACCTGTCTCTTTAAGAAACTACATCAGTTCCTCTATAAACCACAACATCTAGCTACATCCGCCAATCACCACTGATAAAACAGAAGTTGGAGTATAAAATAAAACAATTAATTGTGTTTAGTATATATTCTTGATTGGTTGCAGTTTGATTTGTCAGTTAGGGGGTTATTTGTCTTCCTACATCTACTGTAGCTTTTCCTTTGTTATGTACAAAAGCTATGCAGAAGTAGAGGAAGTTGAGCTTATTGCTTTTTAATCTGTGGAGTGGTGCCATTGGGCTTCTCTAGCACAGTATGTTAGTAAAAGGATGCTTGAGTATGTGTACTTTATACTCTTACAATACATTTTGCTGTTACTCTTGTTATAATCTGCTTGTAAATGTTTTTTGCTATGAAGAGTATATAATATGGTATTTGATATCCAAAATATAAATTTATTTATTGTAATAATTAAGTTCCTATGATCACTGATATATAGGAGTGGATTAGATGTGGAAGGGAAGGGAAGTCATTATTGCCTTAGCTTGAGAGAGGTGCAGATGACCCATCCTGCATCTGTTCATAACCCTCGTACTGTTTTTTGGCCTCAGTATTGATCAAGACAGTAGAACTAAAATATATATTCATTATACTTTTAGTAGCTGCCCAAAGGACTAACCTGTTCTGTTGCAGTTATTGTTAGTGCCCATTTTTTCTTTCATTTTGAGTAAACATCTGCCAAAGGCTCTAAAATATATACAGTGGGAACTGACAATTTTTTTCCACTTATTAATTCAAAATCCTTGTAATTTGGATTGATATTGTTGTAAGGATATCCATTACGAAGAATGTAATGTAATTGGATAGATTAAAAAAATCTTCTCTGAAGGGGAAGGAAGAGGGGTAAAGGTAGAGGACTGGAGAGGTTTAGAAAAAGGGATAGAGTTTGGAAAAGTTGCCCAGAACCCTGAGTCAAGGGAATTTACCAGATGGAATGAAAAAGAAAGTCTGATTGTTGGAGACAGTGTGTTCTCCTGCTGCCACATGGGGAGTTGTTATTTTTACCATTAGGATGAATGTAATTTTTGATGAGCTTTAAAAATCATTTTAAGCAGTATGAAATACTCATTGCAACTTATCCTTTAAAGAGCACTACAAGCACTAACATTCCCAGCAAGAACTAAAGAACTACCAACATTATTTCATGTTTTCTCCTTCAAGATGCTGTAGATTTAATGTAGGGTGATGTTTGTAGGTTGGTGGCTAGAAACTACAGGGATATTTCATGTCTAATTTTTTGAAAGTTACCCACTTGCCCTCTTGGATTTTGATGAATTTTTGTATATAGAGTACCTCATGTCTCAAACGAACTTTGATCAAGCTTTAATTTCTCCAGTGGAATACTTCTAGAGAGAAAACCACTTGTTTGACACCATACCCTGACCACTTACCAACTTTGAGACCTTACCAACTTTAAGAACTAATATCTCTCTTGGTATTTTTTTAAGCATGGAACTTGGCTAGCTTGTACAACATTTTGCAGTCTATTTTATGGTAGTAACAATTATTATTTCTGTGTGTGCCATAAGTAGATAAATTGTATCACAGTTGGCCTAGTGTAAAGTTGACGATTTTTGTAAAATGGCTAAAAATAGGGTATTTTCAATCCCATTTTACACAAAAGTCTCTTTTAGAAATGTTTTAGAACCACTCTCATTAGAATGAATATGTTTTGAACATCCTAACACTGGCATACAGTGTCAAAAAGAGCACCAACCAGCTAAGTTTCATGTTTGAAAAAAAAAAGTACCAAGAGAGATATTAGGCCTCAAAGTTGGTGAAAGCTCAGTGTCGTACTGTATGTGGTCAGCGTATGGGGTCAAACATACGACTGTATCTCAACAAATATTCCACTGGAAAATCTAAACATAATCAAAGTTCATATGGGATATGTGGTACTCTACATACGAAATTTCAGCAAAATCCAAGTGGATCGAGCAGGCAGCCCTAGACCACTTGACATGGAATGACCCCATCTGCTGCTGTTTGTCATGTCCTATGATTTATACACCAACAATGAAAACTGTTTTCACTACTAACGTTTGAATTAGCTGTACACAGGTAAAGCAGCAGAATATACCTGTGATTTTGTAACTTCTCGAACAGGAACAAACTAAAAGGTTTAACCATCAATTGGTGCTTATGTACAGGTAAAGAGATAAATATTTCAAGTTTCCTTTCTGAGATCTAAAATTTAAGATTTCATTTTTAAATTATTAATGTTTAAGTGCTCTTTCTTATGTACAATCACATACCTTAAACTTAGTTTTAATGTGAAAGATTGTCCTGAAATTGGAACAATGTAGGTAAAAACAAAGGTTATCATATTCCTTCATCAATGAATGTCTGTGCTGAATGTGAATTCTTGTATGTTGTATCTGAAAATGAAATGCAGTTGAACAAAAGCCAGCCATCTAGTAACATAGATTAATGTATTTATAAGCCTTTATCGTACCAGTTTCCTACATAATCGAGATGTCCTGTACTGATTTATTGTCAACTGTTTCAGTGAAATATAAAATATTATATAGAAGACATTGCTTAATTGTAATACAGAAGAATGTTCGAATGTTTTTGGTTAAGAAGAAATATCAACCTAGAATAAAGGGACTCACCAAAATCAACAGGCTAAAGGTAAAACATTTTGATATGTAGACTATCATAGATTTATACAGTCTTTCAGATCATCTCCTGAACATGTTGCAAAAATATTTGCTGTTTGTTTCTACCATTACAGCTAACATGAATTAGTAGATAAAAATAGCAGCTGAATTGTGTAATAGAAAGACCAGCAGTTTTTGTAAAGCAGCTACCTTCTATATATGAAGTAATTCACATAATTATCATTGTGAGTGGATTACCACTCTTCATAATTGGTTGTTAATATACTTTTCAGAACTAGCATGTGGTGTTTCTCTTTCTGAGGGTTTTTTTTCCAGTAGCAGGTTCAATCCATTCTGAGAAAACGCAGCTAACTCAGAAAAAATTGTTGCCATCTCATTTCCTTTGCTACTGTGTAAAACCTGTCAAGTTTTTCTTTTGCTAACGTATAACAAAATTTGGTAAAAATAAAGGCCCACTGATGATACTGAACTGCAGTGAAACATGTCAGGGTATAGAAGTAAAGGAATAACTGTGTTTTGCTCAAGGCAGAATCCTTTCAAACACAAATTTATGTGTTTTTAATATTGATTAGAGTGACAACACATCTGTGCACTAACCTTTGACACACAAAGAGGGAACAACACTTGACAGCCTCATCTGACATGTCAACACTCATTACATTGCAGTAAAATTCTTCCTATGGGTATCCCATCAAATTCAGCACTTGACTGATTAGCATTTTGTTAGCATCTGAAACTGACAAACCTCTAACTGACTCCTCATCAGTCCTATAATGTCTTAGTTAATAGAATTTTTACCCAATATTATTAATACTGGGTCTTCTTCTTACAGAAAGAATCTTCAAAGCTACATCTGTATCCTAGCCTGAATTGGAAGTACATACTCCCATCAAATTAATAACCTTCTGTTGCATCATCTGTGGAAATGGGCCAAAATATGCATTTCCATTAGTATTTAATGTCACTGATGAGTTTATGAGAACGAGATATAGGATCCATTCACTTTTCAACAATATAAATTTGTTGTTTTCACTCCATTGCAATCCAAGTTTAGGATTTACAGGTTTTGGGCCAGGACAGTAATAGGAAGCCTGAATGTTCTATGCTTTTACTATTGTTTAATATGGTTTTTGTTAATTTAGCCTTCCATTAAATTAAAATAAAGATCAACAAGAATCAACTCCTCATGAAATGAAAAAATTAATGTATTAAATAATTGTCCATTAAAAATATAATAGCCTAATAAGACATTACCTGTGACTGCACTAGCTGCAGGAGTACGAACATTAGTGTAAGCAATTTTATAACACTACAAGCCTACATTAGCAGCTTCTGCCTGCTAATTCATAACTTCACTCATTACAGTCTTGATGACACTCTTTCTCAATGACATTTCTGAAACATGATTTGTAAATGAATGAATGAATGAGTGCATTCTAGATTAATCAACAGTAACTGAAGAGAATGACTGTATAGCCAATAACATGTGCTTGACCCATTTTTCTGCTGTTAATTTTGTTCCTGATTTCTCATTCTTTGCCTTCTGATGCATAATTCTTAATATCTTCATTTCTGCTCTTTTCTGTTATTATTTCTTCTTTTGCTGAAGAAATGCACTGTTCTTAATCATCACTTATCCGGTTAAGATTTCTACAAGTTCTTGTTTGCTATTTAATTTTTGCAATGATTTATAAGCTACTGTTTTCAACATGATATAAGCTGTTTCTGTCTCTTTTCAGGACAATCTTAGTAGGATGGAGAAAATTATTCCTCAGCTCAAAAAGGACAAAGAATCCAGTGCAGCAGAAGTAAAAAAACTCCACAGTGATATTGAGACAGCATTGAAAAAAATTAAGGTTGGTAGTATTTACAGGTGTATCAGTTGTGAAACATTCTGGTATTTGTCATTTATTGAGGCATGAAATATTTAATGTGGTCTCTGTCTCTCTGTGGGTATGAAGCGCCAATAGCAAGTAATTTTGTTGTGTAAGTCAGTGGGCAGGGGGGTGGGGATTGACACTAAATTACATCTTGCTGGTGTTTGTTAACAGCTGTATTTTGTGTTTTAAATGTAATCAGTGGACTGATTAGTTTGCAGACTGGGTTTGTTATGCTGCTGTTGATGAAGACAAATAAACACTACACAGTACACATAAAATTGCATATTAGGTTCTTTTAAATCATAAGGATGAATACAAATGAGACCAGTTAGACAAGTAGAAACCAAGAATACTAAGAAATAAGAAAAAAGAATGAAACCCAGCACACAAAGAAGGATCTACAATAGATTGGTGCAAGAATTGAAAAAGAGGCTGCATTGATGAAATCCAGATCAAGTGTACCAAACATTTTGTCCCTAAAACAAAGGAATAGTTTTCAGTTCAACTGTGAATGTCTGAATAAATTCGATATAGGGAACATCTAGAGGCAAGTCCATGTTATGGATGTATTGAACCTAGGTGAGCCTATAATTGATCCAAATGACTGTAGGTCAATATCTTTGCTGAGCTTCTGTACATAGTGATTGGATGATTGATTCTGAAGCAGTAATCAGTAGAAATAGAATCCCTCCTCATATAAAAAAAAAAAAAATTCAGCCACAGAACTCACAAATCCAAATCCTCAATCTAATGCAGCACTGGCCCTGTGAGAATGCCTAGAAAAGAACCTTACTGAAGCTATGTTTGTACATCTGACTGCAGCTTAGGACACAATAAAGCAAACAGCTTTCATGAAGAAATCATACCACTCCATAAAAGCCTACAAAAAGACCAAAGGGTCAACAAAGTCACTGGAAACACCAAAAATATGTACTCTCACAGAATAGTGTGCTTTCACCTAACCTCTTTAATGTGTTTACAAATAGCTGACAAGTGTGGGTGCTATTCGGAAGTTTTCTTATGCTGACAATCTGATGTTTTCAGTACAAGAATATACACTGATCAGCCACAACATTATGACCACCTACCTAACAGCCAGTATGTACACCTTTGGCCAGATAACAATGGTGACTCGTCATGGTATGGAAGCAATGAGGCCTTGGTAGGGTGCTGGAGGGAGTTAGCACCACATCTGCATGCACAAGTCACCTATTTCCATTAAATTCTGGGAAGGGGGCGATGGGTTCTGATGCCACATTCAATCACATCCCAGATGTGTTCTACCGGGTTCAGATATGGTGAGTTGAGGGGCCAGTGCATCAATTGGAACTCACCACTCTGTTCCTTGAACCACTCCATCACACTCCTGGCCTTGTGTCATGGCATATTATCTTGCTGAAAAATGCCACTGCCATCGGGAAACGTGATCGTCATGAATTGGTGTACATGTTCTGCACCAATCTCCAATACTCCATGGCCATCATGGTGCCTTGCATGAGCTCCACTGTATCCATGGATGACCATATAAGTGTTCCCTAGAGCATAATAGAGCTGCCGCTAGATTGCCTCCATCCCACAGTAAAGGTGTCAAGGAGCTATTCCCCTGGAAGATGACAGATTTGTGCCCTCCCATTGGCATGACCTGTCAGAAGATGCAACGCTCTGCCACTTTGCCAATGTCCAGTACCGATGGTCACGTTCCCATTTCAGTCATAGTTGCCAAGGTCTAGGTGTTAACATTGGCACATACATGGGTCATCAGCTGCAGAGGCTCATCGTTAGGAGTGTTTAGTGCATTGTGTTTTCAAACACACTTGTACTCTGCCCAGCATTAAAGTCTGATGTTAGTTGTGGCACAGTTTGCCGCCGGTCCCTGTCAGCCCAGCCTACGACATCCAACATCACTAATGAGGGGTGGCTGCCCAACCCCATGATGTCTGGACATGGTTTCACCACATGTTGAAGACATCAACCACAGTACTCCTCGAACACCCAACAAGTCATGCAGTTTCTGAAATGTTCATGTCGAGCCTCCAGATCGTAACAATCTGCCTTGGCAAGGCAGTATTCTGCTTTTATCTAGTATAGGTCTGTGCACACAGTATAGATGGAATAACCTTAAACATGACAAGTAGACTTATTACAGAGTATGTAACATCATTTCCACTGTAAATATACAACTTTATGCTGACATTCTCCTCCATAATACCAAAAAGTGCTGCACAGAATGAATAAATCAAGGTGTGAACATATGGATTTAATCCACAACATGGATACCAGCTCCTTTGAGTGGAAATGAAATTTGGAGCTAGCTTCTTGAATATTTATGTTGACCTTATGTATGGGCTGATACTGGCAAAATTAATTCTGTGGAAGACAAGGAGGAGACACCATAAATGGAGACACTGTTGCAAGTCCATGGACTTTGCAGAGGTCACTGAAAAGACTGCACACAGATGTTGTTTGATCCAAGGACAGTCCAAAATAATTCCCATTTTTAAACAATTTTTTCAAAAAAGAAGTTTAGAAATCCTTTTTTTATCAAAGTTATTTAATCTAACACCTTGACTGTCATTATGGACATTTTATAAAAGTCTCTGTGATTGCCTCTTGGTTTGCCTGATAATCTCTGTGAACTTTTTCTTGATATTTTTGAGGTTGGTTGCATTTTATTCTGTTTTGTGTGTTTGAAATTTTAACCATGCATGATGTCTTTCTTCACGAATTTTGTCATATTCTGAGTTCCACCAGACATGTCTTTTATGTGGGTTCAATGGGTCTAAATTTTCTGCTTGTTGCCTGAGAATTTGAACCAGTTCTTCTAAATTATCTGTCAGTTTTATGTTTTGTGTGACTTCACTATATTCATCATTTCTATTTAATTGGTGGGGATCGAAGTTCCTCTTTTGTTTATTGCATTTTGAATTCTTTTTAGTGGTGTGAGCTTAATTTTGATTTTGACAATGTAATGTCTGAACCTGTATCTACCCCTCTTAATATTTTAACATTGTAGATTTCTCTGTGAAAGAATTTGTCCATAAGTACATGATACAGCTGCCATTTTCCTTTTCTCCAATTAGGATGTTTCCAAGTTTTAAGTTTGTTTGGCCTCCTTTTGAAGTATGTGGACTTTGAGTAATTATATCACACAGAATAATCACAAACAAACACAAACATACACACAAAATTCAAGCTTTCGCAACAAACTGTTGCCTCATCAGGAAAGAGGGAAGGAGAGGGAAAGACGAAAGGATGTGGGTTTTAAGGGAGACGGTAAGGAGTCATTCCAATCCCGGGAGCGGAAAGACTTACCTTAGGGGGAAAAAAGGACGGGTATACACTCGCACACACACACATATCCATCCACACATATACAGACACAAGCAGACATATTGGTCTTTAAATATGTCTGCTTGTGTCTGCATATGTGTGGATGGATATGTGTGTGTGTGCGAGTGTATACCCGTCCTTTTCTCCCCCTAAGGTAAGTCTTTCCGCTCCCGGGATTGGAATGACTCCTTACCCTCTCCCGTAAAACCCACATCCTTTCGTCTTTCCCTCTCCTCCCCTCTTTCCTGAGAGGCAACAGTTTGTTGCGAAAGCTTGAATTTTGTGTGTATGTTTGTGTTTGTTTGTGCGTCTATCGACATGCCAGCGCTTTCGTTTGGTAAGTCACATCATCTTTGTTTTTAGTTATATTTTTCCCACATGGAATGTTTCCCTCTATTAATTCATATCTTACATATATATAGTTATAATAGAGGGAAACATTCCACGTAGGAAAAATATATCTAAAAACAAAGATGATGTGACTTACCAAATGAAAGTGCTGGCAGGTCGACAGACACACAAACAAACACAAAAATACACACAAAATTCAAGCTTTCGCAACAAACTGTTGCCTCATCAGGAAAGAGGGAAGGAGAGGGAAAGACGAAAGGATGTGGGTTTTAAGGGAGAGGGTAAGCAGTCATTCCAATCCCGGGAGCGGAAAGACTTACCTTAGGGGGAAAAAAAGGACGGGTATACACTCGCACAACACACATATCCATCCACACATATACAGACACAAGCAGACATATTTAAAGACAAAGAGTTTGGGCAGAGATGTCAGTCGAGGCAGAAGTGCAGAGGCAAAGATGTTGTTGAATGACAGGTGAGGTATGAGTGGCGGCAACTTGAAATTGGCGGAGATTGAGGCCTGATGGATAACGGGAAGAGAGGATATATTGAAGAGCAAGTTCCCATCTCTGGAGTTCGGATAGGTTGGTGTTAGTGGGAAGTATCCAGATAACCCGGACGGTGTAACACTGTGCCAAGATGTGCTGGCCGTGCACCAAGGCATGTTTAGCCACAGGGTGCTCCTCATTACCAACAAACACTGTCTGCCTGTGTCCATTCATGTGAATGGACAGTTTGTTGCTGGTCATTCCCACATAGAATGCATCACAGTGGAGGCAGGTCAGTTGGTAGATCACGTGGGTGCTTTCACATGTGGCTCTGCCTTTGATCGTGTACACCTTCCGGATTACAGGACTGGAGTAGGTGGTGGTGGGAGGGTGCATGGGACAGGTTTTACACCGGGGGCTGTTACAAGGGTAGGAGCCAGAGGGTAGGGGAGGTGGTTTGGGGATTTCATAGGGATGAACTAAGAGGTTACGAAGGTTAGGTGGATGGCGGAAAGACACTCTTGGTGGAGTGGGGAGGATTTCATGAAGGATGGATCTCATTTCAGGGCAGGATTTGAGGAAGTCGTATCCCTGCTGGAGAGCCACATTCAGGATCTGATCCAGTCCCGGAAAGTATCCTGTCACAAGTGGGGCACTTTTGTGGTTCTTCTGTGGGAGGTTCTGGGTTTGAGAGGATGAGGAAGTGGGACTGGTTATTTGCTTCTGTACCAGGTCGGGAGGGTAGTTGCGGGATGCGAAAGCTGTTGTCAGGTTGTTGGTGTAATGCTTCAGGGATTCCGGACTGGAGCAGATTTGTTTGCCACAAGGACCTAGGCTGTAAGGAAGGGACCATTTGATGTGGAATGGGTGGCAGCTGTCGTAATGGAGGTACTGTTGCTTGTTGGTGGGTTTGATGTGGACGGACGTGTGAAGCTGGCCATTGGACAGGTGGAGGTCAACATCAAGGAAAGTGGCATGGGATTTGGAATAGGACCAGGTGAATCTGATGGAACCAAAGGAGTTGAGGTTGGAGAGGAAATTCTGGAGTTCTTCTTCACTGTGAGTCCAGATCATGAAGATGTCATCAATAAATCTGTACCAAACTTTGGGTTGGCAGGCCTGGGTAACCAAGAAGGCATCCTCTAAGCGACCCATGAATAGGTTGGCGTATGAAGGGGCCATCCTGGTACCCATGGCTGTTCGCTTTAATTGTTGGTATGTCTGGTGTTCAAAAGTGAAGAAGTTGTGGGTCAGGATGAAGCTGGCTAAGGTAATGAGGAAAGAGGTTTTAGGCAGGGTGGCAGGTGATCGGCGTGAAAGGAAGTGCTCCATCGCAGCGAGGCCCTGGACGTGCGGGATATTTGTGTATAAGGAAGTGGCATCAATGGTTACAAGGATGGTTTCTGGGGGTAACGGATTGGGTAAGGATTCCAGGCGTTCGAGAAAGTGGTTGGTGTCTTTGATGAAGGATGGGAGACTGCACGTAATGGGTTGAAGGTGTTGATCTACGTAGGCAGAGATATGTTCTGTGGGGGCTTGATAACCAGCTACAATGGGGCGGCCGGGATGATTGGGTTTGTGAATTTTAGGAAGAAGGTAGAAGGTAGGGGTGCGGGGTGTCGGTGGGGTCAGGAGGTTGATGGAGTCAGGTGAAAGGTTTTGTAGGGGGCCTAAGGTTCTGAGGATTCCTTGAAGCTCTGCCTGGACATCAAGAATGGGATTACCTTGGCAAACTTTGTATGTGGTGTTGTCTGAAAGCTCACGCAGTCCCTCAGCCACATACTCCTGACGATCAAGTACCACGGTCGTGGAACCCTTGTCCGCCGGAAGAATGAAGATGGACCGGTCAGCCTTCAGATCACGGATAGCCTGGGCTTCAGCAGTGGTGATGTTGGGAGTAGGATTAAGGTTTTTTAAGAAGGATTGAGAGGCAAGGCTGGAAGTCAGAAATTCCTGGAAGGTTTGGAGAGGGTGATTTTGAGGAAGAGGAGGTGGGTCCCGCTGTGACGGAGGACGTAACTGTTCCAGGCAGGGTTCAATTTGGATAGTGTCTTGGGGAGTTGGATCATTAGGGGTAGGATTAGGATCATTTTTCTTCGTGCCAAAGTGATACTTCCAGCAGAGAGTGCGAGTGTAGGACAGTAAATCTTTGACGAGGGCTGTTTGGTTGAATCTGGGAGTGGGGCTGAAGGCGAGGCCTTTGGATAGGACAGAGGTTTCGGATTGGGAGAGAGGTTTGGAGGAAAGGTTAACTACTGAATTAGGGTGTTGTGGTGCCAGATTGTGTTGATTGGAATTTTGAGGTTTTGGAGGGAGTGGAGCTGGAAGTGGGAGACTGAGTAGATGGGAGAGACTGGGTTTGTGTGCAATGAGAGGTGGTTGAGGTTTGCTGGAAAGGTTGTGAAGGGTGAGTGAGTTGCCTTTCTGGTGGTGGGAAACCAGGAGATTGCATAGTTTTTTGAGGTGAAGGGTGGCATGCTGTTCTAATTTGCGGTTGGCCTGTAGGAGGATGCTCTGAATAGCCGGTGTGGATGTGGGAGAGGAAAGATTGAGGACTTTTATTAAGGATAGGAGTTGACGGGTGTGTTCATTGGCTGAGTTGATGTGTAGGTGAAGGATTAGGTGGGTGAGGGCAATGGATTGTTCAGTTTGGAACTGGTATAGGGACTGATGGAAAGAAGGGTTGCAGCCAGAGATGGGAACTTTAAGTGTGAGGCCTTTGGGGGTTATGCCAAATGTCAGACAAGCCTGAGAAAATAAAATATGTGAGCGTAATCTGGCTAGGGTGAAGGCATGTTTGCGGAGGGAATGTAAATAAAACTTAAGGCAGTGGCAAACCACCTCCGCTAGGACCTTGCCGAGTCGGTGGTGCAGGTCTCCTGGATTGTCCCCTATGCTCCTTGGATTATGGGACCTCATCATCAGCAAATCCCATTGACCTAGAATTGTGAAATTTTGCAGAGAACAAGGTTTCACAGCACAAGTAAAGGAAAAAATCCAAAAATTGTTAATTTGTAATTAAATCACACAAAAGATTTCTTTTTTCATTTGTTATCCAAAGTAAAACTTAAAATCAAAACTTTCTCAGAAATTTTGGAATCCCTGGGACCAATATCTTGCCAGTATCAATGTTGATAACAGGCAAATATTGTCGAGATTCTTGATTCCCAGGATGGATGAGCTGTATGTATACATAATTAAATGTGCATAGAACCTTCAGAGTGCATGTTGTACTCACATCTGCCCAATTTTTTAACTAATAAATAGATTGGTTGATGAGGAAGTTTTGTAGGCCCAGGAGATAGGTGCTAGGTTGCCTGACTGCAGTGCCAGGCTGGTACGAGCTGCCACTACCCAGAAATCATCGTGAGCTGCAACCAACATCCTGACTGAACTAAGATGCAGCGTGTATTGATTAAGAAGCTGATAAGAGCTGATTTCTTGGTACAGAGATAATGTTTAAGGGACGTGAAGGAAAAATGCAGTAAAAGGTCACACAGGGAATGTGACTCACACTGGACTGGTGCTTGAGTCGGGCAGCCAGCAAGTGGCCATAGCTCCTGTCAAACTGGTACTGCAGTTGGGCAGACTGGGTTGTATGGTAGCTCACAGCTCCCATTATTGCCATGAGGTGTCGCTCCAGAAGTGAACAGGTGACATTCAGTCTCCAGAGAACTTTCCTTCCTTGAAGAGTTCCTAAGATGTATGAAAATGGTGATATTCAGTTAGCTAACATTGTTGTCTGAATTTTAATCATAACTTTATTCAGCGGCCCATAAACAAAATTACTGCTATGTGAGACAAGTTGTCTGACTGTAGATACTTAGTGCTATCCACACCAAGCTGGGGACGGTTGTTTTGATTATTTGTAGATGCCTCAGGCTGTGGCCTATGAACTGTGCCCTCCTTTTTGTCAAATTGTACCAGAAATTTCTTCTCTCCATGACACAACTCATTGCCTTTTCGTTAGCTATTGCATCTACCTATCTATCCCCAACCTTATTCAGTAGCACCAAATTTCAAAAGCTTCAGTTTTTTTTGTGCATACTGTTTATTTTCCATGTTCCACTTTCATACAAGGCTACACTCTGGACAAACACTTTCAGAAAAGAAGTAATAACACTTAAATGTACAAGAAATGTAAAAGCTTCTCAATTCCATAAACACTTTTCTTACTAATACCAATCTTCATTTTATGCTCTCTCTAAATCAGTCATCATCAGTCATTTTGCTGCCAATATAGCAAACTCATCCTCAGTTTACCGAATGAATTTCATGGTGAAATGTTTTAAAGGGAATGTGTTGTTCAAAAATTTTAAAAAACTTTGACTAAGCAACTTTCATTTAGAGTAACATGTGAGGGAACGTGTATGCAGGTAAGAACTATTTTTACAACACAAGTAAACTGGTATAACTAAATAGCAAATCACAATTCTATTATTACTTTGAAATATGCTCCTGTTCCAGACTGATGACTCAATCACTACAGCCCAGGTGGACAGTCTACACCTTCAGCTGATGAATCGAATAAATGAGCAAATGAGCCAATTACAGACAAAACTGCAACAGCAAAAGAATGCAGAAGAACAAGAACGATTGCGCAAGATTCAAGAAGAAATGGAGAGAGAAAGAAAGCGCAAGGAGGAAGAAGAAAGAAAGAAAAGAGAAGAGGAGGAAAATAGAAGGAAGTGAGTAACAACATTTCTTAAAGTGAATGCACAAAAAAGTATTACATTTCATGTTAAAGTACCTCCTATAATTAAGGAAAACTCACATAAAGATGAAGGGAATACAAGAGTGAACGAAAAATCTTTGTTTCAGAATATCTCAACAAGCAAAGTTTTTACCTGTTGGTACTGCATGTGATTGTTGTGAGAAAAAATTCTGTGATTATTAGTAAGATTATTGCAGATTATGCAGTTATGTCTAATTTAATACTATTAGAAAGAAGTTGCATAAATATTCAGTCAGATCTTGATAATATTTCAAGGTGGTGCGAAGATTGACAGCTTGCTTTAAATGTTCAAAAATGTAAAATTGTGCACTTCATAAAATGAAAATACATAGTATCCTATGACTAAAATAGCACTGACTCACGTTTGGAATCAGCCAATTCATATAAATGCATGGGTGTAACAATTTGTAGGGATATGAAATGGCTTGATAGGTTCAGTCGTGGGTAAAGCAGGTGGTAGAATTCAGTTTATTGCCAGAATACCGGAGAAGTACAGTCAGTCTACAAAGGAGATTGCTTACAAATCACTCCTGCAACTGGTTCTAGAATATCGCTCAAGTGTATGGGACCCATAAGAAATAGGACTAACAAGGGGTGTTGAATGTATACAGAGAAAGGCAACATGAATGGTCACAGGTTTATTTAGTCTGTGGAAGAGTATCACAGAAATACTGAAGGAACTGAACTGGAAGATCTTGAAGATAGACATAAACTATCTCAAGAAAGTCTATTAATGATGTTTCAAGAATTGGCTTTAAATGATGACTCTAGGAATATCCTACAGTCCCCTAGATATCACGTAAATAGGTATAGTGACGATAAGATTAGAATAATTACTGTACACACAGGGGCATCCAAACAATTATTCTTCATGCGCTCCATATGTGAATGTAACAGGAAGAAACCCTCTGTCATGCACCTCATGGTGGTTTTCAGAGTGTAGATGTAGATGTAGAGAAGTATGTGATGAATTTTGGATTGGTTTGTACTCGTTTTCTATTACTACCCATGTGGCATCAGTTTCCTGTTTTTCGCTCTCTTCTTCTTCTTCTTCTTCTTCTTCTTCTTCCTCCTCCTCTTCGTTCTCCTCCTCCTCCTCCTTCTATGTGCTCTTTTGTTTGCACCTTTCCACCATATTGGCTTTCTGACTATATTGATGTTCCACCAGTGTTTTCTTGAAAAATCACTAAACTTTTGTGTGGTATTAAAACTTGCAAATGTTATTGTATGCTGAATATAGTCCCACACACAGCTGCTAAGAGCTGTGATTTGGCGAAAAGCATATTAAAGAAATATTTGAAATTATGAATCACAAATCTGGCTCTGTGTAATAGATAAAAGCACACAGTCTAATAATTACATGATATGCTGATGTTCTGACAGCTTTGAATAACAATTAGCATGTTAAATAAAACGTGGTCTGAGTTTATTTCTCGCAGATCTTCATACCAACACAAAAACATGGGAATAAAATTGCAAATTGCAACAGCTTTGAGGCACATTTGTTTGTTGTCCACTTGTGATAATAACAATTTGATACTGTTACTTTTATCTGTTGATACAGTTTTTAACCTACCAAAAAACGTTTTGATTTTTGTTGTGTCTATTAACGATGTTTCAAGAATTGGCTTTAAATGATGACTCTAGGAATGTCCTACCGTCCCCTACATATCAAGTACATAGGGACCGTTTTTATCCCCCGAAAACTTACACATTTCTCTTAATGAAAATTTTACAAATTGATTTGTTGTGCAATAAGTATTTTCACTGAGTTTTATTATTCCTTTCGTGCAGGGTAATATACATACATGTGAAATGTGTCAAAGTATAATCATCAAAGTGAAGCAGGTCATGGAAACTGATTTAATACTTTACTGCCATTGAACTAATATAAATTATTTGTAATTGCCCAAGCAAATGTAAAGCAGTAGAATAAACAGAAAAGTCACTTTTTTTAGGAGGTATTGGGAGCTGGTGCTCTTCCATGATGTTATTGGCTGTTGTTTATCTCTCTTGTGAACGTTACTATATCTACATGGTCACATTGATATTTATCATACAATGGTAACTATCCATGAGCTGTTATGGTAGAGCTCTAATTACGATAAAAATTGCTACTTGTCATGTAGCTAACAGTAGTCTTGAATCAAGATAGTCAGATAATTTGTAAGGGGAATAGCTAATGAGATATGTTGTTGATTTTATTCTGAATATATTGGACTCCTAAATTCTTGTTTTATGTTGAAGGGACCTTGTTGAACACCTTTCCACCAGAATACCAAACCTACTCTGAATCATAGGAAAGGAAATAAATACTACAACCAATATTTTTCTCTATTGTGCATTATGGTTATGTAAACCACAATTTAAGTGAAACTGTTTATTATTATTGTTATTATTATCGTTATTTGCTTAAAATAGCATCAAAGCATAAATACACTGGGAAGTAAGTGTGGGAATTCCAAGATCATTGAAGAGGCCTCTAGGAGATGTGTGCTGGGAAACTTGGTGAAAATAAGACAGATATAAGCAAAATACAAGATGATAAAGCAAATTGTGTCCTCATAACAGGACATTGGTTATTCATTAGTTGTGATCACTTTATGGTCAGAGTGACGCATGTTTCCCTGTCTCTTCTCCTTTGTAACAGTAGGCATTTACTCAGATTCTGGTAGTGTTTCTACTGGCTTAATGTTTTACTAAGCTCAAAATAAAACAAATTAGCTTCAAACAATATTATGAAAAGGATAGATCGCTATGTACCATAAGGATGATACCTTCGAGTTGCAGACAGTCTCAAGGAAAGGACTGTTACACAATGAGATTTTGACCAAAGCCCCTTCAGAAAGGAAAACACACACCTTCATTCACACAAGCAGGCACACCTCACACACACATGACCCCTATCTCCGGCTGCTCTGGCCAGAATCCAACTGTGTCCTCTATGAACCATTGAATTGTAGGAAAGGAAATAAAAAAGTTGTATATTTCTCTATTGTGTATTGTGGTTGTGCAAACCACAAATTAAGTGAAACTGTTCTTTTTAGTTATATGCATCAAATACCATCAAAGAGTAAATGCACTGAGAATGAAGTGTTGAAATTCGTAGATCTTTGAAGAAGCCTCTGAGAGAAGTTTGCTGGGAAGCACGCCATGGGGTCATATACCTGTGGAAGACCCAGATGCAAGACCTGCCCGATCCATCCACCCAGCATTTCCTATTCTAGCCATGTCTCGGACTTATCCTACACCATCAGAGGCTGTGCCATGTGTGAAAGAAGCCTACCGTATACCAGCTATGCAGCAATTGTTTGCTTTTTATGTTGGTAAGACTGTCAACTTGCTGCCCACCAGGTTGAATGACAACTGCCAGATGGTAGCCAAGAGCAAAGTGGCACAACATGCAGCCAAACATAACATACTCGATTTTAATGGCTGCTTTGCAACCCAAGCCATTTTGATCCTCCCCTCCATCACCAGATTTTCTGAACTGCCCAGATGGAAG
Source organism: Schistocerca americana (assembly GCF_021461395.2). Classification (NCBI taxonomy): domain Eukaryota; kingdom Metazoa; phylum Arthropoda; class Insecta; order Orthoptera; family Acrididae; genus Schistocerca; species Schistocerca americana. The sequence goes on from NC_060122.1 coordinate 292,551,840, forward strand.
TTACCCTTACAACAGGTTCTCTGTTCCTGAGATCATCCCGGCCACAACTTATGGTAACCTCGTATCCTCACAACCTCCACCCAACAGTTTCCACCCACTCTGTCCTATCACCTCCTCCCAATCCATGTTGTCCCTTCACCTTCATTGTGTGCTGCTGTCTGACAATGCAGTTTTCTCCTCTTATCTGCTCTTCTCCTTTCTGCTCCTTGTCTCCCTCTTCCTCTCCCCTCCGCTACAGCCTCTCAATGCTACATGTGGCAGCCTTGTCTGACCACCATCTAAACCTTACATTTTGCTCCAGGGTACACTGAATTTTCTTCACCTACTCATACCCTGCAGCCCGTCCCCCTTCTCCAAGCTGTTACAAATAACTTCAGTAATATGAATATGATCTTCACAACATCAGGAGATGTGACAAAGCTGCATTCTGGCCAGAGCAGCCAGAGATAGCAGTCATGTGTGCTTCAGGCGTACTTGCTTGTGTGAATGAGTGTGTGTTTTCCTCTCTGAGGAAGGCTTTAACTGAATGTGTAACAGTCTTTTTGTTGGCCTCTCTGCAACTCTGTGTGTCATATTTATGGTAAGTAGCAATCTATCATTTTCGTAATATTGTTGATATTCCAACCTGGATTTTTCATTGTTTAACGTATAAACTTTGTTTATACTTGCTATAACCACTAGATATTCTTTTTGTCTTAAAGATTTCTTGGGGAACATTACCTCTCCTGATGTTGTGAAGATCATATTCATATTACTGAAGTTATTTGTAACAGCTTTTCCAAGACATTCCATGGCAGTATCTAGTGAGCCTGACATCCCCTTCTTTTGAGTAAAAGTTACAAAATGCTTGTTAAAAAGTTTTACAATACTGTACACTTCTGGTGCCAACATATCAGTTACTGTTAAAAGATATCTGCCCGACCTATGATCAACATAACATACATTTTCCTGTCTCTGTTGTACCATTCTCCTCCTTCACTATACCCATGCTGTCTTTATTTTGTTACTGTACTTGGTGGGACTGTATTCTGCTCATAATAAATTTGTGTATATGTGTGGAGTATGTCTAATAATGAGCTCGCTGACAGATACAATTCCTTTTTATCTCACAAGATACCTTTACTCTAATTTCAGATAAAGACAAATTTGTTAATAAATATGCTGTATTTGTTGACATGGCATCATTTTCCTCTATACACCACTCCAATTCGTGCCTTTGAGAGATTTCCTAAAATAGCCAATTTTTGGATTACTGATTACCCTCCTAAATTCAAATTTAGTAAATTTTCTACCATTATCAGTATTATCATTTAATATATGAAACTGCATGTCATGTTCTTACAGGCCATTGACTAGTGGTTTTGATTAGATCTTTTTATAAAGATATTATCAACATCTATTGTCAAGCAACTCACTACCAACAAGCTCCAGTCGGACTTAAAGCTGGAATTGGGAATATCTATAGTTTCAAATAAAAACCAATTACATGATTTGTAATTATTCCTAAAAATTGTACAATAATCTAGACAGGAGGATTAAAAATTCTCTGCTAACAATGAAACAATTGTAATTTTTGTTTTCATTGTGCATCATTTGCTAAAAATGTAGGTGTAACTTTTATGTGATAAATATCAATATAATCCTTTTGATGCTAAGCTAATAGTGTGAGATAAATGGCAACTGTTTATCATAACTGAGGAAGCAACATTTTCTTTAAAAGTACCAGCTTTTCTTTTGGTTTTGTTATACCAACATTACCTTGAAAAATTACACATGATTTGTAGTAGTTTAATGATAGTTAATTATTAATGCAATTTTAAGCTGCTTCTTCCCTTGAGCATGTTTACCTGTATTTGTTACACTTCATTGAAAGTTTATATTAACTGTTTTCTGCACCCATGAGTACTGTATAGGCACAACAGCATGTTGTTTCCAACAGCCACACTTCTCATCATCGAATCCCACTTTGTCATGTCTTTTATTTTATAACTGCTATTCCTCAGTAGAGTGGTACTCTGGAAACATTATGAAAACAATGGTAAAGAAAGGATTTACAAAATGAAAGTACAATCAAATATTACTGTAAAACACTTCATCTGTGTGAAGAAACCTCTGTTTCCAAATTGTAGGCTGTTTTTTTATTTGTATGTGTGTGCCTGATGTCGCCTTATATGTATGTATAATTGTAATGTTTTTGGGAGAATGTGTAATGCATGTATTTGAAATAATTAAATCTACCTTATATTTTATACCAATAATAATTGTCGTAAGGGCTAAGAAACTTTATTACATTTTGTTGTAGTATGGAATTTAAGCATTACACTCTTGATTTCACTGAAATTTTCAGAAAGGCTGAAATGGAAGCTAGGAGAAAGGCTGAGGAAGAAGCAAGGAAAAAACAAGAGGAGGAAGACAGGAGAGCTGCTGCAGCACTTCAGGTGAGTGCTAAAAGAAGTTAAATTTTCATTCTTTAGTGTAACATTTTCTGTGAATTACCTGTCATCTCTTTATCAAGTGTTAATCAAATTAATACTGCTTTATGCTTTGAAGAAGAAAAAAAATGTTTGTCTTTCACATAGAGAATTACAAAACATAATTAGTAACAGCCATATAATACATTTGTAAAGAATTCCTCTATATTTTTACTTTAGTACTGAAGAAACAGTTGCAGATATTTTTCTGTACATACGTTTCCTTTAGGTGGCAGAAAATCAACTGATTCTTTATTACTTCTTATACACATTGAGGAAATTGGTGTAAAGATCCATTGCTGTTAGAAACTGAATTTAGAGATGCTAAAAGCACCATTACTATTTCTTGTCTGCTTGAAGTGCCATCTCCCAATGGATTTTTAAGAATCCCCTAGGAGACCCCTCTGCAACTAATTGCAGGAAAAGGAATTTGGTTTTCTTGGTGGGCACAGGGGCAGAAAAAGACAATAATTATGCTCAACATTAAGTCAGTTGTGTCCGAGTTGAAACTGAAATCTAAAAAGTTTGTCAAGTGTGATAAATCTATTGCCAGCCATTTGTAAGAGTATGTTGTTAGTTATCATGTACATTACCATCTGGAGATGACAGTGGCCGTGTGTGTGTGTGTGTGTGTGTGTGTGTGTGTGTGTGTGTGTGTGTGTGTGTTTCACTACATCTGACTAAAGGAATTAGTCCAAGCTGATAGTATCTAACAGACTTTTTTTGTACATGCCTTTTTGGTTCTCAGTGCCGCCTCTGTGTGGTGAGTAGTAATATATGTATTTCATATTGGCAACCCAGGATGGCTTAGTGGCAGTATACATTGCTACTCACCAATAGAGGAGCTGTTGAGTTGCAGACAGACACAACAAAAAGACTGCTTCACATTTAAGCTTCCAGCCAAAAGGCCTTCTTCTAAGGTAGAAAACACACCCATTCACGCAAGAACAATCTATCACATGCAGGACCACTAACTCTGGTCACTGAGGCTAGACTGGAGCAGCTGCACCTGATGGGAGAAGCATTCCATGTATGGAGGGGTTAAGGATGTGGCTGGGGTGGGGAGGGGGAGGAATAGCAGGGTAGGGATGGGGGAGGGTGTGTTGCTTGTAGGAGCATGCACCTACATGGCGGCGACAGGGTATGGCATCTTGGTGCAGTTGGGTGGCATGAGGGGGGGGGGGGGGGGGCAGAAAAGGGGAGAAGTAGTGGAGGAGAGGAGGAACTATTGGATGCATTAGTGGAACAGAAGGCTATTCAGTGCTGGAGTGGGAGCAGTGAAGGAGATAGGTGGGTAAAGGACGGGATTAGTGAAGATTGAGGCCAGGGTGTAACAGGAAAAAAGGATATATTGCAGGGAGAGTTCGCACCTGCAAAATTCTTATTGTTGTTATTCCAACTACCTAGAAAATTTTACCAGTTATTGTTTGTGAGATTCATGTCTGTAGTGATATGGAAACTGATGAATGTTATACCTTTTGTAGTTGATACAAAAGCCAATTTTTGTGAAAACTCAATTTACTGACTAAATTATAGTTCCATTATTAACTACTTAAAATAAATATATTTGCAGAAGCAACTGGAAAAAGAAGCTTTGGAAGATGCAAAGTACCGTGAACAGTTAGAGCAAGAAAAGAGAGACCATGAGCTAGCACTCAGACTGGCTCAGGAAACAAATGAACAGATTGAGGATATGCCTCAACCATCTGCTGCGAGGTAGGTTTCTTTATCTCAGTGAGGCAAAGTTTTAGTTCTGTAGATACATTAACTATGGACAAAATTATGGTGTATATGTTGCTATGAGGGAGTAATGGATACAACTACACTAGTGTCTGTAACTTAAATATATGCATGAAATGAGAGCAACAAGGTAAGTCTTAATCAAAGGACTACAGCATACAACAGTGTCCAATTAAAGTAATTAAAAGAGCTGTGAAAACAAAGCATAATTATTTTTAAAAATCGCTAAACCAGATAATGTCTTTCCCAACAAACCTCTGTTCTGCACATCTATTGTAGAGTGTGCCTTTGGAGTTAGATGCACATCTTCTCAAATTTTTGGTAAACTGATAGATCTTTCTGCTTCTTTCTTTTCTTTTTTTTAAATTCAATTAACTGAATGCTTCTTGCATTAATTCCTTTTTATTCATCTGGGCTTCGTTCAACTTCTGATGTCAACAAGACTTTTGTTTCATTTAAACTAGTAATGAAGCACTCTTTGCCTTTGTAGCAACTTACCGACATACACTATGTGATCAAAAGTATCCAGACACCCTCAAAGACGTATGTTTTTTGTATTAGGTGCATTGTGCTGCCACCTACTCCCAGGTACTCCATATCAGTGACCTCAGTGGTCTTTAGACATTGTGAGAGAGGAGAATGGGGTGCTCCGCAGAACTCAGACTTCGAACGTGGTCAGGTGATTGGGTGTCACTTGTGTCATACATCTGTACATGAGACTTCCACACTCCTAAACATCCCTAGGTCCACTGTTTCCAATGTGATAGTGAAGTGGAAACTTGAAGGGACACATACAGCACAAAAGCGTACAGGCCGACCTCGTCTGTTGGCTGACAGAGACTGCCAACGGTGGAAGAGGAATTCCAAACTGCATCAGGATCCACTGCAAGTACTATGACAGTTGGGTGGGAGGTGAGAAAACTTGGATTTCATGGTTGAGCAGCTGCTGATAAGCCACACATCGCACCAGTAAATGCCAAACGATGTCTTGCTTGGTGTAAGGAGCATAAATATTGGATGATTGAACAGTGGAAAAACATTGTGTGGAGTGACGAATCTTGGTACACAATGTAGTGATCTGATGGCAGGGTGTGGGTATTGCGAATGCCCGGTGAACATCATCTGCCAGTGTGCATAGTGCCAACAGTAAAATTCAGAGGCAATGGTGTTATGGTGTTGTCACATTTTTCATGGAAGGGACTTGCACCCCTTGTTGTTTTGCTTGGCACTATCACAGCACAGGCCTTCATTGATATTTAAGCACTTTCTCGCTTCCCACTGTTGAAGAGCTATTCCAGGGTGACAATTGCATCTTTCAACATGATTGAGCAGCTTTTCATAATGCATGACCTGTGGCAGAGTGGTTATATGACAATAACATCCCTGTAATGGACTGGCCTGCACACAGTCCTGACCTGAATCTTATATGAGGGCCGTTCAGAAAGTAACCTCCGGTTGATTTAAAAAAATACACCAAGTTAAATAAAAATATTTTAATATATACATCTTACAACTACATCTTTGCATTATTTTTCTACATAGTCTCCATAGCGATTGAGGCACTTATCGTATCTCTTCACAAGCTTTGAAATTCCTTCTGCATAAAAATCACCCGCTTGTGCCTGGAGCCAGCCTGTGACCGCATCTTTGAGCTCTTCGTCGTCATCAAACCGCTGTGACCCGAGCCATTTCTTCAAATGCATGAAGAGGTGATAATCACTTGGCGCCAGGTCTGGGCTGTAAGGTGGATGGTTGATAACGTCCCACTTGAAGGACTCAAGAAGGGCCGTTCTTCTGCGAGCAGAGTGAGGACGGGCGTTATCGTGCAAAAAAACGATACCGGAAGTCAGCATACCACGGCGTTTGTTCTGTATAGCCCGTCGTAACTCGTATTGTTTCACAGTACACGTCTTGATTAATGGTCGTACCACGTTCCATTAATTCAACCAACCAAACCCTTTTGGCATCCCAAAACACCGTTGCCATCAGTTTTCTGGCAGAAAAATCTTGCGAGGCGTTTCTTGGTTTGGTAGGCGAATTTGAATGTGCCCACATCTTTGATTGTTCTTTTGTCTCAGGGTTCACATACTTAATCCAGGTTTCGTCACCGGTCACGATTCTGTTTAACAATGGTTCTCCTTCGTCCTCATAACGTGACAGAAAGTCTAATGCAGAGGCCATTCTTTGAGTTTTGTGGTGGTCGGTAAGAATTTTGGGCACCCATCGTGCACAGAACTTACGGTAACCCAATCTTGCTGTCACTATCTCATACAAGAGAGTCTTAGAAATCTGTGGAAAACCAGTAGACAACTCCGACATTGAGAAACGTTGATTTTCACGAACTTTTGCATCAACTGTCTGAACGAGTTCGTCAGTCACCAATGATGGTCTACCACTCCTCTCTTCATCATGAACGTTTTCTCGTCCACTTTTAAATAAACGTACCCATTCACGGACAACTCCTTCACTCATAACTCTTGGTCCGTACACGGCACAAAGCTCACGATGAATAGCTGCTGCAGAATATCCTTTGGCTGTAAAAAACCTTATGACAGCGCGCACTTCACATTTGGCGGGGTTTTCTATTGCAGCATACATTTCAAACTGCCACAAAAACTAAACTAGCACAGGTACGACGTTCACTCGACCACAGCTTGATGCCGACTGACCTGTTGAGTGCGTGAACGCACAGATGGCATTGCTACTCCCCCCACAACCCGCACTGTGATCAATTGGAGGTTACTTTCTGAACCGCCCTCGTAGAAGACCTTTGGGCTGTTTTGGAACGCTGACTTCATGCCAGGCCTCACCGACCAATATTGATACCTCTCCTCAGTTTAGCACTCCATGAAGAATGGGCTGCCGTTCCCCAAGAAACCTTCCGGCATCTGATTGAACATACACCTGTGAGAGTGGAAGCTGTCATGAAGACTAAGGGTGCACCAACACCATATTGAATTCCAGCGTTACTGGTGGAGAATGCCACAAACTTGTAAGTCATTTTCAGCCAGGTGTCCGGATACTTTTGATCACTTAGTGTAGCTATAGAACCACAACAGACCTTTTGAACTCATCACAACCTTGGTCATCATATATATGTTAAAAATATCCTCCACTGCAGCTCAAGCTGGAGAGTCCTGACTGATCATGAGAAGGAAGTATGGACTACTTGCACTGCTGATAAGTCATACATTTGGTTGCAGTACCTCATACCTACTCCTCTGAGCATTAAAGGTATTCCTCAATATGTCAAACTTCAAACAGACATCCAGCATGATGCTTCCCCATGCTAGGGCCCCAACATTACCAAAATGCTAACTTTCCACATTGTTAATGTGATTTTATTGGCTACCACTATCCCTCAAGCTGTACCACAAGGATCATTCTGCAAAACCAGAACAGAATTCATCTTAAAGAGCTTGTTACTCTATTCATTCATGAATATTTCTGAATGTACTACTTTTAAATTGAACGATTTTGTCTCTGCACTCCTGTGGAGGGGACACCTGCTGCTGAACATCAGGCACATGGACCAGTACACACTTTTTTGGAAAAACTGCACTTCACTGCTATCTCGGCTGTAAACTCTGCTGAAAATTGTATTCAAAACATCAGATATTGGCTGTGTTGTAGCCTAATCCTTCCTTGGTCAACCTTGCCTCTGGGGAACATTTCCTGTATCTCAAAATTATCACCAAAATCTTGAAATAACACTTTGTGCTCACTCTCTTCTCTTCTTCGTCTTCTTCTTTTTCTTCATCTACTACTACTACTACTACTACTACTACTACTGAGACTTAAATGTGCATCTGACAGCTTCAGGGTGTGCAATGATTCTATTTCACAAAGCAAAATCCATATGGAATCTCTACAGCATTGTGCTGCTCTCAGTAGAAGTGCAACCATGCCTGACACCCATTGGTCCTTATGAACTGCTTTTTGTTGTCCTTGGATCAAATGTTTATTCAAAGCAGAATCTTCTCCTTTTCTATACACAAAGCACGGTTCCAGATAAGGGTAAATATTGACTGCTATCCAGTGGTCACTTACTATACCTTTCTTTTTTAATTTTCCTGGTTATGTTTCAATTTTGGACACTAGGGTATGTAAAGAGGTTTGCAAATTAACAGAATTTCATGCCTGAAATGGCTTTAAGATGAATGGGGAAAGGAAAATGACATAAGATTATAAACATAATGATTATGTGGCATAAGAGTGTTTTAACCTTAAGCTATTTCATATAACTGTCTTGGACATTTTAGTATGTTTCATTGATTCATGTATATCATCTATTTTTAAATCAACTCACGCTTTTATTTCTAACTATTGTTGTTATTGACTTATAGACTTCTACAGCTGTGTGATATTACAGTCTTCAGATCTCAGCAATGTTTAAAGTAGTTCTCTATACTGGTCATATTTTACCCATTGACACTTGTGTCCAGATGTAGACTAGGAGCACCTTGGTGGACTTGCAGTAACACTGTTTTGATACACATACACCATAATGACAAAGTACATCTATGTCTGTTCAACAGCGTGAGAGTTCAGGAGAAAATATATGAGAAAATAGGGTCTTTTTACTGACCATACTAGTGGCAGTTTTCAAGAATTTGTTTCCAAGCCCATTGAGATAAAGTAATATGATATAATCATATTAAATAAGAAACCATTTTATGACACAATCATAACCAATTTTGATCACAGTGGTGATCTTCAGATGCTAAAAGCATATTTGGTGAACACATGTTCATAGATAGTCAAACATGTTCATAGATAGTCAGTTTGATAACACATGAACATGTTCACAAAATGCCACTTTTACTTACTTACTTTACATATCTGGGTCACCAGCTACACTGCATATTTGCAGTAATCAGCCACATGAATGGCTTTGTCATGTGCTATGATAAAGTCTATCACTGTGCAAGTTTTACCTATTTTTGGGTATATTGATAGATGTTGATGATCCTGTGTTACACCAGACTCACAAGAGTCACTCTCTTCATACCCCCATTTCCTCAGGTTGGTTCTGTACCATGTGATACCAGTTTGTAAGCAGTTAAGTGCCATCCAGGCTGGAAATGGTGGGTGATTCCCAGCAGCCAAATGTTCCTTGGGATTTATTAGTGTCTGATTAATACAGGTTTGCCATAAATATTCTCACTATATTTCATTTGATTCATCTAAGGAATTGGTTATTCGCATAAAACATCACTGGGACTTTAATCATCTGTGCTGTATTTAGTTGCTGTATAGCGGGTGTCTGTGATCATCAGACTGTTTTCTCCTTTTGAACTCAGCTGCAACTTTCCTTCTGATTGTGGCTGGAGCTATGCTGACAATGGGGTGAAATTGTTGAACTGGCATTGGTTTTAGACAGCCAGATAACTATGCACACAGTCTCATTATTGGCACATAGATGTATATGATGTATTTGGTGTGTGCAGAGTTGTACCATGCAGCTTCTGCATGCTCTGGTGCAGAGAAACGTAGTGCAAGTGCCATTATTCTGAAATTGAACTCCTCATTTGATGCTGGTTGGTTTTTGGATGATATTATTCCTCACACATACTTTTCCCTTAATGTTTTGACCATGCATCTGAAATTTCGAGAGTCCTGTGAAGTTGGATACCCAAACATGTTGATAAGTCATCATGGTTCAACTCCTGATCCTGCCACATTACTTTCAGTTGCCTATGTGTGTCTTTATTTCTGAGGTTGAAGGCACACGCCAGAGTTTTACAGTGATTTGGCTTGGGGAAATGTTCTCTATAGTAGGTAACTAAGTCTTCAGGAGCCTACATAAGTTTCCCTTCCACTTCCTCAAATGATTTTCTTTGTGCAGTCATGGCAGTATCATTGGCGTATATAAACTGTCTCGTATCAGTGTTTATAGGCTGGTCATTTGTATGGTTGTTATATAAAATTAGTGACAGAACACGGCCTGGAAGTAGGCCATTCTTTTGCTTTCTCTCGCAGCTATTCCTCTCATGTAGTGCCACATAAAAACATCTGTTTTGCGGGAGACATTCCACAAATTTTGTCATCCGGAAGTCCTCAGTCATGTTATAAAATTTAATGAGCAGCTGTTGCTTCCTGACAATCTCATAGACAGCTGAGAGGTCTATAAAAGTGACTCCAGTTATCGGGTTCCATTTCAAGCCATCTTTTTGTGTTGGGTGAGATGGAGTATTTGGCCACAACATGACATATGAGGCATAGATTCTGTTAGTTCTGTTATGACTTTCGTCTCTGTTGAGCCAAAAATTCTGTCATGGACCATACTTTCAAATGCATGGTGGACATGATGAAGACAAGACACAGGCCTGAAGTTTTGTGAATCCTTAGGTTCTTTCCCTGGTTTTAGAGGGGCTATCACCTTGGGTTTTCTCCAGAGAATGTGCATGATAGTGATACCACTGTCAATTAACTATACACTCAATTTTAGGGCAGCAAGCCCAAAATGCTTTATTTGTTCAGTGTGGATATCATGCAAGCCAGCTCTGCACTTGGTGGGTCAATCATCTTAACTTTTCAATACTGAATGGTCTGGCAAAGATGTCCACTTCATTACTCATATCATGTTGAATTTTCACTTTAGATAGTATTTTCTCTTCTGTCAGTAGGTATCCCAATGAGATCAGGTTCTGGAGTTACAGGTTTGTTGCAGATACTTTTTACTAACTTCCAAGCTCACCAGTTATTTTGCTTCGTCTCAGTTTAGACCATCTTTCCATTCACATTGTTGATACTGCTTGTAGAAACTCTTCACCTGTTTGAATAGTGTTTTCTGAGAAAGGATCATCATTGAACATTGATTGATACTGCTCTAGAAGTTCTTTAGATCCTCCTTCAAGGTCCACAATCTATTCAGTCCTGCTGGCCCTCAGCCTGTATTTCCTGTATATTTTTTTTACTGGAAGAACGAAGTTAACAGACAAATTGATACAATGTTCCAACAGCACAATTTCTTGGTCCAGTTCTTCTTTAAAACTCTATCATCTTGCTTTTTTAAAGCTGAAGAGTCTTTTAAAGGGAAATATTTTGTGTATGATAGCGGCACTTTTGACATCTGGAGGTGGCTATTGTGGCAGACACTGCCTATGATTGTGCCATAATGAAGCGATTGTGTCAAGAAATAAACACAACCTTATAAAAAGTCAATCACTGTCTTCTGAAACGAAATTTCTTTTTATCCAAATTCCTGTTTAATTTAGTTACCGTGTTCTGCTGAGTACTGATGGAAAATTCAGTTAATGATTATGGTGTGAATAAATTAACAGGTACTCCTTATTTGCTTCCATTCTGAACTGCCCTTGGACCACATACAACATTCCTTCAAAATTTGTAATCATTGTTAGTCTGTTTGCAGAGTGATTTGATTCTTAAGATAGAAATTTGTTTTTGGATGTAGTAAGCAAAGTTTTGGTAGGTGGAAGTGCTCTGCCCCCTATGATTGTCTCTTGTGTGCATGACCTTGCAAGAGCAGTAGGGAAGATTTTGTCACAGCTAGTGAGAGTGGAAAAGTGAGCATAAGAGATCTACAACTGCTTCTGGCCAATAGCTCATCAAAATAACTTGCCTTTGCGTGTTTCCTGGAATGTGTATAAAATTCGTACTCCTTTAGAGCAAACTGTCCCTCCTGAAATGTTAGATTACAATTTATACCACCTATAATCACTGGACAAATTCAGGCCCTGGATGTTTGTTTTCTCTGTGCCTATAAGATATACTATCATACAGTTACAGGTACACCTAAAAGGATACCAAGTTTCTGTCGATGACAGACTATTTCTCATTTAGTTACAAGCCATCACAGGCCATCACTTCTCATCAGCCCCTTACATGAGTATGATTCTATATGCATTTACTAAGAGTGGATACATAGCTGAACACCCTGCATGGTTTGTAACTCCCAAGGAGTTTGTCTTCAGTCTTGATAATGTGAACCTTTGGATCACTGTAGCATCCTATTTTTCATTCAGTGTTCATGGTGTAAGTTAATGGTTTGTTTTGAGCATTTCTTGAATGTAGACAATGTCCATTTTGTGAAGTGTAACACATACATTCCATAGAAGGTTGATCTCTCCACCTCACAGACACTCATTTTCTGTCACCTTCCTGTATGCACATGGTGAGTCATTAGCAGCTAATATTTTTCCTGTCCTAATCATTAGCACAACACTTTCAAATGAGCCTTACTAAAGGCTGAACTTGTGACCTCACAGTCATGGGATTCCTTGTGAGAGGTAACAAAGCGGCACTTTTGACTGAGACCCTGCAACTCGGCAACCCAAGCATGATACAATTCATGGGCTGCTGCCTTCGCTGTTAAACTCAGCCCTTGAGGAAGTAACATGAGCAGATTGGTGGTAATAAGCTGTCAGTAAGGGACACATTTCTTGACATGAGAGAAAAAAGGGTTCCTGAAGCAGATGGCAAAGTGATGCTATAAATGCTTCTTGTACACCTCCCTGCCCTCGACAGACTCGTCATAAGGTGGGGAAGGGAGGCAGATGGGCTGGCAGTTGCTGTGGCTTTGCGAGCAGTCTGGTCAGTAGCCTGTCCAACATCGCCATGTGTCCTTGCAGTTGCAATTCCAAATGCCAGTGGAATTCCAGCTTCTGCTGGAGTAAACGTTGAAGCACCACCTACACGTGTGCACCAGTTGTCATTGTCAAATTGGCCAGAAACAAACATGAAAGCTCAACTGCTGTTGTTGCCACTTGTGTAGTAATTCCAGACAGAAATAAGAATGTACACAAAGTTCTCACAGTTACAGTATTTCATACAAGTCAGGATACAAGCTAAGTCGAGTACACGATACAAATCACAGTTCACCGCAAGAGTGGAGTCCAAGTTACTGCAACAAAATAAAATAATGCAATGAGATAGCATGCTCTCTGCTCCAAGGTTATATGAAGTTATTTTCTTGATTGGTGAGTTGAGGTGATGCTGACCATTAGCGGTGCACGCAGGTCCTGATGTGGTGCTGTCATCTGATATCTGATCAAAAGCATGAGGATGCACAAGATAATGGAAACCACTGCATTAAAGATGCATAATGTGTATCCGAAGAACATGTGGTCTGTAACTGAAAAAGTGTCATGATGATCTCTCCATTGGCAAAAGATTCCAGAATAGATCTTTGGGAGGTGACCATGAGAAAAAATGTTGAATAACCAACGAAAGGATAAAATTCGACGAGTTGGGGCATGGAACATCAGAAGCTTGAACATGGTAGGGAAGCTAGAAAATCTGAAAAGGGAAATGCGAAGGGTCAATCTAAATATAGTAGGGGTCGGTGAAGTGAATTGGAAAGAGAGACAAGGATGTCTGGTCAGCTGAATATAGGGTAATAACAACAGCAGCAGAAAATGGTATAATGGGAGTAGGATTTGTTACAAATAGGAAGGTAGGGCAGAGAATTTGTTACTGTGAACAGGTCAGTGACAGCGTTGTTCTTATCAGAATTGACAACAAACCAACACCGACAATGATAGTTCAGGTATACGCGTCAGCATCATAAGCTGAAGAAGAAGAGATAGAGAAAGTATATGAGGATATTGAATGGGTAATACAGTATGTAAATGGAAATGAAAATATAATATTCTTGTGGGACTCGAATGCTGTTGTAGGGAAAGGAATAGAAGAAAAGGTTACAGGAGAATATGGGCTTGGGGCAAGGAATGAGAGAGAAGAAAGACTGATGGTGTTCTGTAATAAATTTCAGCTAGTAACAGCAAATATTCTGTTCAAGAATTTCAAGAGGAGAAGGTATACTTGGAAAAGGCTGGATGATATGGGAAGATTTCAGTCAGATCACATCATGGTCAGACAGAGATTCCAAAATCAGATACTGGATTGTAATACATACCCAGGAGCAGATATAGACTCAGATCACAATGTAGTAGTGATGTAGAGTAGGCTGAAGTTTAGAAGATTAGTCAAGAAGAATCAATACGTAAAGAAGTGGGATGCAGAAGTGCTAAGGAATGACGATTTATGCTTGAAGTTCTCTAAGGCTACAGATACAGAATAAAGAACTGCTCGGTATGCAGTACAGCTGAAGAGGAATGGACATCTCTAAACAGGGCAATCATGGAAGTTGGAAAGAAAAACAAGGTACAAAGAAGGTTACCTCAAAGAAACCATGGGTAACAGAAGAAATACTTCAGTTGATCTATGAAAGAAGAAAGTACAAAAATGTTCAGCGAAATTCAGGAATAAAGAAATACAAGTTGCTGAGGAATGAAATAAATATGAAATGCAGGGAGGCTAAGATGAAATGGCTGGATGAAAAATGAGAATAAATTAAAAAAGAAATGATTGTCGGAAGTACTGGCTCAGCATACAAGAAAGTGAAAACAACCTTTGGTGAAATTAAAGACACGGGTGGTAACAATAAGAGTGCAATAGCAATTGCACTATTAAATGCAGAGGAGAGAGCAGATAGGTGGAAAGAGTACACTGAAGGCCTCTATAAGGGGGAAGAGTTGCCTGATGTGGTACAAGAAGGAACAGGAGTCGATTTAAAAGAGACAGGGGATCAAGTATTAGAGTCATAATTTAAGAGAGCTTTGGAGAACTTAAGATTGAATAAAGCAGAAGGAATATATAACATTCCATCAGAATTTCTAAAATCATTGGGAGAAGTGGCAACAAAATGACTATTCACAATGTTGTGTCAAATGTATGAGTCTGGGACATACCATCTGATTTTCAGAAAAATATCATCCACACAATTTCGAAGACTGCAAGAGCTGACAAGTGCAAGAATTATTTCACAATCAGCTTAACAGCTGTTGCTTACAAGAATAATGTATAGAAGAATGGAAAAGAAAATTAAGAATGTGTTAGTTGATGATCTGTTTGAGTTTAGGAAAGGTAAAGCCACCAGAGAGACAATTCTGACATTGCAGTTTATAATGGAAGCAAGACTAGAGAAAAATAAAGACACATTCATATGATTTGTTGACCTGGAAAAAGTGTTCTACACTGTAAAATGGTGCAAGATGTTCAAAATTCGGAGAAAAATAGGGGTAAGCTATAGGGTGGGATGGGTAATACACAATATGTACAAGAGCCAAGAGGGAATAATAAGCGCGGATGGCCAAGAACGAATATGTGGAAAACACTGACAAGGAGAAGGGATTGGATGATAGGACACATCTGTTAAGACATCAGGGAATGACTTGCATGGTACTAGAGGGAACTGTAAAGGGCAAAAACTGTAGAGGAAGATAGAGATTTGAATAAATCCAGCAAATAATTGAGGACGTAGGTTGCAAGTGCTACTCTGGGATGAAGAGATTGGAACAGTTGAGGAATTCATGGTGAGCTGCATCAAACCTGTCAGAAGACTGATGACTGAAAAGACTGGAGTAGGATGTGGCAGGTCTTGCACCTGTGTCTTCCACAGGTGTAGCACCCATTCGGCAAGGGATTGGAATGGAAGTGGTATAGGAATGGACTGGGATGTTGTGTCAGTTGAGTGGGGAACTGGGCAACAGAGTTTTACTTTAGGAGGGATGGGAAGGAGCTTGGATAGCATGTACCACATTTTTGGGCGTGATGATAGGTAATCAAAGCTCTGGCAAGGGATATTATTCATTTGCTCCTGACCGGAACAATATTGGGCAACGAGGGGAGGAGGAGGGGGGAGTGCTCCTTTACAGCTGATTGTTGGGCATGGTTGGAGGAATAGGTATGTGACACTGTTGAGCGCAACATGGGTGCTTCGCAACTCATGCCATCTGGATCCTTCCCTCAAGCAAGTGTGTTTCTGAACTGTGTCAACAGGAGCTCTCCTTGCAAGACATCCTTCACCCCCATAATCTTCCTGGCCTCAATCTCCGCTAACCCACTGACTTCACACCCTCTACCCAACAGTTTCTCCTGTCTCTGTCCTGTCACCCTCCAAGCCCATGCCTCCACTTCACCATTGCATGCCCCACCTCACTAACTCTGGTACCCAGGTATTGCGTCGTTAGCCTGTGTACCTGACACCACTTCCTCCCACATTCTTAGCCTGCCCACCTGCTCTGCTGTCTTCCTCCAATCTTCTGCTAGCTCTTCCTGTTTCTTTCTAAATCTGCTGAACTGCTCTCTCTCTCTCTCTCTCTCTCTCTCTCTCTCTCTCTCTCTCTCTCTCTGTGTGTGTGTGTGTGTGTGTGTGTGTGTGTGTGTGTGTGTGTGTGTGTGTTTGTTTTAGCTGATTAGTTGATACAGTGAAGCATTAATAAGATCATGTCCCTTCATTGTAGTGTTTTAAAAGTGTATAAACAAATTCACAATAGTCATGAAACAAATGTGATCATTGTGTATGAGCAAGATTCTTGTCTGTCTTTTCAGCATTATGTGCTACTTGAACTAACTAACAATAATCAGAAAACAAGTGTTACTATTGTCTGTGACCAGGATTCCTGTCAATTTTTTCAACACTATGATCTAGTTTTACTAGATAGTTTAACCAATGTAACTATCCACAAGAGACTTATTTCTAATGTGGAACATCAAGCAAATATAGACTGAAAACTTCTTAAGATGTAGTGGTGCCAGACAGACTTGCAGTCATAAAATGTGCTAGTTTCAGATCTGTAAGTTCTTGTGTCCACCAAAAGTGGGAAAATAGTTGGAGTAAATGATTTTTGATATATGGATTGATTAATTCAATAATCACTACAGCTTAACAATATTTGTCCTAAGATAATGCCTGTTGTCAGGATATAATCAATGTCATAACTTCATATTATTGCACAGATTTTTCTTAAATGTTCAAGTGACAGGTGCTAAACCATTAACTGTTTTAGTACCCAGCACACTATGATAATTCCAGCTATGATTTGGGTTTTGCTACTAAGCATCATATTAAATTCATAAAGTCCCACTTGAAAGCAATAAGCTACTGTCATGTTAGTTACAAACTCAAAGAAGAATCACATAGGAAAGCAACATATCCACTGATATGGTAAAAAGTAACCCAAAATGTTGGAGCAGACTTATGTAAGCAATGGATATGATGTAAGCAGTGCAATATGAGAAAGTGACCTGTTCCACAGCAGTTATGATGTGCTATGATTTACATCTAATCTTTTGTGACAAATCACCAAAGCAGACTCAACAAACATGTTGCGAGACATCCTCAAGAATTACAAAATTATCCAAAATATAATGAAGGAAAAGGCAGTTTATAGGACGTTATATGTAAGAAATTGTGTCTGGTATGATAAACCACATGGATTTCAATATTCGTTTGCTATCAAAATAGATTTCCTTAGATTTCTTTGTCTGATTCCTATACATGGTAAATGGTGTTGAGGATGATCCATATTTTTGCTAATTGTGGTTCAACAGTTCCTGTTCTCTGAAGTTTCCAGTCCTAGCTTAGAGTATTTTTATGAATTAGGGGAACTCAAATATGAACAGTTTGAAAAAAGGATCGACTCCTCAATGTAACAAACAGTAGGGTACACCAGATTTCTTGTTAGTCTTGTGTACATGCGTGTTGATGCATCAGTGCTAATGAATAATGAGTCTCTCTTCTCAGCTTGTAAGCCTCAAATCAGCACAAACCTTGGTTTCAAAGAATATAATTTTTTTCCATTCAAAAGTCACATCCCATACTTGAATTAGTAGGTTATATTGGTAGAAACTATTTAAAGTGTTTCTACAGGTTGATCACAATGTCTTGAATCACAGACTGCTTTACTTTTACATTTGGGATTTAGATAATGACTGTCGCAGAAAGTTTAAAGGGACAGAACTAGGCATTATTTTTCAGATAACCCTTAACAATTATCTAGCTTGCAAGAGGTGCTACTTCTTGATGTGGCAGTGGTTGTGAACACAACAGAGGTGGCTGTGATCATTGTGTATGTCCTTACTGCTTCTGCATACATGTTGTAAAAGTGCTAAAGTGTTGAGCCTGTGAAGTTATGTTTTTGACATTTTAATATTTTTATGTTTCTTAACACAGGGACGACTAAATAAATCAAGAATTGTCAACTATAAGAAATATTTTTATTACATTTTAAAAATATTTTTAACTCTTCATTGTTTGCAGTTCACTTTTTCTGTAAACAGTGAATATAACAGTCTGGGAGACTAATGCAGTATTAGATAAAATAGATACAAATACACACAATCAATTTGAGTCAAGAAATTCTGCAGTCTTTATCAGAAATTCTTGGTAATATGTAATGAATCTTGGTAATAAGTTATGAAATTTATCCCTCTGAAAAATATCTAATTTGGCTGTCTATTACTTCTACAACTGTTATGTGATGCCTTCAATATTTATAGTGTATAAGTGACTATAGCTTGTTCATTGCAGTTTTCCTGCTTGCAATATTTGTGTTTCCATGTGGGCAGTGTGACAATGAATTATTCTGTGATGTTCTGTAAACACTGAAATGTAAAAATATTCTGTGTACAGTTCCATGTATGGTTGTTTCTCCAACAGTAGGCCTGTCTACAATGAAGTCAGAAGTCCAACGCCAAGTAAACTCAACAGGTAGATACCATCACATTGCACTGTGCTATATGTATAGTGACACAGCTTCTTGCACTCTGCATGTCTTACTACTGTCTCTGGTGATTCTTTTAACTCTTTTTGTTACTACTTTTTGTACATTTGTAAAAAAATTTCACTATTGCCTTGCACTAATGATAGCTCTCTTTTCACTTGCTGCAAAAGCTGTAACATTTGTTGCTAATTTTACCGCACACTTGTAAAATGTTGTTGTACTGTTGCCATTAACTCTCTCTTTTTTCCTGTCATGGTCTTGTAACAGCCCTAATTGATTGCCAGGATTATTCAATGGGTGTTCCTTGTGCTTAGTATTTGTGAGAAAGATACACCATACCCGTACCCAAGCTGCACTACTTCTTTATTTATTTCATGTTTACTGCTCGTTCTGAAGTGAAATATGCACAAACTGTCCATGAGTGTAGAAGTCCCTGAACATAAGAGCAATTTTATGGCTTGCAAGCAGGCTTGGCACTCAGTGGCTTTGTAATCAAGGTTTAAGCACAGAAACCCATTTTTAGTGAAGCATTTACGTGACATGGTGACTGTACCATCTACATTCTAAAGTCTTACACATGGCCGGTGCATACACTGCTTGATAATGGCAATTCCCAGAACTAGCCATAGCGAAATAAATAAGATACAGTGCAACTGTGGTGGGGATATTGTGTTAACATTTTCACAGTTCATATGCTGCACATTCCAGCATGAATAAACTTGTCATTATGTAGCTTTTGTCATTGCACAGTGATGAAATAGAATATTGGCATCTCCTTTGGATATAAATTCCTTCTTTTTGACTAAATGGAAGGCAGGTTGTTTGGTTTCCAGTCACATTTTGATGTACAGAGTAGGAATGCTTTCTTAGGGGAAACTTGGTGAACATATTGGCGAAGGGGGAGATCTTATATTTCAGCCTCAGGTCAAAATAGTGGTATCATTCCCAATTTCAACTTATTACCAAAATATCATTAGATTTTCTGATTAAAGTGAAAGAAAAAAAGAGTAGTAAAATACTAAGAAACTGAGGAGGACAAGAGAGATGCTCACAGTGCAAATATGTTGGTGCTCTTATTATTGAAACGGAAACCTATAGTTGACTGTGTAATAATATGAGGTTGGTAACTCTTCAATCGCAAATGTAAAATTGATTTTCAAGAAAAAGTCTTCTCATAGTGAGAAATAATAAAAAATTACTTGACTACTGATGTAGATTATCTAGACATGCACTAGAAGATAGATGACACCCATCTGCAGGCACAATCTGTGAGTAACAAATTAGTATCTGGCGATCACAAGTTTACACTGAACATCCAGTAAGAAAGAACTGGTGAATCAAGCTACTATTAGCCCAATGCAAGCTGTCAGAAAAAGGAACCCCAACTTAGGAAAAAGGCAAAAAGCTTGGAGAAGGGACATCATGAAAGACCAGAAAATACTTAAAAAACCTCTTTATTAATTTAACAACTGTTGTGGGCAATTTTTAAATTAGTGAAAAGTTCAAGCTTTTAAAGTACATTCAAATAGCATCCTTAAGGAACATGGTGATAAATATCAAGATGTTGATCCATGCATCCTCTTTTATGTCTGCTGTTTTATTATTACCTACTTTATAATGTTCTCTAAAGCTGACTTACAAAATCAGCTCATTAAGCCTGCATAAACTTTCAGACAGGCACCAGATTTTATCTTGTATAAGTCTGACTTTGAGTATTTTTTATGAACAGCTCTGTATGCCAAATTGTATGTTGACTGTCAGTGTGGAGAACTACTCTTTTTTTCCATCTACACTGCCCATCACCTTCTTAATTAACTTCTTATGCAAGTTTTTGACGTCTTTTGCTTTTTAATCTTTAGTCACAGCTACTTGTTTTAATATAGCAAGTTCGTGATTGTACTAATTTGATTTAGAGCTAGAATGTGTAATCTGTATATCACAGACTGGGAAGCGAAACACATCTGTCAGCTAAACGAACTGCCTTTCATTTAGTCACAGATATGGAATTTATACTCTAAGTAGATAATACTGAGTAAACTATTTTTGTATGGATGTATTTGGGCTTCAAAGCTGTAGTGAATTTCTATCATACATTTCAAATGCTTTTGTACATTTGGTTTTAGATAGCCAACTCATGATAACTTCAGTATCTAATTGATTCATGACTATGTAAATATTTAATTGTGATATGAGTAAAACATAGGTGAGATATTGAGCAATACATAGGCACATAAACAGAGGAAACAACAGTCTGGCACATGTTTTTAGTTTGTGTTCATTTGCAAAACTTGCACTCTCACTAAAGCAAATGATGGGATAGTTGCTTTGCTCTTGCCCAATCTGAGTGCATGCTCCCTCTGTAATTACTTATATTTCACCACTTAGCATAATTCAGGGTAGTGTAGTGTTGATTTCAGGATATGAAATTATTAATCAGAAAACATGTCATTTAGGCAACAGTAATTGAGGTAGTAGATGTTTATAAACTGATCATTTTGCGCTGATATTAGTTGTATTAGATTACTACGAAGTGAAAAGATACTGAAATTTATTTATATGTTAATATAATAACTTGCAAATCAGGGTGCTTGTGACTCATAGGTACAAATGCTTGGAGGTGAAACACGGTATAGTAATTCACAAGGGTAGCAGCCACACTGCAAATGTGTTTAGCTGAAACCTGTATGCAGTTATAGGCCAATTCTATGAATAATGTTTCTTGGATGTTTTATTTTCTTACAAAATTTCATACAGGTTAATGTTTATATGCTGTAAATGTGATCTAATACTTAATAATTTGAGACTAACAGTTTTTGAGAGAGTGAAGTTTAGTAATGTGGCCACTTCTGCCAGTCATGTTTGAATCAGTAGGTGTGATGTACATTAACTGTTGAAAGTAGTCAACACCAGATTCGGTGCACAAATTATGGTGAGCTGTATATATAATATGCCATGACAGATTTGTGAGTGTTGTAAATGATAGGAACTATATCAGTAGCCTATTTGTGAAGTTCAACATATGTGGCATGCAGGGTCTTATATAGAAATATACTGAGGAGGCTTTAAAAAAGGTAGTGTCATGTATAAGGAATGTGGTGGCCACTCCATTGGTATCCCTTTGCCTATCTAGCACTAATCAACACTTTCTGTTAATCAGATTTGACTTGTCATGTATCGAATATTTTACTGAAGTATGTAATGGCTCAGAATGGACCAGTAAATTAAGATGTGGTACCAGAGATGCTAGTGTGTTATAAATCCATGACCTCCAAATGAATGGGCTGTATGTCCTCTAAAAATTATCAATAAATCAAAAGAACTGGATGCAAAAGAATCTGGTGAGGTTCTTGCTGACAATGCCAGCCTGTAAGTTATCATTAAAGGTCACTTGATGACAGTGTTCACCCATTGCAAGTGGGCGTAGACCACTCCAAGTTTTGTTATTGCACATTAGCATCACCACCCATGAAAGCAGCCTAATCTGACCACAGAATAAACCAAGGGAAGCCATATTAATATACTGCAAAGTGGAAAACAAGAAACAATGTTGAAGCATTGCTGGAAATCAACTGATTGTAAAGCTTGACCATTTCATGATGGTATGACTGTAATTATTGTTATTGCACACCCACACCATGCTTAGATAGTTTATATGCTTTGTGCAAGTGATTCCATGAATGCTAAATGATGGTGGATTGGTGATGAATTCAGAAAACATGCTGTTCTGAAATGGCATTGCTTATAGGTTACAGGTATTGTGCTGTTCGTTTTCACTGTAAGATGATTCTACGTCATAATGATTTGGAAGTTTCAGGTTTTGGTTAACAGTGACATTATTCAAAGAGGTGGCCTTTGCAATTTCTGTGATGTCTGTCTGTTGCAAGATCCTAGAGCACATTCTAAGCATTAAGACACTCCTAGAAGAAAACAAACTTCTCTCAGAGAATCAGCATGGATTCAGGAAAATCCAATCATTTGAAACATGGCATCTCACAAACAATAGATGCAGGTGGACAAGTAACAGATTTCCAAAAGGTGTTCTGCACTGTGCCACATCATTGACTACTATAAAAGATACAATAACATGAAGAATACTTGAGTGACTCTATGAAATTTCACTAATAGAAACTAGTATGCAGTACTGAATGAAGTACGTTCACTGAAAGAAAAGTAACGTAATGTGTTTCTCGAAGAAGTGCCTCTAATGTTGTCAGTATATTTAAATGATTTGTTGGACAGGATCAGCAGTACTGTAAGATTTGTTCAATGATGATGTTGTTGTGTACAGGACAGTATTATTATTAGACAATTGTAAGGATTTGCAGGAAGCATTGGACAAGATTTCCACTGTCTAATAAACAGCAGCTGTGTTTAAACGTGGATAAATGTAGTTTAAATACGGATAAATGTGAGATAATGCCTTAAAAAAAAGTGTAAAATGGCAGTGCATTGATGGAGCTGTCATTTGTACTCAGTTGATTCATGTGAAATGGTTTCCAACGTGATTATGGCCACACAATGGGAGTTAATAGACTTTGAAAGTGGAATGGTAGTTGGAGCTAGTTGCAGGGGACATTCCATTTCAGAAATCATTATGGAATTCAATATTTAGAGATCATCTGTGTCAAGAGTGTGCTGAGAATACCAAATTTCAGGCGTCATCTCTCATCACGAACAATGCAGTGGCTGACAGCCTTCACATAACGACCAAGAGCAGCAACATTTGCATAGAGTTGTCAGTGCTAACAGACAAGCAACACAGTGTGAAATAACCACAGAAAACAATGAGGGATGTACGATGAATGTATCTGTTAAGACAGTGCAGCAGAAAATGGTGTTAATGGGCTCTAGCAGCAGATGACTGACTAGAGTGCCTTTGCTAACAGCATGACATAGACTGCAGTGCCTCTCTCTGGCTTGTGACCATGACCTGGTCCAACGATTCCTGATTTCAGTTGGTAAGAGCTGATGGTAGGGTTCAAGTGTGGTGCAGACCCCATGAAGCTGTGGACCCTAGTTGTCAAGAAGGCATTGTGCAAGGTGGTGGTGGCTCCATAATGGTGTGAGCTTTGTTTACATGGAATGGTTTGCGTCCTCTGGTGCACCTGAACTGATCATTGAGTAGAAATGTATATGTTCAGATACTTTAAGACCATTTACAGCCATTCATTGACTTCACTTTCCGAAACAACAATTTCATGGCACTGGCCCATAGTTATTCGCAATTTGTTTGAAGAACATTCTGGGCAATTTGAGTGAATGATTTGACCATTCAGATGGCACTACATGAATCCCATCAAACATTTATGAGACATAACTGAGAGGTCAATTTGTGCACAACATCCTGCACCAACAACAGTTTCACAATTATGTTTGGTTATAGAAGCAGCAAGTATTTATGCAAGGGACTTCCATTGATTTGTTGAATCCATGCCGTGTCGAGTTGCTGCACTACCCTGGGCAAAAAGAAGTCCAGCACGATATTAGGAGGTATCACATGACTTTTGTCACCTCAATGTATGTGGTCAGATAAGCCAATTAGAAGGTAACTGAGTCTGAAAACAAACTGTCAATAGCTGCTGCACAGTATCCTTCAACCTGTTGGAAAATTTACATTGGGAAACATGCTTTGCAAATGTTTGCATATTTGTGTTTGGAGACCTTGTCACTGCATCTTGTATAATGTACATTATATTTTAAAAGCATTATTTTTCTCCTCTGTTTTGTGTATAAACTTACAAATATGTTGCCATAAACATTTGTAATTTACTAAACAGACAAAAGGTTCATAGTGATCAAACCAGGAATGTAACTGTGAGTGGTACTGTGAATGAAGTGAACACTGGTGGAAGTATCATTTAAATGCCTTGGGAATTTTTGTATTGGAATCCTCAGTTTATATTTTTGCAAGAAAATATTTTTCAGTTTAATAGTTATAGAACAACTTGTAATCCAGGAATCAACCAATATGTATGTACTTTATTTTATGCAAGGAATTTTTTTCATTTTCTTCTTCTTCTTTTGAGCTTGAATTTACTTCCTGAAATTTACAACCCTCCCTGAATTTCATTATTCTCTCTTTTTATAATTGTGTTATTTTCTTTGGCTTACCAGATACAGTGAAATTTTCTCCCATGTTTATGAAGTGGAAAATAATAAGCAAAAATCTGAAAGATGCCTTATAAATTAGGTTGCTATTACACCAACATAGTGATGCATCAGTGTTCAGTTAAAAAAAATTGTGGGCTGCAGCAAATTTACTGTATTTGTCAAGTCACAAGCCAGCACTTAACCAATTATATGGTTAATAAATTACAACAGGACATCTAAGTAAAATCCTGTTACAGCTCACTCTGAATACAGAGTGAACCTGAACTCCACACTCCACTGACACGCGATCTCTGGTGGCTCATTACTGAGTAATAATGTATAATGATTTATTCAGTTTGTTATCCTAATTACCCTTGTTTCTGTGAAAATGCTTTTACAACAATGAAAAGACTGTAATCTGCAATCACCATATTTAACACAAGAACTATCTGGCTTCTCACAGGGGCCTGTGTACAAATATATAACTGCTGTGATATAGTCACTGCCACTGTGTGGAAACAAACTGCATAACATCACGGTGCCACTGTTCCATTGCATTCAAAGAACCAATACACACTGTGCACAACAACCACATCTTCATCAGTAATTCGACCCATACTAGTATGCATCAATGTTAACATACAACTAACACTGCCATCGAAACAAGCTCAAGGCGTAACTAAACAGTACTGAATACAGGCTTGAGGATGAAGAGTAAAGTGGGCATTAGTGTTGTCAACAGCAGGTACTGTCAGTGAATCCTACCCATACTATTATGCATCACATCAGTGTTAACATATAACTAACACTGCCATAGAAACAAGCTCAAGGCATAACAAAACAGTACTGAATACAGGCTTGAGGATGAGGAGTCAAGTGGTTATTAGTGTTGTCAACAGCAGGTACCACGAGTGAATGGAATAAATTCACATCCAAACAAGACGCACTGTGCATACCATTGACATTTTCAGTGTAGGTATTGATGTGTTGGCAGAAGAGCCAACACTGTGTTGCTAGAGGAGGCCGAAATGCACGCGTTTAATTACACGCTGACTGGCGTGAAGTCTGGAACAGTTAAGGGAATTAATAGTAGCAAATAAAGTACGTAGTTGATATAATACTTAACTTTAATCCACAATTGTAGAACATCTCTTGTTACGGTACAGGCTTCACAATATTAATTATCAAATGCTATGGCGCCTTGCTAGGTCATAGCAAATGACGTAGCTGAAGGCTATGCTAACTATCGTCTCGGCAAATGAGAGCGTATTTGTCAGTGATCCATCTCTGGCTAAGTCGGCTGTACAACTGGGGCGAGTGCTAGTAAGTCTCTCTAGACCTGCCGTGTGGTGGCGCTCGGTCTGCAATCACTGACAGTGGCGACACGCGGGTCCGACGTATACTACCGGAGCGCGGCCGATTTAAAGGCTACCACCTAGCAAGTGTGGTGTCTGGCGGTGACACCACAGGTATTTTCTGTGCAATGCAGATACAAATTAAATGATGATAGGAAATCAAATGGAATGCAATTACTCTGTAATGAGGTAGTGGATACCACGTGTCACTTAAAATAGAATACTCAGAAGATATCCTGGAACTACCTCTGAAATTTTGTCATTTTTGTTCAGCTTTACACTGTCTGTCTCAATATCTGCACCTGGGTATTGTTTGCTGGTACAGAATATCAGAAAATGATGTGGACTAACTATTACATGTATGTTTGCTCTGATGATTCACACATTTTGCTCAAGACCAAATGTTCTTGTGCAGTAGTAAGATACTGGATATGCATTTTTGAAGGTGATGGCTAAAGTCCCCTTATGACCATATAAATTTAGGGATCATTTCTTTGAAAAGGATGCAGCCCATCTTCTTTCCCCAATCTCAGCCTGTGCATTGTCTCTAATGGCCTACTTGTTGGTAGACCTTCCCTCTCCTGTCCCATGCCTTTGCCAATCAATGCATATTTCCTACATGAAGAATAACCTGTTGCTCTGAAGTTTGGAGTGCTATTGTTGTTGTTTTTTTATGTTCTTTACAATATTACTTAGTTTTTTCCATAATTTCAGGTCGGAGCTAGCTCGTTCAATACAAGGAAGTCAAGGGAAGCAGAAATATGATCTTTCAAAGTGGAAATATTCAGAACTAAGAGACACAATTAATACTTCATGTGATATTGAACTACTGGAGGTGAGAATTTTTCGTAATATAACTGTTTTTGTTCTCTTTCCCATTGTCTGCCTCGTGATTTATCTACAGAGTAAATAAACTAGTCGGGTATCTTTGGCTATAGGGTCTGCAAAAGTGGTCGTTTGATGTCATATTGCTAAGGATAAGAATTTGAGAAGAGCCAGCTATGGTTTCCTCCGGGTGCACACTGTGCAAGACAGAGGACAAGTGCTTACTAAGAAAATGCTGAACTAGTAAAAATGAAATCTAGGTCGAAAATATATTTGGAGAAAATACTACCTGTACATTTTGCATCCTTGTCTATAATTTTGTCAAGTGCCATTCCATCCAAAAGTAGTTTCATGAATTATCTTTTGTTTTCTTTTCAATTTTGTAAGCCTATCTGCCTCTGTCTCCAAATTAAAAAATGTCTGGTTCAAACAGAATACTTAATTTTTTCTCTCTGTACTTAGGTGAAGAAACAGGGCAAACCGTAAAATTTTGTACAGTTGGAACAAGTCTGTAATTACTAGAAATGACGTAACCAAATCCTCTTGCTACATCTTCTGATAATAAATCATGTTATTATTATTATAACAGTAAACACAGCAAGTGAGTTCAGTATGCTGGATTTCATATTTTATGCCTAGTTGGGCATTTCCTATGTATCTAGTACATCTGGTGTATTGGTGAATAATTTGCGCAGATCCCAGTGCAGTGACTTTTTGTAGTTAATGGATGGGAACAGGATTTAGTGCTATGTGCAGCCCTATAATTGAATTATTTGTCTCGTTTTACTCATTGGAAACAGTAAAAGGTAATCACCCAGTTTTAAAATGTTCTGTGCTTGAAAAGTGAACTATGTTTCATTATGTACATTATTCAAAATAAAAACTGTTTGCTGCTTTGAAAATGGCTTATCTGACTAATTATGTGACAATAAAAATGACCACACTTAGAATAAGTCCACCAGTATGCACAAGCTGGAGACATTCTAGGCTGCAGCAATTTGTTAGGTAAAGTTTTCTTCTTCTCCAGTTGTCAAGTGCTGTTTGTCCTAGTGGTCTGATGGCAAATGATGTACAGTGTAAACAGCAAGTTCAGTGTGTGATCTTATGCATTCACAAGGCCAGTGCTTGAGGCAATTGTATGCATACATTTTTTATGCCGCATTTGATCAGTATATTAAAAGTACATCTCTAATGCAAGCAAAGTCACAGTGTATTTCTCTTTCTCACACGAGAGTAATAACATGACCATTTAAAAATATTTCTGTGACATAGTTCCTTGCTGACAGTCCAGCTTTGAATCATTTGTACATGAGAATTTACCTTCGATGCTGTGGATGCCAGACTCCACCTTATGGCCACTAACTACTGTCTGGATATTCACTTTGTACTGCAGTTAGCATCTGTGATATAGAATGTCTGCTACTGCTCCGATTTCGACAAATGTTAAGGTATTTATTTTTGTTTTGTGAGTGCCCATGGAAAATTTCTACAATAAACTGAGTGAATACCATGCACAGTGTAAGTTTAATGGAAAATCACACAGACTCTCTAATTCTGACTTCAGTGGAATGGAGTCCTGAAGTATGTAAACTGATAGTGATATGTTCTGTTCACAGTTGACAAATTGCTCTGCTGTGGCAGGTAGTGGCTGCAGTGGCTAATAGCAACCTTTGTAGCTGGTAACCCAACAGTTATGATCTGTTTTCATTGTGTGCTTTGTTTCTCTGTGCAGAAAATTTATTTTGTGTTACAAAATCCCAGAATCTTTCAGCGGAATATTGCAGAAAAGTATGGTTGCTAAATGGAAAGCTGAATGATGTGCTCACATTTTACATAGACAGATGTGAGTTTGTATGCTTAGTACCAGAATATTTCAAGGAGGAGAGAAACAGTAATGTGACTCTACTGCCTCCAACCAAGGTAGTTGAAAGAATTGCAGATGCTTTGAAGATTCATAAAATTACTGTCTTTAGAGTTTATAAGGAAAAAAACTGTGCAGTCCGGGAAGGGTGTGTACAGTCAAAGATGCTGACACCCAGTAAAAAGAGGAAGACAGACCAATGAGTTACAAACTTGGACTCGTTCAAAAAAGATGCTCAGAATCCTCAGATACAGGGTGGTTCATGATAAGTCACCTGATTGAATTTTGATCTTACAATTATGCTATTGTGCACTCAACTTCGTGCAGCTCACAGAAATTATGCCAGATGCCGTTGCAAGTTCATCACTTCCATTGTGAGTGCGCCATTTCAGTTTGCCGATAGTGGACAAAGGATGGTTGACTGTCGCCCAAGAGTTGCGGATTGTGTTATTGTTCGCAGTGACGAACGGCATTACATTGACACAGAAAAGGTTTCATGCTTATTTCAGCACACAGTGAGCTCCCAGCCCACAGACAATACACAGATTACATCAAAAGGTACTGGATCTGTTTTGGAGTGTCAGCGGCCACATGCACGTACCAATACATTTGCTGCAAAACATTGTAGCACTTTGAGTGGCTTTGACTTGTAGTCCGAGTAAATCAACAAGAAGAGCCAGTGCTGAGATGGGAATTACACGTTGTACTATACAAAGAATTATTGAATCCGACCTTCACTTGTATCCATACAAGATGACTGACGCATAAGCTTACTGCGGGAGATAAGGAGCGGAGACAGCAGTTAGCAAGGTGAGCGATCGAGCAAGACCAAGAGGCAGTGCTACACAACACTTGGTTTTCTGACGAAGCTTATTTGTATGTGATCGATGTTGTGAACAAACAGAATGTTCGATTCTGGGTATGTGAACCTTCATGAATAATCCACATGATAAACACCTACAAGGAAGAAAGTGAGCATGTGGGTAGTGATGTCAAGCCATAGAATCATTGGTCTGTTCTTCTTCAATGCTAAAGTAACCAGTGAATGCTATTTACACATGCTGCAAAACCAGTTCTTTCCTCAACTCATGGCCTCATGTCTTCCGTTGCAGACACAATGGTTCATGCAGGATGGAGCACACACCCATACTGCCAGTGTTGTGCTTGATATCCTACATGAAAGACTTGGCCTTAGGGCATTGTCAAACAGATTTCCAGAATGTTATGCAGGAGGAGTAATGTTGCCACCCCATAGCCCGGACATTAACCCATGTGACTTCTTCCTTTGGGGGTTCCTTAAAGAGAAGGTGTACCACAGAAAACGCGAAAATGCAGTTCAACTTAGAGCCATCATTGTGGAGTTATGCCGCACCATTCCAGAAGATTCGTGTCCGAGAGTCGTCACAAATGCATGTGTGCAACTTGAAGAAGTTGTAGACCAAAATCGCGGTCATGTTGAACATGTGATACATTAGGTTGTATTTTCAAGCTGTATGAAACAAATCAGGTGACTTATTGTGCACCACCATGTATATGGATATTACAAGAGAAAAAAAAACAACCAGTCATAAAAAAGCTTCTTCATGAGACAGAATTATTCAATGTCAGTAGGACTTCTTTGTTAACAGTTTCAGTGCTCTTGGTTTCAGGTACAAAAAAATTAATTGATGCATAATTACAGTGGAGAGAAGTGATATCATTGCATAGCATTGTCAGTTGTTTAGAGAGATTGTTGAGGTGATGTTTGAAGACATTGTGTGGCTCAATGAACATGTCCATCAGAAAAGACTGGACAGATGACAGTATATGTGGCATGTGAAACTTCCTGTTCCTGTGGAATAGGACAGAAGATTTATCGTCCTACATGCTGGAACTTTCTCTGGTTTTGTACTGATCTGTCTCTAGGTTACAAATTGAGGAAAACAAGTAACTACCATGAGGAGATGAACCATGATAGTTTTCTGAAGTGGTTCAAGGGGCAACTATTGAAAAACTTAAATCAGCCATCTTTCTTGGTAATGGATAATATCTCACACTGTTCATTTATTAAAGGTAAAGCTCCAGTGATGGCAGTGAACTCATGCAATTTATGAAACAATGTAAATCACAGTTTTAATAGTAAGTTGTTGATGAGATGTTCTCAAGCTTCCACTATACCACTGCCAGTTTAGCGCTATCAAAATAGTTTGAGTATAGATCAAACATTACATGGTAGCTAATAATAAAAGCTTCACAGTGGTAGAAATTTAGAAATTGTTAGGAAGAGCAGTGGCACAAATAATGCCAGAAGAGTGGAGTAATGTTGTATGCCTCACAAAAACCGTTTTTAGAGAAGCCTGAAAAAGTGAGCTTAATTTTAGTAATATGGAAAATATAATTAGATCTTGGGTGATTCCAGTTACACTTCCATGAACCACAGCCCACTTGAAAATAGTGTCGCAGAAGGAAGGGGCTCTGAAGTGAGTAGCATTTACCCTGTACCATATATTGTCTTTCTTCAGTGTTTGTAGGCCTGGTTCGTGTTTCGTATTTTGAGTGAGTGGCATGTACTGCCCATCCATAATAAATCTAATCTACTTACTAGAGAGTACCTCACTGCACAAGTATAGTGTACTAAATGCATGTTACAGTGACAGATAAGGACTTAAGCAGTTGATATTATTTTAATGCTTTAGTTACTATATTCACATGATGTATTCAGATCCATTTGAGCACCCCTTTCACATTGAATATGCCAACTAAATGTGAATCACACTGATTATTGTAAAAGGCAATGCATGTCCTGTTATGTTCAATTGAGACAATAGAAGGAGAAACAGGAGTTATCAAAACATTTAAAAAAGGACACAAAACACTGGAAGTAATTTCCAGTATATCCCATTCGGTACTTTTATGACAGAAAGAAATTGAAACAACAATGAGGACAGTAAATTTACAAAGTTGAGCTTGGGGCATGATTTCTACATAGCAGCCCATAGTTGGTAATGTCTTCTTTGAATTTAGTTCCCAATAGCAGTTCCATAGGCTCTAAGACATAGTTAGTATGAACCGATTGATTATTCATAGAGAAATAGTTCATTGTAATTATTGTAACAGACTATACATCAAGTGGTTGTCCACTTGCGACTGAATGTGACTAATTTGGTGGTGTCAGTTTCAATTTCAGTCCATCTGTTAGTAAAATTACGTATAATTTCTGAATTGCTTATTTCATTAGTTAGTAAAATTACTGAGGGCTAATTTTCCAAAGAACGTATTATCTTCAATACTATAAATAAGAAATTAAAAGTGGTAAGATTGTATGTGTGGATATAGGAAGTTTTGTGGTAGCATGCAAATCTAACTGCTTTTTTTTGCTTCAAACAGAGCCAGCTGTAAATGTTACATATCATATTAAGCTGAAGAACCCTTAAAGTGTGTATTTTGTCACTTTATCACTACATAAGTTATCTGTCTTTGTCAAGAAACTCACTTGTCTTTTCCAAACTCCAGAGTTTGGAATGTCCCCTAGTTTATTTCTTATGTTTCATAAATTTGTATTCTTCTGCTTTCTGAGGAATTCTTGAGTACAATTTTTCAGTGGACAAGGTTCTGATGACTTACAATATAATACTGGTTTCATATTACCCCCCCCCCCCCCCTCCTCCCAATCCCTGAAATAAAAACTCAATTGCTGGGAAGTCAAAGGCTGCACAGAGCATGATTATCTAAGCCACAATCATCAGTTATGTTTTACATTAGAGCTGCTCTGTCTACTTAAACAAATCATGGTGTCTTTATAAACTGTTCATCACATGCCTTTCAAGTGTGATAATGTCAAGAGTGCATAGTGTATGTTTAATATACTACTCAATTACTTTTATTCATTTATTTTCATTATTCATTCAGAGACAACCAGTACTGTTAGATCTAGGTGGTAGTGACCTCATAACCATCAACCAGATGTACTATCAAATTGCAATCAAGTGATTTTAGCATCATAGGCATAAGATTAATTCTTTATTGGCTGGTAAACCATTCTCAGCATCATTACGCTGGTGACTGGGGTTGTAAATTGCAATCTATTAATACTGAAATAAGATATTGCTAATTAGCATCAAGTATTCATATTTTGTAATGTTAACAACAATATGGATTAGAGTAGACTGCTAACCAACACATATAGGAACGTTCATTGGCAGACAGGCAAGTTTAAAAGTAGACAGCTGGGTATTATTAGGCTATCAGACAAAGTCCTGTGTCAGATTCCCCCAAACCCACAAGTATAAAGAGTTTAGGGATGGAATGCAAGCCAGGAACTGTGTCACAAAAATACTTTAGGATGGATCTGCTATTAATGATGACCATTTTTTATGTCAGAAAGTGAAATTGTGATTATGCTTCCCACTAGACAAGTACTTTTAGCATACAGAGGAAATTAGTGTCAAAAAATTATGCAAATAGTGATGTGCTATACGCAACTTACATGCACCTTGCCACTAGACAATTAGCATGTGCAGCACTAGGATGTACACCTAGAGCTGAGGAAATCTTTACCTTAAAGAAATGCTACAGTTTACAAGATCGCCAGTTGTTTCGGATCGGCTGGCTTACAATTCTGAAGGCACTCAGGTCAGCTTTAGTCAATGTCAGAGCAGTCCAGCATCCAAATGTTCTTTTTTTTTTAAAGACTGTTCATTGCAAACACACTTTTCTATGCATATGATTATAGCTCAGTGATTTATACATATAAAAATGCCAGTTTACGTGATTAATCCTTTCAACATTTTCCCAGGCATGTAGAGTGGAATTTCATCGCCGTCTGAAGGTTTATCATGCTTGGAAAGCAAAAAATAGGAAACGCACAACAATGATGGAAAATGAAAGGGCTCCACGTTCAATTATGGATGCAGGTAAGCCCTTTAAATGATTTTCTCAATCATTATTAGTACTCTTTAATGGGTCAGTACTTCCACATCTCTAGATTTTTTTATACAAAATTTTTTCAGCATTCTTTGTAATATTAATTTAGAAGGAAAACCAAAAGATATTACACTATGAGGCACATTTTGTTGCTTCATTCAGTGCACAATTTTTGTAGCGGAAATACTATTATGATAGTTAATTGTTCTGTTGTTTGGCTATTTTATTTTCATTGTTAAATGTTTTTCCATTTAGATACTTATTTCAGATGGCATAGACCTAAAATTTCTCAAGATTTAATGGATGTATGAAATTTTGAGGTTAACTACTGATTGATCTTACAGTACCTCAAATGCATGAAGTAGTTATTGAGTTAAATACTTGTACTGGAGATGGTAACTTGTAACAGTGGCTCTCTTACAATGATTACAAGAAGGATAATGGTTTTAAAATAGGTGTAATATTATGCCCCTGGAGTGGTTATCAAAAAGTGGAAAAGGAATAAAAACTCACTTGTGTAAAATTATGATTTGTAGGTATGAAGATGAAGTAATTGTCTCTTGAGATTCTTCTGCTGTAGTTACAACATGTACTGTAATTTTAATGTTATTATTGATATATCTTATAATAACAGGGTATCTGAAGCCTTCTTTTTAATTATGCAGTATCATTTTTATGTAGCATGTTGAGCCTTTATGAAGATATCACTACACAATATCAACGAGACTTTTTTACTAATTTATAACTATTTAAAATGACCATACGCTATTTTTTTTTTATACTTTTCTTCTTGTGCCATATTCTGCTCGGGCAAGGGATTTCCATCACCTTTCTACCTTCGGTTCTTAATGCCAGTTGACTATAAGGTTGGTATTGGGCTGGTTCCTAGCATGGCTGTGCTACAACCACCAGAGTGTTGTCATTTAGTATCCTATTATATTGACATCACATATATTTTATGCAGTGCTAGTGTTTTTCTCATATACACAGAAATGGGCAAGTTGAGAAAAAGTGCAGTTACAGTGTTGGCATACTGATCCTGTATATTGCTCGATTCTCCGTCAATCCGGTGATAATATACATTAATCAATGAGAATCTCTGAATCTGATTTGCTTTTTGGTGAGAGATGCAATTTCATTGGGCAGGTTTGGAACTTCTTGACATTTTCTCATGAAAGATTACTGGATTCTGCTTGTTCACTCATTGGATCTGCTTTCATGCTATTACCAATAGGGAGACACCCAATCAATACCAACAGTGATATAATTATGTCTTCTGTAGTTACATAGCAGCTATTTTGTGACAGAATTACAGCAAATATTTCCTGAAAATCGAATGTCCTTATACCGTTACATTCAAAGCAAAACATCACCTACAAGAGCAATATATAACAAGAGCAAGAAGAAAATTGATGTTGTGTTTGTAAAAAAAAATGCACATTTTAGGTCACTGCCCTTTGTCCATTGTATTCAACATGAATAAATTCCAGTCCTGAAGTGCGATTCTGGAAGATCTGCAAAATATCAATTTGTGACTACCATTACCTCTTTATTGCACTCAAGATGTTTTCCACTCACAAATTTCATTAGAGAGAGAAATTACAAGTATCAAATCTGGTGAACAGTATGGATATTCCAACAGTTCATGCTTTAGTCCCTCTTTTCCCACTACCAAAGCATCCTCATAGGTAGGCGCATAGCCCTGATGAAAGCTGTTGACCTTTTTTATTATCAGTTATGGGAAAGCAATTACGGTCCTTTTACCAATCTTCAGCACCTCTCGAGAAATTGTAACAGATTCTGCATGAGTACAGATAGAAAAATTCCATTAAACATGGTTGACAGTTGTGTGCATCAACACGCAGACTAATGGAAAAGTTAAGAAAGTGATAAATTTACCAATTTCAGACTGTTAGTCATATGTTGGTAGTGTTATCAAAAACATTGGCATGACACACTCCAGCTTGGGTTGACTGTGTCCTCAGCCTAATAAGACATCTCCAGAGTCAGCCATTAAACACCAGCAATAGCTAGCAGTCTGCTAAGCCTTGCATTCAAAGCAATAAATGTTAATTCTGGGGCAGCTCTCATAATCTTGATATTTATTGACTAGTTGATAGTGGTTAGCCATTGTTTCTTTGTTGTTCCGTCTGATCTCAAGGCATGGTAATTGTTAATTTTCTTTGCAAGAAGATGCCACAGTTTACTATCCTTAAAATTCATCATAAAAGAGGGTTTGTAGTGTAAATGAATGTTCCATAGCGTCTTTTGCTCCTTAACTTTGATGGATCAGTCAGTGAATAAGGACAATCATTTTTAAGCAAGTCATGTCCAAATTAATTTTACACTCTTGCACGTAAGTTAAAATCATGTCAAATGTTATTTTTGTGGGTTATTATAAAGTCAGTGTTCATTAATGCTGGCAGCCAAAGAATCTATGTCTACATTAACTTTCGTTTGATTTGACGAAAAAATACCAATTGCTGCATTGTGTTGTGTAATGTAGCAATCGAAAATAATTAAAGTTCTCACAGATTAAGCTTTGAATTAAGCCCTGTCCACACAAACTCCCTATCTCACTTCCCTGATCTCTCTTAAAATATGAATTAGCACTTCTTTTTAACAATAAAAATTTTCCCTCTCACTAAGACAATTACTTTCAGGGAAGGTGGAATGTACTTCTGAAATTAAAGTTTTTATTACTTTCATTCTGTAAATTTTCACAATTAAGTGCTCACACAAGCTAACGCAATACAGACTACATGGGACAAGATGAGCTGAGACAAAATGACAGTGAGACACTTTTGTCTCAACTATTTATAGACTTATACAAAACAGAAGTTGATGTAAATATAACTTCTTAATCCTAAAAGTTTTAAGTACACTACTTATTATTTTGAAATGGTTATTCTCAAATAATTCACAATTATACAAAATATTAATCAAGTTATTTAAAATCATGGCTTATGGCCATATAAGAGTGGCTCCATTTGCTCCCCAACTGGGGACAGTGAATAATTGTTTTGCTGGCCTGAGTCCAGAAGGAGCCATGATATCATACTCATTAAATTTTAGGCTAAGCTCTCAAAGTTAGTTGTGAGCCTAACAATTTGCTCTATTAAAAATTTTCATTCCTTAAGTACGGCAACTTAAAACTAAATGAGCCCATAAGGTTGCTTACTATAAACTTCAATTATTTCTTATTTTACAAACAGTTTTACACTTTTCTTTCATGTCACTTCTTGTACTGTCTTCTTTTTGTAGTAGCCAGATCGATGATCTCAAGAAGTTTGAGTGCACAGATGTGCCAACCCACTTGGTTTGTGGCTGGCGGTTTAAGAACCAAGCCCAGTGGGTCATTTTCTCAAAGATTGTTGAGTGCACAGGTGTGGCAACCTACTAGGTCTGTGGATGGCAGTCTAACAGCTGAGCCCAGTGGCATCATTTTCTCTATGGGTTTTGCTCGTTGTATAATTGGTAGCCTGTGATGGACAGCTTTTGGTACTCCAGCAAGCGAACCTGTAACAATCAAACATGGCATAAGACAGTTATCAACACTCACAATATCTGGAAGCACGTAAAGTCGTGGACCAGTCTCTGTTATTCCAGATATCCACTTTTTTCTTCTCATAACATTTATCATGGTGAAATAGCATTTAGATGCAGTCCGTTCGCTGCTTTATTATTTTCGAATACTCAAGTTTTGTACATTTGTGGTGAACTGTGATTATGGTTCCTTCACTTTGTGACACCAAGATTTGTTTTTGCATTTCGCTCATGCTACTGCTAGTCAACAACTCGTACATTGTTATTATGTATGTCGGTACAACCCTTTTCACAAATAATTCTGCGGAGCTTATCAATTAGTCTTTTTCCATTTTTCTTTTTATATGTCATCACAATTTATCATTTTACACTTGATGTTACAAGATTGTGACTATAAATGGTTAAATACACATGAGTAATGATGGTTTAAATGGTTCATTGGGAGCTTAGCAGACACTGGTACCTGCAGTTTTACACTTTTTTTTCATGTCTTTGCATTTCGCTCGTGCTACTGCAGGCCAACGACTCATGCATTGTTGTTAAAGTCTTCCCTTCCACTGTTTCCCTTCATCCATCATTCACAGTATATCGTGTGAGAAAAGTGCCAGCTGAGTTTTGCAAAAGCGATGCTTTCTAAAACCATGACGATTCTCAGACTCAAGAAAATTTATTATATTCGATCTGAGAGTCTGTTCAAACAATCTGCAGAAAATTGATGATAGGGATGTTGGTCAGCCTGCCTCTGAATTGCTTCAATGTCTTTCTTCAATCCTTGAGCAAAACCACTATGCTCGATCTGAATAAGAAACAAAACTCTAATCTCAAAACATGTTAGGACCAAGTGACCTCCCTTGATTATACATTCAGACTTTAATTGTGATGAGGAAATAGTTTGTCAATGAAATTTGATACAGGAAAATCTTTTCTATCACAATAAGCACAAGTTTATAAAATTTTACTCGTGCATTTATGTTTTAGAGACGTGCATATTAGAAAGATTCAATTATTATTTCATATCTATTTTCAGCAGCTCGATGGTGGCATGGGCTCCACAAATGGTGAAATAATGAGCCATGCTGCCTCTATAGCTGTCTACAATTGCGCAAGTGTTGCTGGTGCAGAACTTTTTGCACAAACTGACCTCTTGATTATGTCCCATAAATGTTCAGTGGGATTCATGTTGGGTGATATGCATGGCTAAATCTGCACTCGAATTGTCCATCTACATCTGCATCTATATCTACATAAATACTCTGCAATCCACCATACGGTGCATATTGTAGGGTACCCCATACCACTACTAGTCATTTCCTTTCATGTTCAACTCGCAAATAGAGTGTGGCAAAAGACTGCCTACATGCTTCCATATGAGCCCTAACTGCTTGTATCATATCTTCATGGTGCTTACACGTAATGTTTATTGGAGGCAGTAAAAAAAAAAAAAAAAAAAAAAAAAAATGTCTGGAACCCTTGCATGTTGTTCGAAGCTACCAGTAGCGGATCTAGTAGCAGCCTGCCTCTGAATTGCTTCAATGCCTTTCTTCAATCCAACCTAGTATGGATCCCAAAAACTCGAGCAGTACCCAAGATGAACCATACTTTCCTCAAATTCTCCCAGAAAACTGAACTTGACAATTCGCCTTCCCTTCCACAATCCTCACATGCTCGTTCCGTTTCATATCACTTTGTAATTTTAAACGATGTGACTGTGTCAAGCAGGACACAACTAGTGCTGTATCCGAACACTATGGGTATGTTTTTCATACTGACCTGCATTAACTTACATTTTTCTACATTTAGAGCTTGCTGCCATTCATCACACCAACTAGAAATTTTGTTTAAGTCAACTTAAATCCTCCTGAAGTCACTTAACTTCAACACCTTACTGTAAACCTCAGCAGCATCACTGAAGAACTGCAGATTGCTGCCCAGACTGTCCACCAAATCTTTTATGCATATAGAAAATAACAGCAGTCATTCCACACTTCTCTGGGACACTCGTGGTGATACCCTTGTCCATGATGAACACTCACTGTTGAGGACACTATGCTGGTTTCTATTACTTACGAAGTCTTTGAACCATTCACATATCTGTGAACCTGTTGTATATGCTTGTATCTTCCTTAATAGCCTGCAATGGGATACCATGTCACGGTTTCCAGAAATCTAGAAATATGGAATCTATCTGTTTCCCTTCATCCATCGTTCACAGTATATCATGTGAGAAAAGTGCAAGCTGAATTTCGCAAAAGCGATGCTTTCTAAAACCATGGTGATTCTCAGACTCAAGAAAATTTATTATATTCGATCTGAGAGTCTGTTCAAACATTCTGCAGAAAATTGATGATAGGGATCTTGGTCAGTAATTTTGCAGGGCTGTTCTTTTGCCTTTCTTATGTACAGGAGTCACCTGTGCTCTTTACCAGACAATTGGGACTTTGCACTGGGTGAGAGATTTTCGATAAATGCAAGCTAGGTAAGGGGCCAATTCTGTAGAGTACTCTTTGAAAAACTGGATTGGGGTTCCATCCAGACCTGGTGGCTTATTTGTTTTCAACTCTTTCAGTTGTTTCTCCATGCCAAGGTACTTATTACAATATCATCCATGCAGGAGTCTGTTCAGTGATTAAATGATAGTATGTTGGTATGATTCTCCTGTGTGAATGATTTCTTGAATGTGAAATTTAAAACTTTGGCTTTCATTTTGCTACCTTCAACTGCTGCACAAGACTGGTCAACAAGTGACTGGATGGAAACTTTCGATCCACAAAGTGATTTTACACAAGACCAGAATTTTCTCGGTTTATCTTCTGCCAGATCTTTTGCTAATGTATAATGATGGAAGTTGTTGTACACTTCGTGGGAAAAAATTTGTAGTCTGTCTCGCGTCCGTCGGCCGTCGTAATTTAATATATTATTATTGTTATTATTTTTTTTTTGATTGTTGCCGACTTTCGTGGTGGGCCTTAATAAAAATGATATTTCATTTAATTTTGATTTATGATTAAATGCTTTCCTGAAGTTCTCCTTTTTAATAATATTAATCTCAAATTATTTGTTACGTTAATAAATGTTAGACTCGCTGAATCTTTTAAAACATGAGCATATAAGTTGAACAATGTAATAAACTTTTCATATTAATTTCCTCGGCTAGTCAGTTCACTTTAAAGCAAAAAATCTTTAGTTATTAATTACAATTGCGGCCCACACACGCGCGAGAGTATTTTTCTTACCTCCGTTAACCATTGTATTGTAGTCGAAGTCCTGTCTCTGTCTCTCGCCTATGGTACTGAAAATAAGAATTTTAAAGCTAAGTATTTTCTGCAACGTCGGGCGGCTGTGGAGAAAAATTAATATTATGTTAATAGCGGGCGAGTTTTCCACTTCCGCTAATTTTTCATAAGTTAATATCGCCACGTAATGGCGTCGTTGGCTGCATCGGCAGCTGCGATTGTTGAACTGTAAATTACTTGAATGCAGGTTAATTCAAGGAAGGCGGACATGAAATCGGGATCACCTCTTACAAATTAAAAGTGCACAATAATATTAAATCAGTATATTATATGCTTAACTCATACAAATATGCTTACATTTGCCAGCACTCGCAAGATGTCCGTCTGTACATCATCAAGACAAGTGAAGAAGTGAAGTTGACTAAAAAAAATTAACAAAAGAGCGTATCTTGTCGTCTCTTTAGATCATTTTGTCATAAATTATTTCTTTGCATTGCATTTCCTTGCATTTCTTGACAGAGAAATTATTGTTTTACGGCTA
Organism: Schistocerca americana; assembly: GCF_021461395.2. Classification (NCBI taxonomy): domain Eukaryota; kingdom Metazoa; phylum Arthropoda; class Insecta; order Orthoptera; family Acrididae; genus Schistocerca; species Schistocerca americana. The sequence continues at coordinate 292,592,935 of NC_060122.1, forward strand.
CATGATAAAAATATATTATTCAATTTTTAAATGTCTCTTCTTTATAAATACTGTTTTTTAAGTCTTTTCGTAATATAGCACTGGGGACGCTATATCTGCTTAAACTTTGCCTGTAATTCCTCTACATCCATCCTGTTGGAACCAAGTGTTGTCGGTTCACTGTCTATGGGAGATGCTAACAACTGGTTATCTGCTCTCTCTAGTAGAAACACTCTTATAGCCTTCTTAACTGATTTATTAACTTTCATAACCGTAGTTGCTATGATGACATCATGATCACTATTCCTCATTTCTATAGTGACACTGTCAATAAGGCCCAGCCTATTTGCAGCTACAAGATTTCAGATATTTCCTTTGCATATAGGCTGCTGAACTAACTGCTCAAGACAGTTTTCAGAAAAAGTGTTCAAGAGTACTTTGCATGAAAGTCTGTCTGCACCTCCTGCAATGAATCCATAATTATCCTAGTTTACACTTGGTACATCAAAGTCACCTCCAACTAGTATTGCATGATCTGGGTCCCTACACGCTACTGTCCATAGACTTCCTGTGAATGACTAGAACTGCCTCAGCAGAATCGCGTGACCAGTAAAAACATCCAACAATGAACTTGGTTTCACCTAGACCTGTTATACATGACCAGATAACTTCACTGTCACACTGAACTTTGACCTGAATAGAGACAATATTTTTGTCAACTGAAATGAACACTCCTCCTATGGCCTTGAGTTTTTCCAGTGTAGGTTCCCTAACTGGCTAAATATCTCTGAGCTTTCTGCTTTGTGTTTCAGCCAGCTCTTGATCCCAAGAAGAGATGCTGCAGGCAATGTCTGCTGCCCTAGCCTGTTAACACCAAATTTTGCTGCACTATCCCAATGGATACAGTTGTCCTATATCCCACATAGATTTCTGCAGTTATTTCATGCATTGCTAGTTGTGTGTTAACATTGACAACTCTACACAAATGCTGCTGCACTCAGTAGTTAAGTGAGGGCCATGGGCCACAGCATTATCTGTGGTGAGGAGTAATGCCTGAACTGTGGTATTCTTGATACACTCTTGACAGTGTTGATCTCAGAATAATATTGACTTACCTAATGATTTCCAGAATGGAATGTCTGATGTGTCTCCCTCCAACTACCATTATGTGTTCAAAGCCTGTTAATTCCCATTGTGCGGCAATAATCATGTCGAACATCTTGTCATGTGAATCACCTGAGTACAAATGACAGCTCCACCAACCCACTGCCCTTTTATACCTTGTGTACACTTTACTACACCAACGTCTGTATATGTGCATATTGCTATCCCATAATTTTGTCACTTTAGTGTATTATTATCTGCTCATTCTTGGCTTGTTTGAGTTATTGTGACATCATTGGAGGCACTGGATTTATAATTGTTTTTAGAGTTCGTAAACTTGCACACATTTTTGTGGTCTTGTATTTCTGTTTGATGGATTCCACACTCATAGGACAGCTTTTTTTTTTTTTTTTTTTTTTTTTTTTTAAATAGTCTATCATTTTCTTCCTTTGTTGTTAATATTTCAGCTTTTAATGTCTGAATGTCCTTTTGAAGCAGTTTTATAATCTCCATTTTATGAGTCTTGTTCTGTTTCTGTTTGATGGATTTGATGCACACAGTACTGCTTTTCTCATATTAATCTCTCATTTCCTTTCTTGAGGAAATTTGATAGTTTTTTTTTTTTTTTTATTTTGTCTGTCTCAGTTGCACGAGTGATGTCAGAGTTTGATATGCTTTTGTATGTTTGTTGGGTGAGATGGTATGACTCTCATTAGGCTTTAGAACTTTATATTCAGCAAAATTCACAAACTAGATTCCTTTAGAGTCCCAAAAAATGGTGTTCATAATCTGGCTTGCTGTGAGAATTTGGCTGTTTGTTGGATGAGGTGGCAAGACTTCATGTAAATGACTGGTGTTTTTTCACCTCACCAGCATAAGAAAACCTTAATTCATCCATCATTGGTCACTATTTTTCACAGTAGGCTTTCTCCTTCAGCACTGTAATGAAAAAAGAAGCAGTCATCCATTTAGTTTTGTAGTTCTCAAAAACAATTTTTCGGGCCTCCGTACAAGTGGTGCCCTAATTTTTTAGCCATGATCTCATGCAAAAGTGTCTGGTAAATCTGTGAAATTTTGTCTGACAGATGAGATATCAAAAATCTGTGAAATTTTGTCTGACAGGTGAGATATCAAGAAATGTGAATTACAGCAAATATTGTTGTCACTTTTCCTTATGAGTTCATTGCTGACTATAAAATGATGGCCACTGATGTTAATTATTTACATTTACATTAACATTTATACTCCACAAGCCACCCAACGGTGTGTGGCGGAGGGCACTTTACGTGCCACTGTCATTACCTCCCTTTCCTGTTCCATTTGCGTATGGTTTGCTGGAAGAACGACTGCCGGAAAGCCTCCGTGCGCGCTCGAATCTCTCTAATTTTACATTTGTGATCTCCTCTGGAGGTATAAGTAGGGGGAAGCAATATATTCTATACCTCATCCAGAAACGCACCCTCTCGAAACCTGGACAGCAAGCTACACCGCAATGCAGAGCGCCTCTCTTGCAGAGTCTGCCACTTGAGTTTGCTAAACATCTCCGTAATGCTATCACGCTGACCAAATAACCCTGTGATGAAACGTGCTGCTCTTCTTTGGATCTTCTCTATCTTCTCTGTCAACCCGACGTGGTACGGATCCCACACTGATGAGCAATACTCAAGTATAGGTCGAATGAGTGTTTTGTAAGGCACCTCCTTTGTTGATGGACTACATTTTCTAAGGACTCTCCCAGTGAATCTCAACCTGGCACCTGCCTTACCAACAATTAATTTTATATGATCATTCCACTTCAAATCATTCTCCCAGATATTTTACAGAAGTAACTGCTACCAATGTTTGTTCCGCTATCACATAATCATACAATGAAGGATCTTTCTTTCTCTGTATTCACAATACATTACATTTGTCTATGTTAAGGGTCAGTTGCCACTCCCTGCACCAAGTGTCTATACGCTGCAGATCTTCCTGCATTTCGCTGCAACATTTCAGAAACAATGTTCATTTGGCATGGTTGCTGTGGTTGAATGAGATGCAATGTGGCTTTTTTCACTGTCACAGTTCTGAGCACACTGAACTACTGTATGCATCATGTGTAGCAACTGCTAGATTCCCTCCACTTCTTTTGATGCCATGGAAACAGTTTATCTACTGGATAGCCTTTGTATTTGCAAGTAATGAGGGATTAACAAGTGTGCATCGTTCAAATGTGTTATTTTATTGCAAACTGTATTATAATTATTTCAACACTAGGACACTGTTGAATTCCTGTTTCTAGGTCTTCCTCCTCTTTTCATCAAACAGATACATCAGCACATCACCACTTTTATTTTAGTTTTCAGTTCACTGCAGCTGGAGGTATCAGAGATTAATAACCAGATTTAATATATGCTGAACAGCAACAGTCCTTTGTGTAAGTCATAATATCAAACCATGCTGATTAACATACCACAATCTCTATCTCTGTTGTATACTCATATATCCCAGTGATTGTTACTAAGAAACCTGTGATGGCAATGCAACACCTTCACTTCACTTTTGTTGTGGAAAGATTTGATGCCACACTGTGACTGTACTTATCTTAGCTGATAACTGTGGTGTTAAAGAGTTGAACATCCCATTGACAACAAGGTCATTTAGAGATAGAGCATAAGCTTAGGATAGGGAAGGATGGGGAAGGAAGTTGGCCATGGACTTTACAAAGGAATCATCCCTGTATTTTAGAATGAAGGCTTTCATGACTGGATGACACAGGATGTGAGGTCGTGGTCCAAGAAACTCTTCTGTTCCTGACGTTTCATCCAGGACTGCGCTGGACACCCTCAGAGGTGCCTCTGAGGATGTCTAGCACAGTCCTGGATGAAACGTCAGAAACAGAAGAGTTTCTTGGACCATGACCTCACATCCCAAAAGGTTTAACTACAGCTATCCCTGCATTTGTATGCAGCGATTTGGGGAAATCACAGAATACTTAAATCTGAATGCTTGGACGGGAATTTGAATCATTGCCCTCTTGAAATTAAGTCCAGTATGCTAATCACTGTTCTACCTTGCTCAGATAACTGGATAACTTATCATCCTCAAGATTGTACTCACAGCTTGTTCATGTTACTCAGTGTCTGTTACTTATTTTCAATACATCCTCTGCCTGAAGTGAAACAGGCTGCGTGAAATTGAAAAATTTTTCTTTATCTCTTTTAAAATATAGCAGTTTCTACAGTATTTAGATCTGTGCTTAAATAGTTCAAAGGTTGTGGTTTGTTGTAGGTACATGTCCAGGTAGTGCTGCAGTGCAATCATCTAGAAAACGTCATGTTTTACAATGTAAATTTCATGTTTGACATTGTGTACCTTGCAAATGTTTAATTTTCACCAACAGCAGTATATTTGCATTAAAATTCAAAGCCATCAGTGAAGTTAGCATCCTGAGAAATTCATGTTGTTATGGAAACAGTGGAAAATTTTGTGCACGAATGTGAAAGTCCTTCACTCGTCTTTAGCTGACTAGGAACATAATAATTACCTTTATTTTTGCAGTCTGTTAAGTGATTATTTCGTTATTGTTGTGGCTAACACAATTTAAGCATAGTGCAGATATCAGTCAATGGTTTGTTCTGTGAAATTTTCCTGCAGGAGAGATTAAATCTTTGTCTTCTGTTGTGATAGTATAATAGACTGCATTAACTGAAAAATATGAACTAGGACTGATACAATTTAATGCGAAGTGCCTAGATTTTTATTGTGTAATGTAATAAATTGTGCCTCTTTATATTATTGTCATCAACGTAACATAAGAGAAGTCTAAAATGCATGGCATATATTGTCATTTTTTCTGGTTTTTCTTGAAAATAAGATTACTTCCGCCTACTTTATTTATAAATTTCATTTGCAGCAACAAAAACCCCAAAAGTGGTACAGAAAGCACCAATATCAACAAGTACTCAACGTTACTTCCGCATTCCATTCATTCGTCCTCCTACAGTCAACAATAATCAGGGAGAAGCCTCAACATCTGTTGGAGATAAACGTGGATTGTGGTATGCACACTTTGATGGACAGTATGTTGCAAGACAAATGGAGCTACATCCTGACAAACCACCTATACTTCTTGTGGCAGGTAGGCTGCAGAAACACTTTTCTTAAAACTAATTCTCATTAAGTTTGTACTAATGTGTACTTACGCATGGAGCTAAATACATGAACATTTACAATATTGTTTGCAGGCATTGATGATATGCAGATGTGTGAACTTAGCCTTGAAGAAACTGGATTAACTCGCAGAAGAGGTGCTGAAATTCTAGAGCAAGAATTTGAAAAAGAATGGGAACGTAATGGTGGCAAGCCATATGTTAAAGCTGCTGATCGTAGAAGGCAGTAAACTCAAAACTAGTTTGCTTTGTATAGTATGGCAGTGTCCCTTGAAACATGAGAAGTGCTTTTGGTGAAGGCTTTGTTTCTGCAATGTTCAGTTTTATGGATGTAAATATATTTTTATGACTGCTTATTCATTTGAAAGAGTAAAATAGATTTATAATATTTTTGGAATAAATATATGGTGCACTTCAGACCATTAAACTATAAGTAAATCTGACATTATGAGTTTACTGAAGAGAGCAGACTTAATTTTGCCTGTTACTTAAGGGACATTGCACCTTTGTGTGGTGTGGCAGTACACTGCATTTGGTTCCTAAGCCTGTGAGTGTGTGTTTAGAAAATATTTTTACAGCATAAAATGACATGCTGCAGCTTGTAACAGAACTGCATCTCTCTATTCCTGTCATTCATTTAGTACTTTCTGAGGTCACCTTATTTTCACACATGAGCTGCACGTTGATAAGCTAATCATTGTAATACTGTTGCCAAGTCAAAAAAGGCCTGTGTATCAAGAAATAATTTATTTTTTAAAGTGACTGTGTATTAAGATAAACATACTGTGTGTTGAAAGATTGTACATTAATTTTTGTTGTCATTGTTCAGATGCTGTTGTTTTACACTAAGACATAAAAGCCAGGTGTGTAACAAATCATTCTTAAAGTTAGACAGTTTTGATATTTAAACATTCCATTCAACTAGTCACCTATAATATTTATCTGTCTGATGAACATGTATTTATGCATAATCTAAATAAATCTGACTTTCTGAGTTTATAAAAATGACTTGATTTTCTTTTGAGCTGGGGTATATTGTGATTATGAATTAATGAATACCTGGTAATTTGGCATCTCACATGAAACCTAATGAGCACACAGCATATGGAGCAGTGAGTGGTTTTTATACCAGTGTGTTAAAACACTGTACATCATTTTGAAATGTTAAACTCTGGTATTGTACATATACAGAGGGGTCCAAAAAATGTATCCACTGTTTAAAAGTTCATAACTGGAAAACTAATTGACAGAGTTGTCTTATCTTTGATAGTGTAATAGCTTTTAGCTCCAGCAATCGCCACACAAGTGTTGTATTGCATTGTTTTTTGTTGTCAGAGGACAGTCGCCAGATAGTCACTGTTTTGTTCTTAGTTGCACCTCGTTACTTGAGTAAACATGGCTGGCGCAAGGCTTACATTCAATGAAAGGAAGTCAGTTTTGAAGTGGTATTTGAAGTACGAAAATATTAATGAGGTTCAACGGCAATGGCGAAATGAGTATCAAACAGAGCCACCGACATGTTTAACGATTCGTCGCATTCGAGACAAATTTGAAGCCGAAGGCTGTGTTAAAGATGTACACAAACAATGATCTGCATGACCTGTAACAGTAACAAGTGTGTTTCAACATTTCACTCACTCACCATGGAAGTCTGTGAGACAGTGTGCCCGTGAAACTGGTGTGAGTCGCTCAAGTGTTCGGCGAATTTTGAAGACAGCAAAGTGGAAGTGCTACATCCCATGATTGCTACAAGCAATGAACAAGGACAATCCATATCGCAGAATGGAGTACTGCGAGTGGTTTACTAATGTGGTGTGCAACGATGAAGAGTTTGCAGAGAAGATTGTATGGTCTGATGAGGCACAGTTCAAACTCAATGGTACAGTAAATCGCCACAATTGCATCTACTGGGCCACCGAAAATGTGAACGTCCATGTAAACAAAGCCATGAATTTGCCAGGAGTAAATGTGTGATGTAGTTTCAGACATCCATTTTACCTGCCATCCGAGACTTGTGTGGAGACGGAAGAGTTTACTTTCAACAAGATGGTGTCCCAGCCCACTGCCAAAATCGTGTTAGGGCGTATCTCGACGGAAATCTACCAGGAAGGATGGATAGGCCATAGAGGTGCTGTGGAGTATCCACCACATTTCCCAGACCTAACTCATCTGGACTTTTACCTGTGGGGAACACTAAAGGATGTCGTTTATCAACAAAAGCCATGCACATTGGATGAACTTCGAGAATCCATTCGTACATTCATGTGGAAATATCCAACTGAACACGTTGCAGTCAGTAGTTCATGCTGCAGTTCTGCGGCATAGTTTGTGTGTGGATGTTAATGGTGACCATTTCGAACATCTACAGTGATATCTTTAAGTTGGACTTTAAGCTACACTTTCACCAAAAATGAGACAACTCTGTCAATTAGTTTGCAAGTTATGGACTTTTTTTTTGGACCCCTCTGTATAAGCTTACAACGAAGAGTAAAGTAAATATCAGCTAATCCTGCATAAACAAAAAATTGCCCACATTTATCCACCAGAACATTCCAGCCACCAAGCCATTACTCCTTTTAGGCACTGAGCTGGTATGGTTTTTGTTTACGCATTTGTTATCAATGTAATTAATATGAAAATAACAGGCTCTTGCATTTTTCTTAAAAGTACAGAACTTGCAGTTACAGTAATGCTCCAGTCAGTAAGTAATTCCTTAACATTGTTCATTTTGGGTACCTAATGCTAATGTCGGGTGTGTGAGATCCTTGGTTCCAGTTTCTCAGACATTATGAGGAGATCCACAGTATGTTCAAACACTGAGGACAGAGTATTGTTGCCCAAAGTGACTGACTGTTAATGTTTTTTCTTCACATATGTGTCAGTGTTGTGTTCTTTTTCAATCCAAATGACACAAACAGCAGGCTAAATAAACATATTTTATTGACACAACCACAGTACACTTATTGACGCAAACATGGTACACAATTTTTAATTTTGGTGTTTTACACATTTTATTATTTTATTTGCACAAAATCACATGCACATGTGCAGCAGAACAAACAAACACACACACACACACACACACACACACACACACGCACACAGAGAGAGAGAGAGAGAGAGAGAGAGAGAGAGAGATTATACATAATTATTTACAATATAATTACATTGTGATGTGCAGAAATACTATGTTAACAACTGCTTTCAGGTGGTGGTACCCAGCCACCAAATTCCTTTGACAATTCTTGTGCTACAGCAATACAAAGCCTGTCTTGGTGTGGAGCTGCGACCACCTACATTGAAACAAAGGTTCCATTAGATTCAGTTGTATATCTCCTTAGGCAGATTAGATACAAGAGTCAATTTCTTATTTTTACATGGTGGTGTCAGCAAAGAGAATTTCAAACATGTTTTGAAATCTTCAGCAAAGATCATTTATTGAAATCTACCGCAAAAAAAAGGTGTCCTCTTCCATCACAAAATGAAAAGAAAGTTAATAGCACTCTCCAATACGGACGCAACTCTTCTGAACTGTTTCAATCAGTCGGGACAATAATAGGTTGGCCCATAAGTTCACAGCATTTTCGATTTGCATATTGGTGTTCTGGTTTCTATGGGTCTATTTTCAATTGTCATTTTTTATTTGTAGTTCACTGTTGCTATTAGAATTTACATACTGTCATTTTTTCATTTGGTGATAGAGTGGAGCTGTGGACACTAGGAAATAGGGTGCAAAGTGGAGGAATTGGGACATTTCCAACATATTCTTCTGTTTTGAGTTCAGTAGAGTGGTGACTGCAGTAGAGGCAGCCCAAAACATTTGCGCCATGTAAGGGGATAGTGCCACTGGATGTAGCATGCCACGTAAATGATTTTCTCATTTTAAGGAGGATCATGTTTATATTAGTGACTGTCCACATTTAGGAAGACCTTTGGGATTTGATGGTTTAATCACATTAATCCACAGTGATTCATGTCAGTGTACTCAATAACTGGCAAATGTGATGAACTGTGATCATTCCACATTGTGATTCTTGAGTTTCTCCCGGCGTATTTGATAGTCAAAATATCCACGGGTGTGCTGCCGGTCTATAGTGTCCAACGGGCACAATATTTCGGCGATCATACATGTTGCCATCATCAGGTGAACTGACGGACTGAGCTCCTGTGAACGTGCCGGCACGGAGATCCGCACGCTATGGCTGCTCAGAGGGAACTGGGTTCGGTCGCGGCGGCGGCCGATTTAAATACCCTCCGCCCGCGGCGCGCTCCCTCCGCCGTCCACGCCCCGCGCCACGGTCGCGCAGTGGAACAGATTGCGACGGCGTCTGAGATGACGTCGGAGTGATGGCTCTGTCCGCCGTGGTCGTCACAACTATACGTTTGCTCGATTTACTCTTGATTAACCCGATCACTGGTTCCCACGCCTTGCTAAGATTATAGCCACAGTCACGGTTTATGAGGTCGTCATTGGTGCGAATTTCGATGGCCTCTCTAACAACGCTGCCCCAGTATCTCGATGTCTGTACCAGAATCCTTGTGCGGTCATATTCCATGGCGTGATTTTCCGACAAACAATGTTCAGCGACCGCCGACTTGCTCGGATACATCAGGCGAGTGTGCCTCTGGTGTTCACGGCATCGATCCTAGACGGTACGCATCGTCTGACCAATATACGACTTGCCACACTGACACGGAATCTGGTACACGCCGGCCTTCCTCAAACCGAGGTCATCTTTGGCGCTCCCCACCAGTGCACGAGTTTTATTTGGAGGACAAAACACAGTTCCGACCCGGTGTTTCTTCAGAATGCGAGCGATTTTTCCCGAGAGTGCGCCTGTGTATGGAATAAATGCAGTGCCTACCTCCTCCCTCGTGACTTCATCCATCTCAAGAGGTTGTGCTGCAGTGGTTGGGCGGAGAGCACGTTGAATCTGCCACTCTGAGTACCCATTTTTCCGAAATACAGTTCTCAGATGTTCCAATTCCTGGGGTAGACTCTCTGCGTCAGAGATAGTGCGCGCCCTATGTACTAGAGTTTTAAGACTACGCACACGGATCTGTATTTGCACGCAGACAGCTGCCACCACCCTTCACAGAGGAATGGGGTACTTAAAACTCTAGTACATAGGGCGCGCACTGTCTCTGACGCAGAGAGTCTACCCCAGGAATTGGAACATCTGAGAACTGTATTTCGGAAAAATGGGTACTCAGAGTGGCAGATTCAACGTGCTCTCCGCCCAACCACTGCAGCACAACCTCTTGAGATGGATGAAGTCACGAGGGAGGAGGTAGGCACTGCATTTATTCCATACACAGGCGCACTCTCGGGGAAAATCGCTCGCATTCTGAAGAAACACCGGGTCGGAACTGTGTTTTGTCCTCCAAATAAAACTCGTGCACTGGTGGGGAGCGCCAAAGATGACCTCGGTTTGAGGAAGGCCGGTGTGTACCAGATTCCGTGTCAATGTGGCAAGTCGTATATTGGTCAGACGATGCGTACCGTCGAGGATCGATGCCGTGAACACCAGAGGCACACTCGCCTGATGTATCCGAGCAAGTCGGCGGTCGCTGAACATTGTCTGTCGGAAAATCACGCCATGGAATATGACCGCACGAGGATTCTGGTACAGACGTCGAGATACTGGGACAGCGTTGTTAGAGAGGCCATCGAAATTCGCACCAATGACGACCTCATAAACCGTGACTGTGGCTATAATCTTAGCAAGGCGTGGGAACCAGCGATCGGGTTAATCAAGAGTAAATCGAGCAAACGTATAGTTGTGACGACCACGGCGGACAGAGCCATCACTCCGACGTCATCTCAGACGCCGTCGCAATCTGTTCCACCGCGCGACCGTGGCGTGGGGCGCGGACGGCGGAGGGAGTGCGCCGCGGGCGGAGGGTATTTAAATCGGCCGCCGCCGCGACCGAACCCAGTTCCCTCTGAGCAGCCATAGCGTGCGGATCTCCGTGCCGGCACGTTCACAGGAGCTCAGTCCGTCAGTTCACCTGATGATGGCGACATGTATGATCGCCGAAATATTGTGCCCGTTGGACACTATAGACCGGCAGCACACCCGTGGATATTTTGACATTCCACATTGTTTGATGTCTGCATGCAATGGGGAATGTTTTGTGAGTATGGCATGCTGTAAGCCAAAATCACAACAGAACTTCCTTGCATGATGAAAATGCACTCCAAGCAGGGCTTGGCGAGTTCTTCACCTCAAAACCATGTGTTTCCTACTTTCACAGAATTGAAAAGTTACGCCAGTGTGAGCAGACTTGTTAATAGTGAGGGAGAATATATTGCTGATGACTAAAGTCTCTGTTACATGTATCTGTTGTGTTTATTAAACTTACGGAAAAATGCTAGAAACTTACGCATCAACCCAATAATTACCAAACTGTAAAGATATCTTTATCCAGAATGAAATTCTCACTCTGCAGTAGAGTGTGTGCTGATATGAAACTTCCTGGCAGATTAAAACTGTGTGCTGGACCAAGACTTGAACTCGGGACCTTTGCCTTTCATGGGCAAGTGCTCTACCAACTGAGCAGCCCAAGCACAATTCATGACCCATCCTCACAGCTTCAATTCTACCAGTACCTCATCTCATGCTTTGGAGCTGTGAGGACAGGTCGCATGTCATGCTTGGATAGCTCAGTTGGTAGAGCACTTGCCCGTGAAAGGCAAAGGTCTCATGTCTCAGTCCGGCACACAGTTTTAATCTGCCAGGAAGTTTTGTAAACATCATGTATACATTTATCAGGTCATTACAGCCTTTGATTAAAAGATGTTAGGAATCAATATGCTATTTGTGTGTTCACACCACTTCAACTCGGAATCAATATTGATTCCTAGAACCGATACGCTATTTGCAGAATTAAGATTATGGCCTGTGTAACACTTCTTGAATAAAAAAGAAGAAACACAAACAGAAATAATGTGAGTAAATTTAAAATAAATAATCAGTGTTAATTGCAAAAATATTTTTAAAATATTTTATTTTAATGGTTACAGGTTTTAGTCTTTAATATCATCGTGAGATCATTACATGTCTCTGAAATGTAAATACCATTTTCCTTAGAGGTGATCAGGAACATGGAGAAACAAGCAATAACAACATGTACAATAAATTTTGTAGCAATGTTTAGAAAGCTATGTGCAGAGATGCTGAGTGGAGCAGGAACGTATGTCAAGAGATACAACATGACCACAGAAGGAGCCAATAGGTCTAATGTGAGACGTATGATGATATCATGAAAAAGCTTAAAATAATCAACCCAGTTGTATTATAAATGAAAAAATATAAAATAGCAGGTAAAATACATAAAATGGCCACTGTACACTACAGTTACATTTATTAAAAAGTAATTAAAAATTATGTGGATAACCAATAGAAATTGGTTATGGAAACAATAACTGCTATCTATGGGCAGTGTAGCCACCCTCTGTCAATCTGCTGTCGTCAACTTCTCTGACGTACAATATTTATGTTGTTATCTACTGTATATGCTTCACTGTTATATCTGTAACTCAGATTGAGCAGCCACAAACATCTTCCCTGTAATGTCAACTAAATTTTGGGTTTTCAAGATAATTAATGTTAAATTTTTGCTCAGTCAATCACGCTTCATTTGTTGCTACATTACCAAATACAAGATACATAATAATGTCTTTAGATGTTATTTATTAATTACTAATACACAAGTAATTATGGAAATCACTTTAGTTTTTTATTAACGATATTCAATAATAATTAAATGATCATGAATGATTGCATTATATATAGAGGGAAAAGGAGGGTTGATCCTACAATTACTCTCAGCAATTATGGCAACTAAAATGTCCGTGATTTTTATAGTTACTCAGATATATTATAGCAAGGACTGTGGTCCATTACTATACTTCGATACAGTCATTCAAACTTCGTATGCCATTACTTTCTCAAAGTTAAGTATCCAATTCTGTTCTTATATTCAATTTAACGTCCCTGCGTATAGTCCACAGATCCTATTTAACAAAAGTGTCCTGATCCCGTCCGTAGCATATAGTACAGAAATGCCCACTACATCGCATGCCGCAGATATGTAGATGTATTCTGGGTGCAGAAAACAAGACAAGACAGCTAACAATACCACCTAATGGTTTATATAGTAGGATTTATAAACAAAAGTAGCCACGTTAAACCCTCTTTGATTTGCCTGAAGCGCTGCTTTCCTGCGGGCGTTACTCTGATGTGTGATTATATATTGATAATTTTAATTAAAACTTTTTCAATGCCATTAATTATTTCTGATATTATCAATCACTTCTCCCCTATATGGAACTAAGCCTGATAACATCATTCTTAATTAAAAGAGTGTTTATAGCAGTAAGTGAAAATAAAAACAAAGTCATAGAAATGTGATGTAAAGATGAAGTTGTTATGGAGATGGGTAGCATGGAGCATATTGATGAAGCACTTATGCGATAAGGCAGATGACAAGCCAAAGATATACTGTAAATGGACTTTGTCAGTCACAACTGAGACAAGAACATCAATGAACCAAAGATGTACCAGCAAAGGACACTGTTGGTCAGCATGGAGACGAGAACATCAATAAGCCCAGAAGTTTCTGTTGGTTCATATGTAGTCAGCCCAGAACTTGATGATGTTAGTGTAACAGTGGCAAGAAAGAGTCTGTTAAAATATCACATTACTTGCTGTTAGGATGATGAATGTTGTGTAAGTCAGTATTTAGTGAAACATTAGATCATGTGCCCCATCATAAGCATATGACTTATTAAAGTAGTTGTTGTTGTTGTTGGAGGTGGTGGTGGTGGTGTTGTTGTTGTCTTCAGTCCTGAGACTGGTTTGATGCAGCTCTCCATGCTACCCTATCCTGTGCAAGTTTCTTCATCTCCCAGTACCTACTGCAGCCTACATCCTTCTGAATCTGCTTAGTGTATTCATCTCTTGGTCTCCCTCTACGATTTTTACCCTCCACGCTGCCCTCCAATGCTAAATTTGTGATCTCTTGATGCCTCAGAACATGTCCTACCAACCGGTCCCTTCTTTTTGTCAAGATGTGCCACAAACTCCTCTTCTCCCCAATTCTATTCAATACCTCCTCATTAGTTATATGATCTACCCATCTAATCTTCAGCATTCTTCTGTAGCACCACATTTCAAAAGCTTCTATTCTCTTCTACATCTACATCTACATTGATACTCCGCAAGCCACCCAACGGTGTGTGGCGGAGGGCACTTTATGTGCCACTGTCATTACCTCCCTTTCCTGTTCCAGTCGCGTATGGTTCGCGGGAAGAACGACTGTCTGAAAGCCTCCGTGCGCGCTCTAATCTCTCTAATTTTACATTCGTGATCTCCTCGGGAAGTATAAGTAGGGGGAAGCAATATATTCGATACCTCATCCAGAAACGCACCCTCTCGAAACCTGCCGAGCAAGCTACACCGCGATGCAGAGCGCCTCTCTTGCAGAGTCTGCCACTTGAGTTTATTAAACATCTCCGTAACGCTATCACGGTTACCAAATAACCCAGTGACGAAACGCGCTGCTCTTCTTTGGATCTTCTCTATCTCCTCCGTCAACCCGACCTGGTACGGATCCCACACTGATGAGCAATACTCAAGTATAGGTCGAACGAGTGTTTTGTAAGCCACCTCCTTTGTTGATGGACTACATTTTCTAAGCACTCTCCCAATGAATCTCAACCTGGTACCCGCCTTACCAACAATTAGTTTTATATGATCATTCCACTTCAAATCGTTCCGTACGCATACTCCCAGATATTTTACAGAAGTAACTGCTACCAGTGTTTGTTCCGCTATCATATAATCATACAACAAAGGATCCTTCTTTCTATGTATTCGCAATACATTACATTTGTCTATGTTAAGGGTCAATTGCCACTCCCTGCACCAAGTGCCTATCCGCTGCAGATCTTCCTGTATTTCGCTACAATTTTCTAATGCAGCAACTTCTCTGTATACTACAGCATCATCCGCGAAAAGCCGCATGGAACTTCCGACACTATCTACTAAGTCATTTATATATATTGTGAAATATATTTATTGTCCGTGTTTCACTTCCATATATGGCTACACTCCATACAAATACTTTCAGAAACGACTTCCTGACACTTAAATCTATACTCAATGTTAACAAATTTCTCTTCTTCAGAAACGCTTTCCTTGCCATTGCTAGTCTACATTTTATATCCTCTCTACTTCGACCATCATCAGTTATTTTGCTCCCCAAATAGCAAAACTCCTTTACTACTTTAAGTGTCTCATTTCCTGATCTAATTCCCTCAGCATCACCCGACTTAATTCGACTACATTCCATTATCCTTGTTTTGCTTTTGTTGATGTTCATCTTATATCCTCCTTTCAAGACACTATCCATTCCATTCAACTACTCTTCCAAGTCCTTTGCTGTCTCTGACAGAATTACAATGTCATCGGCGAACCTCAAAGTTTTTATTTCTTCTTCATGGATTTTAATACCTACTCCGAATTTTTCTTTTGTTTCCTTTACTACTGCCTCAATATACAGATTGAATAACATTGGGGAGAGGCTACAACCCTGTCTCACTCCCTTCCCAACCGCTGCTTCCCTTTCATACCCCTCGACTCTTATAACTGCCATCTGGTTTCTGTACAAATTGGAAATAGACTTTCGATCCCTGTATTTTTTGCCACCTTTAGAATTTGAAAGAGAGTATTCCAATCAACATTGTCAAAAGCTTTCTCTAAGTCTACAAATGCTAGAAACGTAGGTTTGCCTTTCCTTAATCTTTCTTCTAAGATAAGTCGTAAGGTCAGTATTGCCTCACGTGTTCCAATATTTCTACGGAACCCAAACTGATCTTCGCCGAGGTCGGCATCTACCAGTTTTTCCATTCGTCTGTAAAGAATTCGCATTAGTATTTTGCAGCTGTGACTTATTAAACTGATAGTTCGGTAATTTTCACATCTGTCAACACCTGCTTTCTTTGGGATTGGAATTATTATATTCTTCTTGAAGTCTGAGGGTACTTCTCCTGTCTCATACATCTTGCTCACCAGATGGTAGAGTTTTGTCAGGACTGGCTCTCCCAAGGCCGTCAGTAGTTCTAATGGAATGTAGTCTACTCTCAGGGCCTTGTTTTGACTCAGGTCTTTCAGTGCTCTGTCAAACTCTTCACACAGTATCATATCTCCCATTTCATCTTCATCTACATTGTATAGACCCTCTATATACTCCTTCCGCCTTTCTGGTTTCCCTTCTTTGCTTAGAATTGGGTTTCCATCAGAGCTCTTGATATTCATACAAGTGGCTCTCTTTTCTCCAAAGGTCTCTTTAATTTTCCTGTAGGCAGTAGCTATCTTACCCCTAGTGAGATAAGCCTCTACATCCTTACATTTGTCCTCTAGCCATCCCTGCTTAGCCATTTTGCACTTCCTGTCGATCTCATTTTTGAGACGTTTGTATTCCTTTTTGCCTGCTTCATTTATTGTGTTTTTATGTTTCCTCCTTTCGTCAATTAAATTCAACATTTCTTCTGTTACCCAAGGATTTCTACTAGCCCTCGTCTTTTTACCTACTTTATCCTCTGCTGCCTTCACTACTTCATCCCTCAGAGCTACCCATTCTTCTTCTACTGTACGTCTTTCCCCCACTGCTGTCAATTGTTCCCTTATGCTCTCCCTGAAACTCTGCACAACCTCTGGTTTAGTCAGTTTATCCAGGTCCCATCTCCTTAAATTCCCACCTTTTTGCAGTTTCTTCAATTTTAATGTCCAGTTCATAACCAATAGATTGTGGTCAGAGTCCACATGCGCCCCTGGAAATGTCTTACAATTTAAAACCTGGTTCCTAAATCTCTGTCTTACCATTATATAATCTATCTGATACCTTTTAGTATCTCCAGGATTCTTCCAGGTATACAACCTTCTTTTATGATTCTTGAACCAAGTGTTAGCTATGATTAAGTTATGCTCTGTGCAAAATTCTGACAGACGGCTTCCTCTTTCATTTCTTACCCCCAATCCATATTCACCTACTATGTTCCCTTCTCTCCCTTTTCCTACACTCGAATTCCAGTCACCCACGACTATTAAATTTTCGTCTCCCTTCACTAACTGAATAATTTCTTTTATCTCATCATACATTTCATCAGTTTCTTCATCATCTGCAGAGCTAGTTGTCATATAAACTTGTACTACTGTAGTAGGCATCGGCTTCGTGTCTATCTTGGCCACAATAATGCGTTCACTATGCTGTTTGTAGTAGCTTACCCGCACTCCTATTTTTTTATTCATTATTAAACCTACTCCTGCATTACCCTATTTGATTTTGTATTTATAACCCTGTATTCACCTGACCAAAAGTCTTGTTTCTCCTGCCACCGAACTTCACTAATTCCCACTGTATCTAACTTTAACCTATCCATTTCCCTTTTTAAATTTTCTAACTTACTTGCTTGATTAAGGGATCTGACATTCCATGCTCCGATCCATAGAACGCCAGTTTTCTTTCTCCTGATAACAACGTCCTCTTGAGTAGTCCCCGCCCGGAGATCCGAATGGGGGACTATTTTACCTCCGGAATATTTTACCCAAGAGGACGCCATCATCATTTATTTAACCATACAGTAAAGCTGCATGCCCTCGGGAAAAATTATGGCTGTAGTTTCCCCTTGCTTTCAGCCATTCGCAGTACCAGCACAGCAAGGCCGTTTTGGTTAATGTTACAAGGCCAGATCAGTCAATCATCCAGACTGTTGCCCCTGCAACTACTGAAAAGGCTGCTGCCCCTCTTCAGGAACCACCCGTTTGTCTGGCCTCTCAACAGATACCCCTCCGTTGTGGTTGCACCTACGGTACGGCCATCTGTATCGCTGAGGCACGCAAGCCTCCCCACCAGCGGCAAGGTCCATGGTTCATGGGGGGGAGGACTTATTAAAGTATTGGTAGTATGTATTGAAGTGACAGTACTCGCCAGGGAGTATACAACTGACCAATGAAGATACACAAGCTTAATGCCTGAAAATGCGTACATGTAAGAGAAGAATTAAATGGAGTGTAAAAGTATTTACAATAATTTAAAACAAAAGATAAAAGAGCAGTAATGTACTACACCAAATCTCCAAACGGGCCATAGAATGTTCATTTCTGTGCAGGCCAAACAATAATTTATCTCAAGCAGCACCCACTGCATGCTCTTTAAAATGGATGAGAAAGTTATGACCTGTTTGTCCAATGCATTGTTGGTACAGTCGTACAAAGAACATTGTTGGCACCAGAGTTGAAATATATGCTATCTTGCCAACTGTATGTTTAAACTCTTTTTGGAGGAGGTTATTGATGGTAAATGCTTAAGTTCTGCCTGTATTTATTAACATTTTTTAAAATCAGATTGCCCGTACACATCATTTTAACAAATTTTGAAGCAGTTGTGACAGAACAGTCTGAGGACTTTCATTTTAACTTATTGAACAAAAAATTAACCTCATTTAAATGAAAATCGTTAGCCATAGCTATTTGTTTGAGAATAGCAATTTCTCTTTGAATTTCATTTAAATCTACTGGGAACTTTAACATTCTATGAATTATCAAGAAAAAGACTGCTCTTTGATGTTTCTGTGGATGACAGGAAGTAGCATTTATGATAGCATCTGATGGAGTACGTTTTCTATAAATAGCAAAATAATGTTTGCCTTTAAGATTGGTAATTGAGGTTAAGGAGATTAATTCTTTTGTCATTTTCATGTGCTACATTAAATGACAGTTTTGGATGAATGTTACTTAAGACTTCAGCTTAGGTGTCTATTTCATCTTTTGAACCTTTGTAGAACAATGATGTATTGTCTTCATATCTCCTGTAATAAATATTTTTATTGATAATTTCAGGATTTTCTGTAAAGAATTTAATTTCAAAATCTCTGCTAAAAATCCAGGTAGAGAATTATCCATTACTGGTGCATATTTTTAACATTAAACCACATCATTGGAAGAGAAATAATTAAATGTAAAAGTACTTTCTAACAATTCAATAAGTTGTGCTCTTTCCCCTGTGCTCATTGTTTTATGTCTTAGTAGATTATTTTTGATCATATCTATAGTTTATTTAATTGGGATGTTGATATTCTTAACATCTAATGAGGCAAATCAAGCATCATCTGGACCATCTGTATGGTAAATATTGCTTGGACAAGTTCAAAGTTATCCTTAATATTATAAATTCTTCGCATGTGTATGCAGAGTTTAAGATATTATTACAGTAAGTTTTCTCTTAAGTTTGTAAGATGGACAACATATTATTAATGATTGGATGTATTGGCTCATTTTGTTCACGTGATTTGATCTGGGCCTAAGGTTCAATAATTGTGGATTCATTACTTTCAAAGAGACCTTTTCTCATGGCAGGAATAAAGAATTTTTAATATCAATTAACTTCTTAAGTTTAGTTTGAAACTTATAAGGTTGGACCTTTGCTAATTAATTTCATTTAAGTCATTTTCATTAAAAAATTGAATAGTTTCAGATAAATTCTCATTTTCTCTAGTGATGACAAGGGTATTCACTTTATCTGCCATACATAGTTACAATAGATTTACCGATGGCAATTTATTATTTAAGCTTTTTACAATATGAAGATTGCTATTTAACTGTTGTTTACTTTTCTCTTTGTTAGTATGTGGACTTGTTGAGTGTAGTAGATCTAGTTGCAACTTTAACCTCAGGAATTATATGTTTTATACTATCCTGCTTTAAAATTGGTGTTAATTTCTGTCTTTAGCTTTACTGAATTACACATCTGTGCAATGAATGACTTTAGAATTAAAGTTGTGCATTATTTGTAGATTCCTGCATAGCATTACTCTATTTATCAGAAAGTTAATTTTCTTGCGGTGTCGATCACAAATGAAATTTCACAAGAGATTCAGCTTTTCCTCTGTAAATATGAGCAACATTGAATAAATTAGAGGAGAAATCTGATTACTAAAAGGAAGTGCACATTATGGATTTTGTTATTTAAGATATCTGTAGATTTGTAGGCCGCCATAATTTTGGATTTAATTCAATATAGGCTGCTCTTTTGTTGCACAAGAAAAGCAACAGGCAAATTGGTCTTTTGCATATTTGCATAACGCTCCTGAGGGGCACCTGCTAAACAACGCTGAAGAAATCTAAATCTAAGCACATTACTAAAAGCATCTGTTTAACTTATGAAACAAACTCCTGGACTCCTGTTGGAGAGAAACATTTCTACCACCTATTTGATGATTTGCTGTATTAGATTACTACTCGTTTGTTCTTTTATCTCTTGTTTTAAATAATTTTAAATAGAACTTATACAATATTCATCATCCTAACAATGTGACTAATGTGACATTTTAATAGACAATTTTTTGCTGCTGATACACCATTATCATAGAGTTCTAGGCTGATTACTTCTGAAGCAACAGGAACAGGTTGGCTCATTGCCAGTATGTCTTTGGCTCATTGGTATTCTTCTCTCCATGGTGACCGATGTTGTCTGTTGCCAGTACATCACTTGACTTCTTGCCTGTCTTACCACCTAAGCAGTTTGTCAATAGGCCCCATGCCACCCATCTCCATGAAAACTGATGGCTTCGTCTACATTTGCAAATTTCTAGGAATCAATATTGATTCCCAGTGAAGTGGTGTGAACACACAGAGGTACGAGCAAACAGAATGTCAGCAGCATGTTATGCCCTTGGAATCCTATCATCAGTGTGTAAAGTGCAGTGTCTTTTAGTTACATACTATTCACATGTACACTCAATTCTTAGCTATGGCATTCTTTTTTGGGGAACAAATGCGCAAAATATGAACAGAATTTTCAAACTCCAGAAAAGAGCCATAAGAGTAATAACCAAAAATAATAGTTGAGCTCATTGTAAAGATCTGTTCAAAACACTGTGTGTGAATGCATTTACCAGTCAGTTGTACACATCAAAAATAACATTGGTAATTACTGCACAAACAGCTCTGTCCATGACCATGGAACAAGAGCTAGACTCAACTTACATTTACCAAGAAAAATAAACATAAAACTCAAAACAGTGTTTTCTAGCAAGGAATAAAACTGTACAATAAACTACCAAAAGAGATTAAAGAAATTTCATACACTTATTTAAAAAGGCAGCTAAGAAGTACCTGTTATCCAATACAGTTTGTACACTGAAGGATTACTTAGACAAAACAGAGTAGGGGTCTGAAGTGTGTGTGTGTGTGTGTGTGTGTGTGTGTGTGTGTGTGTGTGTGTGTAATGAGTGAAGTGACATGAAACAATGCGAGTATAGTGTGTGCAGTGACTGGTAGTGAGATACAAGTGAACAGTGTGGCATTACATTATGTAATAAGTTATTTGTAAAAAAAGTATTGTATACCAAGAGTAAATCTAATGAATGTCTCCAACTAGTCTGTAATTGTATGTGTATACGAATTAGCTTATTTTAAATTGGTCTAAACTTGTAAATACTTTGACATGTCCTATATGCTTGTAAAAAGAGATCTATGGATGAATAAAGCTACTGCTACTACTACTACTACATTCATCTTTGTGACATGTTTCTATGCACGGTCTTCATAACAGATTTCTAATGTTTTTCTATGTTATTTTTAATTATTTGTTTACATATATAACTGTATCTTGTTGGCTCCTTCTGTGGTCATGCAGTAGGCAATTGGTGGGGCTCCACCAATTTAATATTCCTCCATTCTCTAGCATTTGACGAATGCGTCTCTTGACATGTTCATGCATCACTTGGCACCTCTGTATACCACCTAAGAGTATAAATCTTTCTATATTTTGTTGTAACTTTTATTGTAAATGTTGTTTTAACTTTTTTTCCTAATTCCCTCTAAGGAAAATGTTATATCCATTCCAGAGACATGTAACGGCCTGATGATAATCTTCAAGATTGAAACCAGTCATCATTAAAATAAAATATTTAAAAAATATTTTAGTGAGCAAGACTTATTATTTATTCTAAAATTCATTGTGGATCACAGTGTTTCCAACAATGTTATCAAAAGTGGTTAACTGAGTAAATGCTTCACAGGGTTCTTGCTGCATCAGATTTGGCTATCTCAAACTTTCAACAACTTCCTCCATTGACATCATAAGGGAATAAGATACTTTAGTTGGCTGAATTATGTCATAGAGGCATCACAGATCTTCCATGCATCACGAGAGATTGTGCCGATGTCTTTGATTGCTGAACAGTGGTAGTGATGCTTGATTTCATTAGACGGTGGGTGACTCAATTGATTTCTCTGTTGCCTTTCAGCATCAAGCACCCATTTCATTGCTGCACTGAGGATGTAACCTCTGTCTTGTTTAAAGTTATAGTTAAACATACTGATCTCAACTTAAACTGAGGCAGTGGCTACATCCTCAGTGCTGCATGGAAATGGGCACTTGATGATGTAAGGTATAGAGAAATCAACCGAGTCATCCTCCATCCAATAAAATCAACATTATTGTGAACATTCTTCAGTCGTAGACATTAACATAGTATCTGGTAGAATATGGAAGTTCCATGAATTCATGATGTCTCCATGACATAATCTGGCCAACTAAAGTACCTAACAGCATACTAAAATCTCAGGTCCATACGATGACAACAGAGGAAGTTGTTGAAAGCTTGTGATTGACAAATGTGATGTGGCAAGAACGCCACAAAGCATTTATTCAAGAATGTTACTATGAAGAACTATGTGGTCAGAAACAACTGAGGTTGGCTAAGGAGGTAATAGATGTTTATTTTCTGAAAATACTTTGATTCATGCAAAAGAAGTTGCTCTAGACAGAAGGTTGGGAAAAATAAAGCAGATCTGTATTTGTACTGAATAGATGGAATGATGATAATCAAAGCAAGGAGATGTAAAGTACGCTCTCTCATGTTACTGTGATCCCATGATCCACAAACCCTCCAAGTGCCCACTGTTTCATCCTGTGCTGAAATTGTCATTGGAAAAGGGTACTACAGGCCACATGATCTACATGCCACTTTCCTAGCTGTTAATGTCAGCATTCAAACCCATATTTCTAATTCCAGTATTTTAATAGTATTCTATTGCAGTCCTTCCTCTATGATAATTTCTGTGGCAGTACTGGGGACTGTACCCAGGTCTTACAAGTGCCTGAAAAAATTAGTCACAAGGAACACAAGACTGGCAGCTAGGATTCAAATTTCCAATTACTGATGTTTTCCTTAAGGCCAAAGCATAGTGTTGAAAGAGATTGTAGAACGCAGATGAAACTGAAATACGAGGAGAAGTGAAATGAAAACTGTAAAAATATAATAAAAAATCATCATTTTGTGCCATTGTTCTCTAAGTTGGCAGTACAGTTACCAATGATGCAAGGAAGGCCCTACAGGTGGCAGCATGCTATAGACAAGTGAAACTCAGGCACAATACCAGTTCAAAATGGCTGCCCCATTTGAGGTTTGCATCAAGGAAGAACAGTGTTCTGTCATATGTTTTTAGAGCAGTGGAGGTATGAAATACATCTGTGGATGAAGGTCCAGTGTGGTTAAGCATGTTTATCACTGCAGTAAATGTGTGAGTGCAATAGAAAGTTCAAAAATGGCATGACTTCTGCAACAGACACCCAGTGCCTGGGTCTCGCACACCATGTTGTGACACCAGACTCTACTGTAGCAGTTGAAGAGATTATGATGGAAAATTGCTTTCTGACAGTGGACGAAATAGTCGCAAATTTGAACATTAGTTATGGCTCAGCACATCACACCATCCATGAAGTGCTTAAGTTTCACAAAGTGTCTGCAAGATAGGTGCCATGGCAGCTCACTCCAGAACTGAAACAGTGATGCATTGATGTCTGTGAAGAACATCTGTGGTGCTTTGGATCAGAAGGTGATGGCTTCTTTGTGAGAATCGTTACAGGAGACAAATTTTGGTACACTACCACCAACACACAACAAAGAAAGCAAGCAAGGAATGGTGCCATTCTTCACCATCAAAACCCAAGAAGTTCTGGATGCAGCAATCTGCTGTGAAGGTTTTGCTGACTTCTGTTTTTGGATGAACGAGACGCTGTCTTGGAATACTACTCAACTAACAGAAACACCACCAACAGTGCATCATATTCCAATATGTTAAAAAACCAGCTATGGCATGCAATAAGATCAAAGTGACATGGACCTCTGACTACGTTGTCATTTTGCAACATGACAATGCTCAGCCTCACACTTTGATATTCTGCCACATCCACCACACCCACAAAACCCCGCATCAAGTGATTAGCACATATTTGGACCACTTAGAGGTGATGGTAGGAAAGAAATTTTATTCCAATGAAGAGGTGCAGCAGGCAATACATGAGTGGATGTGCAAACAACCAGAGGAATTTTCTTGTTTGGAGGAGTCCCTACACTTGCTATGTGTCGGAGGATGTGTGTTGAACGACAAGGAGCCAATGTCAAAAAATGATACACTTGTGTCCCATTTTTGTTTGTTAAATATTTTTAAAAAAATATTTAAGGTTTCAGCTTGACTTCCCCTCATGTACAGAAAAGCAGAAAAAAAGAGGATGGAAGGAATGATGACCAGAGGAGCTAGGCGAGATAAACAAATAAGAGTAGATACTGGGTCAAAAGCACAGAAAAATCCTGGTGATAAAAACATTGGAAAAATTACTTGAGTGCCTGCCCTTGCATTCCTCAGTGTGTTCAGCCACATGTCATTAGAACTTACTGCTAAAGACAGCTTGCTGTGGCAAATCACTCAAAACTAAGAGCCTGACTGTGAAGATGTCAAACTGATGAGCAAAAAATACATGTAAGGCTTGCTTAAGGCTGTCCAACAGTTACTTGCAAGTCACAGAGGTGGTATTATTAGAGCAACTGCTATACTACATGCATACTGTGACACCCATGAGCTAGTAAAACTGGTACTCTGTCGCCACCACTATTGATAGAACAAGGTAAGTTAAAACCTCAAAGACAAAGGAGGACACTCCACTGTTACTGGTAGTTGTTATTGAAATGTTATGGGATATATAGAGCCACTTAAAACCTACAGCTACCATGATGCTGGAAACGTAGTATGCCTCTGCATCCTGCTGAAATGCTGTGTAAATTACAATAGAAGGCATTCCAGGAAGGAGAGCATGCTAGTTAGTAATCAGCATGTTCTGCAGATCATAAGTGTGACCAGTTGCTTTCAAACGTAACAAAATGAGTGGGGAAACCACCTGACAGTAGGAACACTTTCCAAGCTATAGAAAGTGTGAAGCTATCATGTACGTCCTCTAGTGGTAACATACTCTGGCACAAGTTGCTTGGAAGACAGCTGTAACTAAGGCCAGGGTAAGATAAACAGCTCCAGTCTCACTAAAGATGGATCGACCTGCACTCAGTAGTGATTAAGCTGACAAGAACTGCTAGCAGCCAGCGAGCAGAATACTCTACACCAGGGGTCACCAAACTATGGCCTGCAGGCCTGATCCGACCCGTGATGTCAGTTTATCTGGCCCGCAACGTCAGTTCATCCAGCCCATCGATGGTACTTGAATTTCATTGAATGTGACAAGACATACAGTGTATCTGACCTACTGCTGTGCTTCTAGGACTACGTGCAGTTGTTAAACCTGACACTGGGGCTTCTACAGCAGAATTCATGTATGGTGAACCAATCAGACTCCATTCAGAATTTTTTGAGCAGCAACATTGCCACCCGTCACAAGAACCTCTGTTCCTACTACAGTAAGTCAAGAGTTGCATCTCCAAAATTTGCCTGTTATATGGGTCCAAATATTTTTGTATACAAGGATCTATGGATGTGTCATCATGTCATATTATGTAAAGACTCTGTCAAACCACTGTTGCAAACATTGTACATGGTCTCCTGCCCGTGTTAACCTGCATGAAATTCATATGACATGTACTCAATCACCATCTGCTTCAAGCTTTTCTTGAAGAAAGTGATTCTTAATTCTATGATTTCCTAATCACACAGCAGCAAGGTGGCTCAGATGCAAACTAAAGTCCTGTTTCATTTTTTCATTCTTCCAAATGAAATACTGTAGCTGTCTTTCTCACTGAAAAAGGTAGAACAGGGCCACTGCTGCTGGATCCTACCTGGCTGCTGAAGTTGTCATTTTTTATTTTTTGTCAACATCAAACCCTACCTGAATCTGAAACTTCAAAAACTGTCATTATTTGAAGCACACTGGGAAGGAGAAAACTTTTCCCATTTTCACTGTTTTAAAGGGTTTAGTGCTACAATACCTGAAGTTTCAACCTTGATTCTTTAAAAAAAAAATTTCCTGACTTGAATAAGCATTTTTGGAGAGATTTTCAGATCTAGACAGAATTGAGAGTGACATTCCAGAATCCGTTTGATTGTAACCTAGATGATGTGCCAGTTGAACTGCAGTTGTATCTCATTGTTTTGAAGGCAAATGCGTTGCTGAAAGAGAAGCGCAAAGAGAAAAAACTTGTTGAATTTTATTGCTGCTTACATGATACTGAGTTTCCGAAACTTGAAGGAATTTGCTAGTGGTATGTGCATTAATGTTTGGAACAAATTATGTCGATGAGTAAAAGTTTTCAAAAATAATGTTTCAGAAGTCAGAACATCAAATGAGATTGACTAATGAACATCTGAAGGCAATTCTCTTGATTCGATAAGTAATACCAAACCAAACATTGGTCATATGTAGGCAGACAAATGTCAGTTATTCACATCTCACCAACTCTTTTTGCTGCTTAGTTTGTCATATTTGGCTATGTGCATAGTATATCTGATGGTACTATATTTTTACTAACATTGCCTTCATTGATAACTTTGTTATAAAATAAATCTGTTGCAGTTTTTCAGCTTTTTTCCCAGATGTTTTGTTCTGGCTTGTAAATACTGTTCACAAGAATAATTTGACCCAGGCTTGTTATTTTGTCAGTCATTGGGAGCACCATGTAAAAAGTTTGGTGGCATCTGCTTGACACAAACTAGGAAGAAGGAACAAGAAGTTGGGTGGTAGCATAGAGGTCCTAAAGAGCAGCAGTGCCAGCAAAATCTCAAAATACCTTAAATAATGCCCTCTGTCGTTTCAACCGACTGACCCCACATTCGACAGCAATTTGATACCTACATCTTCTGACCTCAGAGTAACCCTGCCACAAAACAATGTGTTACTAAACACCAACACACAGTTGATGTTGGATTTGCCATAGGAAATAGCATCTGCAGTGCACAGACAGCCATCAAGACAATTGTTAGGGTGCAACAAACAGACCAGCATGTCTACCATAATTAATAAGAGGTCAATCTGTGTGTGCACTTCAAACAGCATTCATGTGTGATGTGAAGAAATTACGCAATTTCTCGATGACAATTAGAGGCCATGGAAACAACAGGCATCACTGTTGAGACATAACACTGACACCTTCATTGGTGTGTATTATCCACCTGTTGGTCTACTCCAACTAGCTGACTTTATGAAATTACTGTCCCTCCATTGCGAAGTTTTCACTGGTGGAGATGTTAATGCAGATCATGGAGACTGGAATTCCAGAATAACAAACATCATCAACTGCTCTCACAACTGTGCATTGTGAAGCAAAACAACACAATCGTACTGTACATAAAAAGCCAACCATCTACCGAACAGGCAGCACATGGCCAAACATGGCTGATGTTGGTATCATTAAGTGCTACCAAAGTATTTGTACACATCAAATCTGAACACTCATTTTTCTCTCCACTTGCTGACAATTTTCAACATCAACTTTGACCCCATTCCAAATGATATTTCCACAACATATTGAAGGTGTCATCTAAGAGGCTTCACATTTTGGCACAAAATGAGACACGTGGTTCAATTTCAAAATGCTGAGGTGGAGCAATCAGTTAATTACCTAAGGGAGATAACAACACGAGCAGCAGAGGCAGCATTACCACCACTTACAAGGGGTCAGGCAAGACCGCTCACAACACCTGTCACCACATCTGCTTGATGACAGCTACAAACAATTTAAGACTGCCATGGATCTCACCAACCCAGAGACCCAGGAACAAAGTGGTGATGAAATGAAAATTAAATGGACACCCTAGCTGCAAGCAGGTGTTGATGTAATTCATTGGGGACATGTTGAAAATGTGTGCCCCGACCGGGGCTTGAACCCAGGATCTCCTGCTTACATGGCAGACACTCTATCCATCTGAGCCACTGAGGGCACAGAGGATAGCGCGCCTGCAGGGACTTATCCCTTGCATGCTCCGCATGAGACCCACATTCCCAACATATCCACACCACTACATTCGTAGTGCACCTAATAGATGTTTGCCCATCTTACTCATTACTCATGGCAGAATAATCTACCAAGTCCCATACGAGTTTGGGTATAGCGTGTGCATTCGCACAAGAAGGTTAAAGGCCGGGAAGCCATATTAGTAGTGTGGACATGTTGTGAATGTGGGTCTCACGGGGAGCGTGCAAGGGATATGTCTCTGCAGGCACACTATCCTCTGTGCCCTCAGTGGCTCAGGTGGATAGAGCGTCTGCCATGTAAGCAGGAGATCCCGGGTTTGAGTCCCGGTCGGGGCACACATTTTCAACATGTCCCCAATGAAGTACATCAATGCCTGCTTGCAGCTAGGGGTGTCCATTTAATTACCATTTCATTTCTAGCAAAGCTGCATGGTCATCTACGGTAACCGTTCTTTTGGGAACAGATACTACCGTCATATGAAGTGGTAATGGATCAACTGTGACAGGAAAAAAAAACACTGTTGACAAACAAAGGAATCAGGTGAAGGCTCCCAAAACATCTTTGCTGGCAGACAATAAAGGCTTATTTCCATAAACACCAACAGATGATACCATCACCTCGGGAAGTAGAGTCTGTGATTCAGCTAGGTGCTGAGGCCACAAATTTCGTCTACATCAACAAACCAGAGCACACAATTGGTCAAAAAGTGATTACCACATTTTTTAGCTGTACAGCATGCTGCCAATGTAACAGACATCATTCGTCACAAGAGGTGGAATGCCAGAAAGGCTCCAGGTACTGATTAGCTAACCAATCAATATCTATAGCAGCTGCCAGTGAATGCAGCACCAAGTCAGGTGGTGCAGTGGCTGGCACACTCTAGTC
Organism: Schistocerca americana; assembly: GCF_021461395.2. Taxonomy (NCBI): domain Eukaryota; kingdom Metazoa; phylum Arthropoda; class Insecta; order Orthoptera; family Acrididae; genus Schistocerca; species Schistocerca americana. The sequence goes on from NC_060122.1 coordinate 292,622,323, forward strand.
ATATTCTGGAGGATGTTGTTGTCGTTGTGGTCTTCAGTCCTGAGACTGGTTTGATGCAGCTCTCCATGCTACTCTATCCTGTGCAAGCTTCTTCATCTCCCAGTACCTACTGCAACCTACATCCTTCTGAATCTGCTTAGTGTATTCATCTTTTGGTCTCCCTCTACGATTTTTACCCTCCACGCTGCCCTCCAATACTAAATTGGTGATCCCTTGATGCCTCAGAACATGCCCCGAGGATGATGATGGACCTAATTATTGTCAAGACATCCAGGTTTCAACTAACTGTGATTTCCCTAAATTACTTGATGCAAATGATGGAATGGTTCATTTGAAAGGTGACAGCCAATTTCCTTTCCCATCCTTCCATAATCTGAGCTTGTACTTCATCTCTAATGACTTTATTGTCAATGGGACATTAAATCCCTAATCTTACTTCCTCCTGAATGTGGTCCAATATATCACAGCCACCTCCAGTGATATGCTCCATACTGTGCACTATATGAAGGTTTGGAAATGTGCCTAAATGGTGGCCACCTCAAAAGGCAGAAAAAAATTTGTGGCTTCCAAAGAGTTGTTGACTAATCAGCCCACTGCCAGAAATGGCAGTAGTTCAGATTTTGGTGAGGCCGCTACATGAGCTATCAACTTTTGCAATTGGTGGAGGAGGTGATAGACTCAGTGGAGTACTGAATTCTCTGAGTCTTCCTGGACATCTCTCATACATTCAACAGCATGTGACATGAAAGCCGCCTCTTCACACCTTTTTGTCATGAGGTCTCTGTGTCAGGCATCCATCTGCTTTCAACATGCTGCCAAGGAAGAACATTCCTTGTGCATATCCAGCACAGATCCTCCTCCCACAGCAACATCAATGATAATGCACAGTGGGGGTCAGTACTGGAGCCAATCTCTGAACTGCAGACCGCATGCACCTTGCACTGTATGCAGATGATAAAGTGGTCTTTGGACTATAAATGAGCACCTGGCACCTTCATTAACACCGAAATTTGGTTGATCACATAACATCTTTGACCCTGTAGTGGCATCTACCTTTCAACAGAGACAAAAGTCAAGCCATTATCATTAGCTGGCTGAACATCACAGACAACCTACAGACTGTCCATGTTTCTAGAAACTTAGTGCAATGGAGCAGAACTGAATGTTACCCCAATGTCACATTCTACACTTAATTAAGATGGCACCAGCGCATAAAGTAACTACAGGGGAAGGTGCTGGGTTCCATCAAGCACCTATACTCACTGCTACACCCAACATAATTATTGAAACATTTTGGCATCACTGTGTACAAGTCTCTGCTTTAATCAGTGCTAGAGTATGCTGCACTAGTGTGGGAGAAACGCAGTTTCTTGACACTTCGAGCTCACATTTATAGCATGAAATCATGCAGTGCTATTGGCATGCTTTTTGCCAAGGGACTTCTTGACTGTGTAACTGCCACTAGGTATCTCTATCTCAGTGAGCATTTTCTGGAGACTGTATGAGTCTTTTACAGTAAAGTGCAGCAGTCCCAGAACTGCCACAGATGGGAATGGTGATATGAAATCCATCAAATTGCTAATAGAAGTCCAGATCTGCTGGCAGACTAATTAGCACTTAATTTATGTAGGAGTTAAAGGTATACTAATAATTGACAACCACATGTAAATGTGCAAATTATGGACTAAACAAAATGGAAAGAAAAATTGGAAGGTGATAGACTTCAACACAACCAAAGTATACTTAAAGAGTGGCTTGTAAGGATTCCTTCTGATTGTTAATGTACAGCCGAATGGTAGCTTTATGTTTTGAACTGTACATTAATTACTATAACCATATGTGGTAATAGCAGTATGTGCAAGGTAGATTTTGCAATGAGTCTGAACATTTGGTAGGAAGGTTATTGCAGGACATGTACCAAGGAGTTTGATTGGTTTATCTTAATACCAAAGCATGAGTTTAGAAAGTTATGCGTCTGGTGTGCCAGCTGATCATGTTTCCATCCAGGATGTAACTATGAAATGAAGGAATACTCCTCTCATTTTCAGGTAGGGTATCTTTCGAATTGGGCAGAAATATAAAAGATCTATGTACCCAAGTCATTCTGTGTAATTTTAAGGCATCATGTCTCAGCAGGAACATAAATACCACTTTATCACTTGGATCCCAACTTCTTATACAAGTGGCTGCAGAGTTCAGAAAAGGAAACTGGCTCTCCAAAATGAGTTTGGCTCCCACTATCCACCTTATATCTATTTACACTATTTTTTCTGGCTTTGTTTCAGTTTCTTTCATGGTGTTATATTCCCCACACATCTCCTCTCCAGTTCCTTTTGAGTTTGGGTGATAACTAACCTTCTAACTGAAGTGAAAAGTGCAGCCTACAACATCATTGATTACAAGACTACCAAACATACAGGACTGATCAGATGACTAATCAAAAACACAGGGCATTATGTTCTTCCAACTAATGTCACTAGTTTTTATTTTATGGATGGATAATTTTTGCATCACTGCTGGAGAATGCGTAATGCCCAGAACTAATTATGGGAAAGAAATAAAGAAGCAGTGCACCTACACTGGAATCAACGTGTTGCCAATTCCACTGTAGGCTACATAGCAACTGCAGCACTCATCATGAAGAAAATATTTCTATGGTTAATATCTTGTTGTTGGTAATTCTCCACCCTGTAGATCATGACTCTCCAATACCCATACAACATTTTTTGTAACAGGTCAGTCAAACAGTCCCAGATCGCCGTATACTCAGCAGCCAAAACATCTTTTTATTATTCCTCTTGTTTTCTATCCACAAAAAGTTATTTTCATGAATGTTACCTGTATGCCAATTGGGAGTCCCTCACTGTTAAGTCCAAGTGGTACATGTGTTGCTGGCATACCAAGGACATTAAATACCATTGTATACAAAACACCAGCAGTCTTTATGTATGAATCATTGTGATATATGGCTGCTGTTGGGTGGGTTGGGTATATAAATACCCCACTGTCTCCTAAAATATCCTGAAAAATGAAAAACATCAAAAATAATTATTCTGCTTTATAAATAATATAATGATGAGATAAAGAAAAGGAAAAAAGGGACAACTTGTAGAAGATATAATGTAAGTTATATCTGAAATCTTCTGCAGAGCTTTCTGTTGGCACTATGTCCCCTGCATGTACTCTATATACATTATTTTTATTCTTTGGGTCTCAAGAAATTTTGCTGCTTAGTGAAATAAGGTATTTTGCAGGACTATGCATTGGCCAAAATCATTGCTGGTCATACACTGAGGGTCAGTTTGTGAATGGCAAGAAGCTTAAACATAAATTTTAATTAGACTTATGAGCAGTAGTATAAAAAGAAACTATTTGGTACATGAAACCATTCCTAGATGAGTTTTTCTCACAATTACACGAATACAAAACAATTTGGCACCACATGCTTCTCCTTCTAATTTCAAAAATATTTTTCAATCTCTGTAGATACATATTCAATAACTGGCATAAAATGATATACACTCAATTATTTTATAATTCAGTATTTTAGAAGAGTCAAAAATAAGTATAGCTTAATATAACAACAATAGGTAACTGCTTTAACTGAAATAGTCAGTCAGAAATAAACATGTCATGCTATTTTACATGATGGAGAAACTTATAATCATTACATTTTATTCAGTAATCAATGGGTTGACTTGAAACTTCCTGGTAGATTAAAACTGTACACCGGAGTTAGACTCAAACTCGGGATCTTTGCCTTTTACGGGCAAGTGCTCTACCATCTGAGCTACCCTAGCATGACTCCCCACCCATCCTCACAGCTTTAATTCTGCCAGTACCTCATCTCCTATCTTCCAAACCCCTTTCTTCCAGGAGTGCTAGTTCTACAGGGTTTGCAGGACAGCTCCTGTGAAATTTGAAAGGTAGGAGATGAGGTACTGGTGGGTGGAATTAAAGCCATGAAGACAGGTTTCATATCAGTGTACACTCTGCTGCAGAGTGAAAATTACATTCTGCAGTGTGTTGACTTGTTAATAAAATGTCTGAGGCACAGTCACATAGCATAACTTTTTTCCTCTTTTTTGCTTTATTGTAATGTGGATAACCAATTCAAACAATAATGTCAATGTTTTTGTTTGCATTTATTAGTCAAAACCCACAACACTCATTCACAGTCTCTCCAGTGAATTGAAAGAGGTGACAAACAAGGGGGAAAATATTAAAATTTGCATCAATGTAGGTCATCCATTATAGGCCATGGATGGAAAAATTTTGAATAGGCATGTATGCATAAGTGTGTTTTATAATTGGAACCAAGTTCACTATAAATGTACATTACACGCTAAAAACCAGCATGAGAGGTTTTGGCCAGCAATGCAGGCATAGACAGACAGATAAATTTAGCCGTTTGTTATTTATTCCTTGGATAAATATCTAACAATTCACTATGATGTTGCATGTTGCAGTGTGTTGTAAGGCCAGTGTGCCCCATTCCTTTTTCAAGAGTTTCTGTGGTCACTAGAAGACAGTCAAATATTTGTACTTATTGAACAATTATGAAAACTATATTTTAGGGTTGCTAGTGCAGGAAAACACACACACACACAAACACAAAAACACACACACACACACACACACACACACACACAAAGAATCACATTGGGTATTACGGATTTTTCTGTCAAGTAGAATTGGGTATCAGGAAGGCAATCTTCATTTAATATTTTTGCTATATGAAACAACCTTTACATTAGCAAATAAATGGTAAATGTCTTTTATGGTTGCCTACTTTTCTTCTTTCTGTGCCATGTAGAAGCTGTGTAAATTAACAGTGTGGGTCAGTTTACCTTGGGTATTATGTTTGTATAACTATTGTTAACTGTAGCTGGCAGTTGACAACAAACTTCCCAAAAGAATAATTTTGTTCTGAAACTGTTTTAAGTATGCCTGACTGTTGAAGGAGTTGGCTTTTATATCTTTTAGCATGGAAATAACATTGTTTTTATTACATCTTTTGGTGCAATAATTACTTTATTCATAAGTGAAAAGGAAAACAATGTTACACAGTGAAAAATTAGTGAAAGGAAATAGATAAAAAGTATTAATTTTTGTCAGTTTCATTTGCAAAGTGTATTATTGCTTATAATGCAAAAGAAAGTGAACTTAGGACATTTACAAAGTCCTTATAATATATCACTTGCAATTCAAATTATTCCCAACATACATACTCAAAAATTTTGTAAATGATGTTTTATGTCTTAATTTTTGATGTGCAATCCTGTTGAGGTGTGCATGGTCATACCTAAGGTTCATAACTGAGTGTACTAAATTTTATTCTAGTTTAGTGTTTAGTGACAAATCATTTGCTGAGAATCAATTCAGAACTGTCAACAAATTTTTATTTTTATTTTTTTTATTGTTGAAGTGGCTCTACACTATGTACTCTCATCAAAGAGAGGATCACATTTATACAACACAAATGAAAGCAGACTCAATACTAATCTCTATAACAAAGTGATATGAGTTCTCTTCACTCTGAATATGCTGGATTACTTATCTACCCTGAATCATTTAACTCTCTGCATTCTACTGGTACATAATAACTTCAAACATGAAGCCTCACCCAACATGTGTCCAATGAAATACTCTTCTGGTACCTTAAATAATATATTTGCTTGGAATTACGTAATGCGAGTCTTTGTGGGAACAGAATTGAGCAGTTAGCTGTGAAGTTGCTGTAAGCTTGTTCCATTATTCTTCCTGGTGTTTCAAGTATGGAAGTGTTTAGGCCCTTTAACAGCATACTTGCGTTACCAGCATTACAATTTTGAGGAGGCCTCCAAAAGTCCAATAGTAATTCACTTACGGAGGTGAAGAGCAGGTACAAACCAGCACTGAACCTCTATTTGTTATATTAATCATCTGTTTCCTCTCATCCAGATATGACTCCATTCATGCAAATGGGATTGCTTTAATCAATAATATTTTGATTTTTTTGTAGAATTTTATCATTATACAATCAAAGGCCTTAGCAAGATTATAAAAAAATGTGAATATGATAATTTTTCTTACTTTGTTGTACCAAGACAGAATTTGTGAGATCATATATTGCTTTCTCTATAGAGAAGCCTTTATGGGAGCCAAACTGAGATGCTGTTAGGTCAATATCAGATATGCGGTCCAGTATTCTGTTGCAAGTTAGCTTTTCAGTAACTTCTGAGCACTCACAAATCCACTTTAAACATATATTGCTATTGCCTATTTCAGTGTTTCAGGAAATGTGCCTTGACTCATTGGCTTAGAAACAAACCTAACTCAAAGGCAGCAACATCAAGTAAACACAAGATTTCTGTAGTCTGGATGAAATACAATCAAGAATAGAAGTGATACAATATTTCAGTAGCCCAATGATTTTTGTGGTATCACTGACTTGGCAAAGCTGATCTCAGGTGGTGAAATATGCAATGCCTGTCTTAATAAATCTAAAGGATCAGCATTATGTGATTCATTTTTTAGATCTGTTTTTTTCAGCGACTGTTAAGAAGAAGTCATTTAACTTAGTGAACTCTCTCTTGCTGCCACAACATACTTGGTTCATAGATAATAACCATCCTTTCTCATGGATTCCACTGTTACTACCTCTACCCACCAAACCAGGAAAACTGAATTCACGGCATTGCAAGAATATTTTAGGAAAAAATTAATCTTGTCATCTACTGTCCAGCCTTGGTAAACTACTTCCCAGTGTTCATCCAGTAAATTCTCTTTAACATTGTAACTGGGCCGGCATTTATAATTCGGTTTAACAAGGCTTTGCAATTGTTAGCTGAACAGAATTGAGAGGGATGCTTTATCACTCCCATTTGACCATTATATTCACCTGAACCATTTGCTATGAGTTCATCTGTATTTTATAAAAATGTCCTACTGTTCTTGTAGGGAAAATTACTGTAGGGAACAAACCAAAAGTGATAATTGCCCTCAGTGCCCTCATGAAGCAAATAACTTCAGCATGCTGTGCACTTAGAATGATAAATTCAATGTATAGTAGCACTAGAACAATATTTTTGGCATGTGTTCATTCTATAATTGATTGTGGCATAACCTTCTAGTGAAGAAACACGTGGAATGTACAAACAATCTTTAGGCTACAAAAAAGGATTGTATGAATTATAATAAAAAGTAGCAAGAGAGCTCGCTGCACTGAGTTGTTTAGATGTATGAGAATCCTGACTGTTTCATGTGATCCACATAAAGAAAGACATCGACTAGTATCCAATGAATGGTCTCTACATGAATATGGAACCAGATCCACTCACCACTTACATGTCAGTAGGAAATACAAAACAAAAATGCAAAATAGTGTGCTATATAATTAAATTATACAACAAACTGCAAATGATAGTCATCTAACTATTGAACTACATGCAGTTTGTATTACATTAATAATAAACTTCTTTTATATTATTTGGATTATTTCACATCTTTTGTGTTATTTCCTTTTTAATATTTAAGTAATCTGACACCATAACTATGTAGTGCTTTTAATATGATGAAATTAGTTTAACACTACTTTGATCCCACATATGCTCCATAAGGTTGTATGTTCCCCACACTTCGGTTTATTAAGAAGACATGTAATCCGCTGTTATATTTTACACTGAACACTTGTTAAAAAAATCAAAACTGTGACAATGGCCAGTAAACCTTTGTAAATTACTACAATTATTATAATATTGTGAGTTGATGTCCTGTTTGTTATTAATATGAACTGCACTTAAGTTAATAATTTAGCTATAAGCGCATTGGTATCCTGTATTTCAGCTAAATTTATAATAATATTAAGATCATAAATTCATAATAATATTAAGATCATATGTAAATTACAAATTCAGTTTTAATGCCATCTAGCAATCATCATCTCAAGTAGCTTATTGAACTTAGAGGCTGTGTTTTCTATTCACAATAATACTGGCCACTCATGTTTACATGATGTGTATAACAAATATTGTATTACTTGTCTGCTGTACTGGTCATCAACTGTAATGCTATCTTCATATATCATGGTGTAATAATGTACTCACAATGATATCTGCTATGAAACAACACAAATACAGACTGAATGTATCAGTGACTAAGTTTTAATGATGTAATGGCTCAGGTAAAATGATACCTCACTGCATGTAAACTTATTCCATTCGATAATTTTGACTTCTGTAAATATGAGTCTTTCATTTTCACTGCTTCTTCCTTAACCAACTTCCAACTTCCAATTTTATGACCTTCGTTCTAATTGATGGAAGACAAATGACATGTCAGATTATTCCAACTGTATATTCTGTATTAATGTTGTCATTCAAAAGTCTTTTATGACAATGCGTTAAGCTGTTATGCTAATTACACTAATCAAGACTGTTTTTGTGGTACACGTTCTGTAAAAATTTTCTTACATCTCATTGGACACTGTTGTAATTTTACGTGCAGTTTCTGCACTTTTGGTTCCTGTATGCTGCTGGACATTGCTATATTCTTATATGTAACTTTAAGTTTTAGATCTGAACATTGTTTGTATGCAGCTGAAACTAGTAATCACAAAAAAATTGTTTGCAATCTTGACTTTGAGGACTTCTAATCCTTAATACACAAAAAAATGACAATTACAGTTTCGTTGATGGTGGGTGTGGTAACATTAGTAAGTGCCCTCTCTGAAAACTACCTAGAACTGGTAGTTCAGAACCCCACTCATGATGGAAAAATATTGGATGTAATGCCAACAAAGAGATCTGACCTTTTGGAGGATGTCCTCATCAAAACTGATATCAGTGGCCATTATGCGGTTGTAGCAAATGATTACCAAAGTATAAAGGGTAACTAAAACAAGCAGGAAGTTATATATATTCAGTAAATATAATGGAAGGAAACATTCCACGTGGGAAAAATTATATATAAAAACAAAGATGAGGTGACTTACCGAACAAAAGCGCTGGCAGGTCGATAGACACACAAACAAACACAAACATACACACAAAATTCAAGCTTTCGCAACAAACTGTTGCCTCATCAGGAAAGAGGGAAGGAGAGGGGAAGACGAAAGGAAGTGGGTTTTAAGGGAGAGGGTAAGGAGTCATTCCAATCCCGGGAGCGGAAAGACTTACCTTAGGGGGAAAAAAGGACAGGTATACACTCGCACACACGCACATATCCATCCACACATACAGACACAAGCAGACATATTTAAAGACAAAGAGTTTGGGCAGAGATGTCAGTCGAGGCAGAAGTGTAGAGGCAAAGAAGTTGTTGAAAGACAGGTGAGGTATGAGTGGCGGCAACTTGAAATTAGCGGAGATTGAGGCCTGGCGGATGACGAGAAGAGAGGATATACTGAAGGGCAAGTTCCCATCTCCGGAGTTCGGATAGGTTGGTGTTGGTGGGAAGTATCCAGATAACCCGGACGGTGTAACACTGTGCCAAGATGTGCTGGCTGTGCACCAAGGCATGTTTAGCCACAGGGTGATCCTCATTACCAACAAACACTGTCTGCCTGTGTCCATTCATGCGAATGGACAGTTTGTTGCTGGTCATTCCCACATAGAATGCATCACAGTGTAGGCAGGTCAGTTGGTAAATCACGTGGGTGCTTTCACACGTGGCTCTGCCTCTGATCGTGTACACCTTCCGGGTTACAGGACTGGAGTACGTGGTGGTGGGAGGGTGCATGGGACAGGTTTTGCATCGGGGGCGGTTACAAGGATAGGAGCCAGAGGGTAGGGAAGGTGGTTTGGGGATTTCATAGGGATGAACTAACAGGTTACGAAGGTTAGGTGGACGGCGGAAAGACACTCTTGGCGGAGTGGGGAGGATTTCATGAAGGATGGATCTCATTTCAGGGCAGGATTTGAGGAAATCGTATCCCTGCTGGAGAGCCACATTCAGAGTCTGGTCCAGTCCCGGAAAGTATCCTGTCACAAGTGGGGCACTTTTGTGGTTCTTCTGTGGGGGATTCTGGGTTTGAGGGGACGAGGAAGTGGCTTCCCTACCCTCTGGCTCCTATCCTTGTAACCGCCCCCGATGCAAAACCTGTCCCATGCACCCTCCCACCACCACGTACTCCAGTCCTGTAACCCGGAAGGTGTACACGATCAGAGGCAGAGCCACGTGTGAAAGCACCCACGTGATTTACCAACTGACCTGCCTACACTGTGATGCATTCTATGTGGGAATGACCAGCAACAAACTGTCCATTCGCATGAATGGACACAGGCAGACAGTGTTTGTTGGTAATGAGGATCACCCTGTGGCTAAACATGCCTTGGTGCACAGCCAGCACATCTTGACACAGTGTTACACCGTCCGGGTTATCTGGATACTTCCCACCAACACCAACCTATCCGAACTCCGGAGATGGGAACTTGCCCTTCAGTATATCCTCTCTTCTCGTCATCCGCCAGGCCTCAATCTCCGCTAATTTCAAGTTGCCGCCACTCATACCTCACCTGTCTTTCAACAACTTCTTTGCCTCTACACTTCTGCCTCGACTGACATCTCTGCCCAAACTCTTTGTCTTTAAATATGTCTGCTTGTGTCTGTATGTGTGGATGGATATGTGCGTGTGTGCGAGTGTATACCTGTCCTTTTTTCCCCCTAAGGTAAGTCTTTCCGCTCCCGGGATTGGAATGACTCCTTACCCTCTCCCTTAAAACCCACTTCCTTTCGTCTTCCCCTCTCCTTCCCTCTTTCCTGATGAGGCAACAGTTTGTTGCGAAAGCTTGAATTTTGTGTGTATGTTTGTGTTTGTTTGTGTGTCTATCGACCTGCCAGCGCTTTTGTTCGGTAAGTCACCTCATCTTTGTTTATATATATATATTCAGTAAACCAGATGAAAACTCAATGAGGAACTTCAAACTTCCATCACAGGGCAGAAGCATATAGAGGAACTATGGTCCAAGTTTAAAAGGATTGTTGAACGTACTCAGTAGAAAAGTTCATAGTAGGAGGGAACCTCCATGTTATATAGTCACTGTAAAGAAACTAGAGAAACAGAAACTACTGCATAATAACTGTGAAACAAAGCACTGGGCTGTAGATAAAGAGATGCTGAATAAAACGAGTTTTGCTGTCAACAGAGCAATGTGTGAAGCCTTCAGTGAGTACCATGCGAGAATGTTGTCAAATGATCTTCCACAGAACTCAAAGACAGTTTGGTCATATGTTAGGGCGTTAGTGGTACCAAAGTTAGTGTCCAGTCCATAGTGAATGAGACAGGAACTGAAAATGAGGATAGTATAGCGAAAGTTGAAATTCTTAATTTCATTTTCAATTGCTCCTTTACAAAGGAAAACCCAAGAGAATTTCCCAAATTTAATCCTCATACCACTGAAAAATGAATGAAATAAGTATTGGTGTCAGGTGAAATCGTTAAAACTGAACAAAGCTCCAGGGCCTGATAGGACCCCATCAGATTCTATACCAAAATTGCAGCTGAGTTAGACTCTCTTGTAACTATAATCTTCTGTAGGTCCCTCAAACAAAAAGCCATGCCCAGTAGTTGGAAGAAAGCACAGGTTACACCCATCTACATGAAGGGTAGTAGAAATGATCCAGAAAACTATCATCCAGCATCGTTGAAATTGATTTGCTGTAGGATCTTAGAGAATATTCTGAGCTCAAAGGTAAGGAGATATCTTGAACAGAATTACCTCCTCCATGCCAACCAGCATGGATTCTGAAAACACTGATCATGTGAAACCCTACTCACACTTTTCTCACATGATGTACTGAAAATTTGGATTAAGGCAGTCAGGTAGATAACTAATTCTTGATTTGCAACAAGCATTTGAATCAGTACCACACATACACTTACAGTCAAAAATACAGGCATATGGGGTATAAAATGAAATTTGTGACTGGACTGACTTTTTGGTATGAAGGTCGCAGCACATTATCGTGGATGGAGAGTCATTGTCAGATGTAAAAGTAACTTCGGGTGTTCCACAGTTAAGTGTGTTGGGACCCTTGCTGTTCATGTTATATATTAATGACCTTGTGGGCAATGTTAATACTAAACTCAGATTTTTTGCAGATGATGCAGTTATCTATAACAAAGTGCTGTTTGGAAGAAGCTGCACAAATATTTAGTCAGAGCTAGATAAAATTTAGAGTGGTGCAGAGATTGTCAACCTGCTTTAAATGTGCAGAAATGTAAAATTGTGCACTTCAAAAAATGAAAACAAAAAAGATGTAGTACCTTATGACTATAATATCAATGAGTTACAGTTGAAATCGACCAACTCATACAAATACCTGGGTATGACACATTGTAGGGACATGAAGTGGAATAAATGGAATGATCACATAGGCTCAGTCGTGGGTAAAGCAGGTGGTGGACTTCAGATTATTGGTCGAATACTGGGGAAGTGCAGTCACTCTACAAAGAAGACTGCTTACAAATCACTCATGTACCCCATTCTAAAATATTACTCAAGTGTATGGGACCCATACCAAGTACGACTAACAGGTGATATTGAACATAAACAGAGAAGGGCAGCATGAATGGTCACAGGTTTCTTTGAACCAAGGGAGAATGTCACAGAGATGCTGAAGAAATTGAACTGGCAGACTCTTGAAGATAGACATAAACTATATCAAGAAAATCTACTAACAGAGTTTCAAGAACCAGCTTTACATGATGATACTAGGAATATACTACAACCCCCTACATTTTGCTCACAGAGGGATCATGAGGACAAAATTAGAATAATTACAGTTTGCACAAAGGGATTAAAACAATCATTTTTCCTGTCCTTCATATGTGAATGGAATGGGAAGAAATCCTAATAACTGCCATGCACTCACAGTGGTTTGCAGAATACAGATGTAGCTGTAGATGTAGATCTTTCGTCTCTAACATTGACAATGTCAACAAACATGATCCAAAAAATTATCTGTTAGATAAGCATTCTTATAGTGTCAAAGATCACCTGAAATGATATGTAAATAATGCTGAAAATTATGCTAATAATTAACTGTTATATTTAAGAAGAATATGTTTAATAGAATAGTGAAATATGATGTACAAACATGTAACATAGTAAAGCAAATCTACTTAAACAGTGGTAAGTACAGGATGGAGTAAAAAAAATATTATGAAAAGTACAGATTGCTAATCACTGTATAGAAGAGATGTTGACTCAAGACAGTCACAATGAAAAGATCTTCCTAACAAGCACAACTCACACACACTCAAGACCACTGCCTCCAGCCAGAGACAGTGGTCATGTGTCTGTGAGTTGGCCTTCTGTGGATGAGTGTGTTTTCCATTTCAGAAGAAGCTTAAATGTACAGCAGTCATTACGATGTGCCTGTCTGCGACTCAATATATCCTCTACATCACAAGTAGCAATCTATCCTTTTCGTAATATGTCATGTATCTATGTACATGTCTGTATACACTTATATTTATGTATTATGTACATTATTGTGCTGACAACATCCATACAATTCACAACGTCTTGATGTATAAATAAACACAAAAATATCCAAGATGAAAGCAACATTTAAGTCTATGGCCAGAGACTTCTTTCCACAATATGTTTAAATTGCCTTGAAATGTTGTTATAAGACAACAATATTAGTCAAAAAATTATCACATCTATAAAAAGTCTGTGCTATTGAAAAAGAGGGTTATAAAAATGGATCAGACTTTTTTAAAAATATCTCTCCCAAATGTGTAACTGGTTGTATGAAAAATCTTATAAAGAAGCCAATTTTCTTACCACAAATTTCTTCCTTAAAGCATTTCTCTGAGCACAGTAATCATTGTATTTGTAACGTGGTATTAACACATTCATTTCCTTCAACAAATAGAAGGCCAGTGCTGCTGGCGAGTACTTTGAAATACCAAATATTGACTTCAGTATTTCCACAAATAGATTATGGCTCTCCTGAAATGTAAAGAATAGATATAAAATATAAACTGTGAAGTTAACCTATAACTTAATTGTAGTTCTTTGTTAAATGCAGCACTTTGATATCTTAATATTTGTCACTATGGCTAAATAATATATGAAGCAACGAGAATGAGATTCAAAATTTCAAAACCAGTCATGTGAATGAAAATATTACAACAGTGAATGTGGTGAGTTCATTCAGTACCTTCCAAAAAATTTAATGCTTTAACCAATTAATACTGCAAATGTATTTTCAAGTTGTAGCAAATAAAGCAAAGTAACAGTCTCAAATAACTGGTCTATACTTTTATTGAAAGTGTTCTGCGTATTAATGTTTGTAATGTCAGATACCTCTGAAGGTAGAGATCTGTGAGTCCGAATGCAACAGTATACATATAATGCTGATATTTTCAAGTGGTACGTTTACTGTCAACTTATTTATTTTATGTGTGGAAGTGATATATTAACTATCATATAAGTGAAACATAAATTGTGTTTCACCAGAAGGGAAACACAAAGTTAGTTTAACTGTTTTGTTAAGCAAACACATCTTCTGGTACTTCTTGCTTTCTTATATGAAAATGATATTGCCATGAGCTGTGGTGCATGCAGTGTGTGTAGGGTTTAGCATCACTGGTTGGCATGCTGTGGGCATCAGTTCAAAACAGATCACAAGCAATTATTTGTTACTACATTTGTAATGTTTGTATATTCTGGATTATTCAGCGTCAGCATTCTGGAATATCTTATGATGTTTACTGTAATGAAACTTGGCGTGCAACGAGAATCCTAAAGGAAACAATCAAAAGGATGCCTCAAGTGCATTTCTACATTGTTAGTATCCCCAGGAGGCATGATCTGATGGAAAACTCGTGCGTAAACATCGAGATTGTTACAGCAAACAGGCTATTTGAGAAAATATGTCGAGGTTTCCAGAATACGACTTTTGTAGAGATAAACAGCGTTCACAGAGAGCACTTCACAAGACATGGTCTCCACATGAACGTAAAAGGGAAAAAGATTATTAGTGCCGAAATACTTAAATTTATTAATGAGTCATCTGTAATGGAAGTGTCTCCAATCCCAATTCCGCCAAAACAAGAGTTGTCTGTAACAGTGGAACCATCATTATCTGCAGTAGAGCTACAACAAACACCAGCAGCAGCAGCAAAGGCTCAGATGTTCTCAGCAGCAGTGTCTGATAAACCAATAGCAGCAGAATCACCACAATCATCAGCAGAGCTGTCGTCATCAGCAGCAGCATCCAGAACAGCAGACCACATAATACTACCTCAAGGCAATGAAAATGCATGTGAGGAAAACATACGAAGGTCATTAGCTGCAGCAGCTAACAAAGAAGGGCAGTCACCAAGTCGGCGAGCACAGGAGCCACCAGCAACAGCAACCACACAGAAGAGGTGCCTGAGGCCTGGGAGATCAACAGCAGAAGCAGCTTCCAATCAAGACAGATGCCTGAGAACTAGGAGATCTGCTACACTAAGTGACAATTTTTTATGGTACCGAGTAAGCAGAAAGAGAACATGGAAAAAGATGTAAGTAAAACTGTCCATTTTAAATACCAGTGTGACAATAGTGAGAGGAATATAAACACCGGACAAAGATACGTTCCAGGTTTAATGACACAAACTGAAAAAAATCACTGCATAGTACCAGAAGCAAAGGGAGCAAGTGAAGTGCTTAGTATATTACAGGAAGGGGAACTATTACATTTAAAGCCAACTGTTAGAATACTTCACCAAAATGTTCAATACATAAACAATAAAACAGAGGAACTAGAGATAATATTACAGGAGTATAGGCCAAACATTCTAGTAGTTACAGAACATGGGCTAAAAGAAAATCACATAGGAATGTACAACTTGAAGAATTATGTGAAAGTAGCCAGTTTTTGCAGAACTTCCTATAAAGGTGGTGGGGTTGCTATTTTTTCTAACTATAAATCAACTAAAGCCATAAATATAACAAAATATGCTATAGAATTGAGCTTTGAAGCTACAGCACTGGAAACTAAAATTGCTGGGAATTTATGTTGTGTATTAGGTTTGTATCGATCACCAAATGGTATAATTAAAACCTTCTTTGAACAGCTGGAAGATATAATCCAACACCTCTCAAAAACATATGCTTATTTGATCATTATAGGAGATCTGAACATAGACACGAGTAAAAATACAGACAATACTAAGACCCTACTGGACTTATTGTGCATATACAATCTAAAAATAAAAATAGATAAACCAACCAGAGTAACAAAGCATAGTGAAACTATTATTGATCATGTAATAACAAATATTCCTACATGCTATTGTGACACACAGGTAATAAACTCCACATTAGCAGACCATTTTGCAATCATGATAGACATAAATATAAAGACTAGTGATTCAGTGCAGAAGATATGGGAGATGAGAAGACAGAACTACCCACATAACATAAATCTGCTAAAAAAGATGTTAGAGGCAGAAAACTGGGAAACAATATATGCAGCTAAAGATGCAAACACCAAATGGAACCAGTTTTATTCTTTATTCAATTATTATTATGATGTTACATGTCCTGTTAGTAAAAGGCTTGTCAAACAGCAACAAAAAAAGAAAAGCTGGGTGACTGGAGAAGTAATCCATGCCAGAAATAATCTGAGAGTGTATTATGACCTCTCCAAACAAAAAAATAATGAGGCCTACAACACACTGTATAAAATAAAAAAGAAAGAGTACTGTAGTTTTATCAGAGAAACTAAAGCATCATTCATCAGGATATCTATAGATAAGGGAAAGAACTACTCAAAAGGTTTATGGTCGTTCATTAATGGAGAGAGAGGAAAAGTAACAAATCGGGCAGAGGACATCTGCCCACTGATGAGTGGGAAAAGCAACGCAAACCCTCTAGAAGTAGCCAATACTTTTAACAGATATTATATTACTGTAGCAGACGAATTAATAAGTCAAAATAAAACAAATGCAGTAAGTAAATTGTTAAACGCCCCACATACAAATCATACTATGGTTTTCATACCTACAACAGATGCAGAAGTGTCAAACCTAATAAAACAACTTAAAATTAAACATTCTTCTGGCTTGGATGGTGTCACATCACATCTCATAAAGGAATGCAGAGAATGTATATTAAAACCATTGACACACATGCTGAATGCTGCGATAGAAGAAGGTATATTTCCAGATTCACTGAAAGTAAGTAAAGTGAAGCCAATATTTAAGAAAGGGAACAGGGATGAATTAGGAAATTACAGGCCAATATCATTGATCTCAACATTTGCTAAAATCTATGAAATGATAATAAAGAATAGAATTGTAAGTTTTATAACAAAGTACAGTATACTGCATTCATCACAACATGGTTTCAGAGAAGGGAAGTCAACAAAAACAGCATCAACAGATATAATTGAGCACATTCTTAATTTACTTGACAGGCAACAAAAGACTTGTGGGATTTTTATGGACCTATCTAAGGCATTTGATTGTGTGAACCACTCAAAATTAATGATGAAATTACATCAGTATGGAATTAGAGGAAAATGCTATGACATACTTAAATCATACATTACAAATAGGAAACAATGCACAGAAATCAGACATACTAGTGGGGGAAACATAACAAACTACATATCAGAATTACAAACAGTTAAACACGGTGTGCCGCAAGGGTCTGTGCTTGGGCCAATACTATTCATACTCTACGTAAATGACTTCCCTAACTATATAAATCAGAAACTTATAATGTATGCTGATGACACAACAATCATTTGCACAGCTGACACAAAGGAGGAGCTTGAGAAGGAAGCACTCCTGACTATTGAAAATGCAAATAAATATTTAACACAAAACAACCTGTTTATGAATCAGTCTAAAACAATGAATGTAGTATTTCAGACCAAGCGTAGTGAAAATTATAATATAAATGTTAATATAAATGGAAACACTATTAAAGAAGTAACCAGCACAAATTTTCTAGGAACTATAATAGACAAACATTTGGCATGGGGGGAGCACATAGATGCACTGTGTAAAAAGATAAACAAACAGATCTTCATCATGCATAAAACAGCTAAGACTGTGGATGATAAAGTCCTCAGATCAATGTATTATGGACTTGTCTTCCCACATTTGTCTTATTCGGTTCATATATGGGGAAATGCACAAGCTGGCTACCTAAAAAGAATATTCACAATTCAGAAAAGGGCAGTGAGATGCATTGCAAAAATACCACCAAGACAGACCTGTAGGCAAGCTTTTGTACACTATAATATTATGACAGTATATTCACTGTATATATACCAAAGCATAATGGTGGTAAGGTCAAGTGATAAACACCTCCTAAATAAAGATGTACACAAACACGGTACAAGAGGAAATGAAAATTACTACATGATAAACAGAAATCTAAAACTGTCTATGACTGCCCCAGAAGAAGCAGGCAAAAGGTTTTTTAATAAACTCCCCAAAATCATTAAAAAAGAAACAGATCTAAAATGTTTTAAAAATCATTTGAAACTATATCTCACAGAGAAATGTATATACAGTTTGAGTGAATACTAAGATGTGTTTAAATATATCATTACTGAAATGTACCTGTAAAAATTATCATTTCTGTATGTTTTTTTTGATTTGTGTGTACATATAATGTGAAACATGTAAAACCTTTGTATGATTATGGACTATTTCTGTTTAATCATTTGTTTCATTTATATATATATTGAAATCAAGTTTGATGTTAATAGGCTATTGTATGACACACCCAATACTCTCAGCTGGATTTTCAGCTGGAGTCCATGGGCAAAGAATAAATAAATAAATAAATAAATAAATGTGTATAAGCAGCTGCACTCTCTGTCCACGAGGTCAGTTGTGTTCTGGTTGTTGACTGGTGTCAGTAATTAATTTGCTTTGAGTGCTAAGTATTGTATTTCAATGAAGACCCTCCTTTCAGTTTTGGACTTGAGTGTGGTTCACGTGTGAAATTGTTTGGTGGATTTAGTGAGTACTTCAGAATTCTACATCATCAAAGCTACAATTAGGCAATGTGAAAACTGCCAACTAAATGGACAGAAACTAGAATACAAAAATGTGGTACTGTAGTGCCTGTGTTACTCAGAAATATGACACAATGTTCCTTCAGACATGCATGCACATGGTTGATGATGTATGGAAGTTTGGGTTTGGCCATAAGTCATGCTCAGATAGCCTAATGGTAAGGTGGCCACTCATGATAAATGGGAAATATGGGTTCAAATCTCAGTCCAGCACAAATTTTCATTGTCGTCACTCCATTATACAGCTGAAGGTTGTCCATATTTGCAACTGCAATTACATTTCATGTATAGAATACAAGTAGTATACCATTACCAAGCTCTGTATATTCAGGAGGCAGGTAGATTCCAAAATAATAGTAAGTCAGCTGCACATCTGGCATCAATCAATATTTTCTAGAGGCACTGATCAGGACCCCATGAAATAGCTGACAGGATTTGACTGGGGTGCCAAATACCACAAGTGGAATGACATGTGTTTGGCAAATGTGTACTTTTACTTGGCTGATGCAGCCCAACAGTGATTCAAGAAACAATGAAGAGAAGCTTAATAGCTGGGACAATTCCCAGCCTGAACTGAAGAAAACATTTGGCAAGAACTGGCAGCAAGTCTGATTAGCAGAAGAACATTTGAAGGACACAGCCTGATGTCATTGGGGAATGACACAGTCATACACACGTTTCGGCCCTATGCAACATCATGAATCCTAACATGACAGAAGTCAACAAAATCTCACACTTGAATGGAGTCACTGAAGACATAACTAAGCTCTTCTGGTAAAGGATTTCACCACAACAGAGGAATCTATCAAGTAGCACCAGTGAATTAATTAAATGCAATGGAAAAGTCTTGGGCAAAGGAGATACGATTGACTCTAAATGTGGTCCCTATGGCAGTTAGAGATGACCACCACGAATCCACCTCTCTCCAACATCAGATAGTATGAGAACAGATACAACAGTGTATGGCATCTAGAAATATCAGACCAAGTAAGCAAGAGACAGCAGCCTTGAATGTCAAGCCGGTATGTCAGCAGATAATAGAAAATGTTGAGGAGGAGGCTTATCAGTCATTAGCACCAATCTCTGCCACCAGCTGAACGTACTGAGAAGAATGGACCAGCCAACTGACACTAATGCTGCAGCCATCAATGACAACCCAGCACCCAACCAATGCAGATCTAACCAAGTAGAATGCCCCACAGAAGAATAGACATTTGGAGGACAGAGGGCAACACACTGCTGTGTTTCCACTGTTGATACATGGGACAAATTGTGTGCTGCTGCAGAGATAGAAGTCTAGTTTTCAACAGTCATACATCAATCAACACATCAGTTCTATTCACATCAGTCAGCTGCAGATGACTGTAGTAGACCTGTGGGATAAAACCCATTGCAGTACCCAGGACGAGGTCACTCCCCAACATGTCTTTGCCGTTCTCCCTCACCATACAGTGGTACCAGCTATTTGCCTAGCTGCCAACTTCATGAAAACCAAGCAAAGCTGATCAGCTGTGGAGGAGCGACCATAAAAGATGCTTATCCTCCCTGGATGAAAGTCACTAAGATATCAAAAAATCTCATTGACATCATCATTGACAGCCAACCTCTCTGGGTGTTAAGTCAACTCAGGGGCTTCCTTTTCTGTAATGTCAGATGCTTATCATCACCAGCGAAAAATGACTATGTTCCATGATATGAAACTGATTGGCTGAAAGCCACAAATGGGAAATACATCCAACTGACAGGAATACATATTTCATGAGTAGATATCAATGACAGAAAATGGGCCTTTGAATGTGTCATTTTAACCGAATGTTACTCAGTCTCACAAAAGAAATCTACATGCCAGTGATGATCATAAGCATTATGCATGCTCAAGGAGAATTTTGGATCACTAATTGTCATAAGCAGCCACAACTCATCTCTAAAGATATGTGTGAAGGGACAGCCAAACTAGTCCAGGAAGGGTAGCTCAGTGTCATTGTCAAAGAACCATGCTTTGCTATCACTGCAGAAAATGTGGGTGAGGAAACTATTATCAAACTGCCAATAGGATCTGGCCTGACCGAGGAACAACACTGGCAAGTGGTGGCCATTCTGTTTCAATTTTTGGATGCTTTCACATCTGGAATGGAGAAAGACAGACTGAATGTCCCATGATAAAACACACTGTCAACATTGGGATCATCTACAAATTAGCCAGTGCTCATTTAATTTGTCACTGGATGAACAATGGGTGATTGAGGAGGAAGTGGAGAAGATCCTGCAAGATGATATTATTGAACTTTTGGAGCATCTTTCATCCTCTCCTCTGGTACTTGTGAAGAATAAAGATGGCACATGGTGTTTCTGTGTTGACTACTGACAACTGAATTAAAGCACAAATAAAACTGCAAATACACTTTTTGAGCTTGCCACTGGATTGCATTGTGTAAACCCCACAATATTTCACTGACACAACTGCTTGACATCTTCATGTGCTGGTAGTTGCTGTTATCACTGCTGCAAGATACAACTGATGAGAACACACGTCACAAACTCAACTGAATGATATGCAAACAAACCAGTGGTGGGGATGGGACCCCCAGTAATCAGTGAATGATACACAACACCTTAGTCAGTGGCACCAAAAATGTGGGAGATTTGAATGTGTGTTGCAGTATTTTGCATGTAGTGAGGAAGTGGCACATTTCTGGACATTAGTTACTATGCTAAACTTATCTGTTTTGGTTGATGAGTTGAGTAGTTGGCCAGGAAAGTACAGTAAACTGTGTTTCATCTGAAAGCTCAGCAACAGTTTCATTCTTGTTTATGTGCATTTCAACTTCTCAGTGCCAAGCTACACAGTGAGTAGTTAGCTTTCCTCTTTCAAATTAGAAGGTAGATGGAGGCAAGTTTGCTGATGACGAAATTGCGTGACCTTCTGGAGACTGATTCCACACGCTTTAACAGTCCACGCAGGATAACATGATAATTTGAAAATGATATATTTTTATTTAGTACTAAACTTTGAGAACATTACTGGTGTTCCGTTAATATCACAGAATACTGTCACATAATATTGTTAACAGTGCAGTGCAACTTAATTTAGCAAGGAATCTTAAATAAAGGTTTAAACTGATACCTAAGACTTCAGTGGTCACATAGGAAAAATACACTAATATTAAAAGTAATGATGTTACAGAGAAACTGTAACATCTCAAATAAAAAATGTAAATGAGGAAGGAAGAAATAGATGATTAGTTCAGAGGTGGACTAAATTACTCAGTTAATAAAACAAATAGATATTTTAGGTGAGGAGGTGGTCTTTTAAAATTTATGTTACATTTGTTTTATTTACCAATAATTTACCTTTGGATTATCTTCTTTTTGCAATAAATTTGGTATTCCTGGCATTCCAAAGAAAACAGCTGCACTCATTTCTACAGAGTCTGACATTTCTTCAATATTCCCCTAAAATAAAGGAAAATGTTGCTAAAACTTTTCATGAAATCATTAGATAATATGATAACACACTATACATGGGGTGACAAACAACAAAAATTTCATTTATAAAACCATGAAGAAACACATGTGCATAATACAATATTAGAATAGTACAGAAAAGTACCTCAACATGAAACTACAGTAAAAAAGTATAGAAACAAAAACATGAATGAAATATAGCAAATTAGCTAGTTTTGAGAACCAGGGGGAATTTTGAAGAAATAAAACTGTACAGAGATTACATGCATAAACATCTCAGGCCATTGGATTGGAAGAGGCACACTTGAACAATTTGAGGGGGAAAATAAAAAATGAAATTCAACAGATAAAATTAAAAAACCTAAAAATTTAGAAATGGCAATTAAGTCAGTTGCCAAAACTAAATCAGCATGAAGAATGAAACTGCTTGGGTTCTGTGCACCTTTAAAATGGAAGTGTCCTACATAAGACTTAGAAAAGAAATCACCATTTAATCTGTTCTGTGAGGAAGAATTGGATTGTTCACATGCATTACAAAGTTGTACAATTTAATGTAATTGGATAGATAAAAAATCTATTCACCAAATAGTGGCAGGAGAACACACATATAAAAACTGTTTTACAAGTGCAAGGTTTTGGAGCCACTGGCTCCTCTCCTTCTTCTGGCAGAAGGGTTGAAGGGGAAGGAAAGAGGGGTGAAGGAAAAGGACTAGAGAGGCTGTAAAAAAGATTTAGGAGTTCAGGAAAGCCACTCAGAACCTCAGGTCAGGGGAGACTTACTGGACAGGATGAGAAGGAAAGACTAATTGTTCAGGACTGCACCAGCTGAGATTAGAAAACATGAGAGCTTAAAGGTGGAAGACAGAGCATTATTAAGACAGACATTACTGCTAAAATACTGTGCATGGATTAATAAGAGTGAAAAGCTAAGTGCATTGTATATAATAGATGTGGAAGGGGGATGGCGAAAAATAGATGGAGCAGAAAATGAAAGATATAGAGAATTAAAACAGAATGAAGAAAGAAGAAGTTACTGTGAAAAAATGCTGAGACAAAAGAAACTAACATAAATTAAGGCCAGGTGTGTGGAAAGAACCAAAGACATGCTGTAGCACTAATTCCCACCTGCGGAGATCTGAGAAACTGGTGTCTGGGGGAAGAATCCCAGAGGGTGCTTGTGGTGAAACAGGCACCGAGGTCATGACTGTCATGTTGTAGAGCATGCTCTGCAAGACTAATGCATGCTCTGTAACATGAAACTGTTTGTTATTGGTATACACCCCCCTGCCTAACCCATTCATCCTAAATGATAACTTGGTGGTAGTCATGCCGATGCAAAGGGCCAGTGTTTACATAACAGTTGGTATATGACATGTCATTTCACAGGTGATAGTATATGTTTTGCCAGTTACATGGCTGGTATAGGTGGGGAAGGTGGGTGCGTAGGTTAAGTTTTGCCGCAGGGATGGTCACAGAGGTAGGTGCTGTAGGGTAGGGAGATGGATGCAGAAGGAGCATAGGCAACAAAAAGCTACTCTAGGTGTGGTGGGCAAAACCTCAGATAGAACGGATCTCATTTTAGGGTATGATTTTCGAAAGTGATGGCGTTGTCAAAGTAGCTGATTAATACATTCAAGACTATGATAATACTGTGTGACAAGTAATGTGCCTTGAAGCTGGTTTTTGGAGGGATCAGCAGTACTTGAATTGGATGTGATGGCCTGGGAAATCTGCTTTTGAACTAGGCTGGTGGGATAATTACATCTAGTGAATGCTGAGATGAGAATGATGGTGTATTGCTGTAAAGAGTCTGCATCTGAAGAAATATATTTGCCCTGAATGCCAAGACTGTATGGGAGGGAACATTTGACATGGAAAAGATGGCAACTGTCAAAATGTAAGTACTGTTGTATGTTAGTAGGTGTAATGTGGACGCAAGTGTGTAACTGGCCTTTGGTAAGGATGAGATCAACGTCAAGGAAAGTGGCATGAGGTTGAGAATAGGACCACATCAAATTTCATTGAGAGAAGGTATTTAGAGGTTCCAGAAATTTTAACAGGTCAGTCTCACTGTGAGTCCATATGACAAAGATGACAACCAAACCAGGGGCTGAAGGCTGATGGATCACAGGAAACCCCCTCCAAGTGACCCTTGAAAAGGTTGACACAGGAAAAAGCCTCCTGGTTCCCGTGGCTGTACCCTTGATATGTTTGTCAAAAATTGATTATTAAAGTTGCTTTATTGTTCTACATAATACCCCTCACAACTGAAGCAGGTTTACTAACACTTAAAAAATGCCTGGATTACCACAGTAAGGAATTTGCTAGGAAATCCACATAACTGCGTGTATGCTGCATAGTATATCTGTTTATCAGAATGAACTTTCACCCAGTGTTTCTTTTGAGTGATCTAGATATATGGATATCACTTGAGAAAATGTCTGTTGAATGTGATGGAATATAGTAACTTCAGGTCTGGGATTGTCACAACTGTTGCATGAGCCATGTAGTGTCATGTTGCAACAGAAACTTTGCACACATCAGTCCATGTCTGTTTGATTTTATTCTGGAGAAAAGATAAATTTTTAAATCTGAGTATGATGCCTCTGTGATAGCAATTCATTGCAACATGTAATGCTCCAAATTAATGTCTTTTTATCTCTAACAGGAGTCATCTTAACCTTCCTTGTTAATGATTGGTCTTTTCTGGTTGGTAGTAGAGGACCAATACGTTATTCTTTCAAGGAAGGGATTACCTTATCATGCACTATAAGAGCTGATCGCCTGCACCAACCTGTTGCTGTTGAGGAGTCAGGTACTAGGCAGCTGCTTTATGAACACACAGTGAAATAGGACATCATGCACTTTGTGATGTTTGAAACCATGACTACTACATGGTGACCTTTAAAACTGCAGCACTAACAAGGATAGCAAATAACAAAAATTTACTTGTATATTTAGTTGAGTGGAGAGAAAACCTGTTTAAATTTGTAGGTGATCTGGGATATAGAGAGAGGGATATTTAGTTCACAGAGCTGCCACATCTGGCAGAAACAACAACTCAGCAATGAGTTGAACTGAACTTGGGTGAAAGATATAAATATGTCAGTTCTTGCTGATTAAAGTCTATGGAAGAGTTCATCAATAATAATAGCATGGCACCATATATTTGTAATGGGACCCAGCTGAAGAAAAGATGTAGTGCAACTCCTGTGCCCCGCATTGTCATTGAGGACACCACTGTGGGCATGCCAAGCTCTGCTGCCATGTACAGGGAAGCCAAACAGTGGTTACTGTGCTGACAGTCCATGGTCTCCATACTTCATCATATTGTCGATGTAGATATGTGTCTTACTGCAAACAAGCCCATTTTCTGACTCAAGGTGTGGGTGTCAATGATTGTAAATCCTATAAATCTATCCTCTTGAGTGCTATTTGTGTGGGGTCACTGAGGCACTGCATGGCAGTGAGCGTGAGCCCCCTATGTCCATTGATTCCATATTCACATTATAGCTGTGGGGTTGTGAGCAACATGAGCAGCTGTATCACAGAATGGTAAAACAATGTCTCATTAGGTGATGATGCTAACATTGTCGGATTCTGAAACATATTTTCACAAATAACTGACATTCAAATGTGATTTTTGAATGTGAAACCTTTGTGTATTATTTCTTTATATACACGATGTAGATGGTGTTATTCCTATCCGTATAGTGCAGTTGTGCTGAAACACTAGTCATTTGCATATACAAGCATGTTGCACACTTCGTAACAGTTTGAGGTTTGTTGCATACTGCCTTAATGGCATTTTGGTTGTAATACCCAATAGTGTCTTTGCAGATGTTGCTATGTCAATCACCAGTTTTCCATCATAGTGGATGTTATGGCTAGTGTTTTCTAGAGTCATGATGCAATATGATATCGTACCAGTTACAAACTTTAGACCCCATTTGTAGATTTGATGTTGTAAGAAATATGCTTTCACTGTGCTGAACCTTTATAATGCACAAATTAAATAGCAGAAGACTATTCATTCCTGGCGGAATCTGTTAACTGAGCAGTGCTCTATACACCATTCCTGTATTGGTGTCCGTGTTGGATTTCCATGATACTGTACTGACACCTTTTCAGCATTCAGCACACTGTCACATGCTTAGGACATTACAGGCTACTGGTACCTTTCTCATTTTTTATTTGATATTTATGATTTTCATTTCATTTGATATTGTTTGTCAAAACTTCTCCAATTTCCTCATTACTCAACCTGTGAGTTGTGGTTCTGTCTTCATCCAGGTTTTATTGTACAAGAATGGGATTTAATAAATTAATGGAAATTACTTGCATGAAACTTACTTTGTTCCCAATCCTCATATTAGTCATACTGTCTAAATTTATTTACTTTTTTTGTAGTATCAATCAAAAGATAGGAAAGAATAAGGAAATCATATAAAGATTATTACAGAGTTATATTATATTCAAAATAACAAGCAAAATCAGCTTATTAATGTGAGGGAGAAACTATAATGGAGATGACCCTATCTTTACATTCTTTTTATTACAGTAATCATGTTAAATGAACCTCACTGAGAGAAGTCTCTGGAATTTGGGAAGAAATCAAAGCCATATATTTTAATTAAGTGTTATACTTTGAAATAACTTAAGTTTATGAAAATTCACAGTATTATAATGCTTAAATTGTACCTTAAAACATTTTAAGAGTTTATAAGAGGATAATTTCTGATGGAGTAGAAAGAGTTATGCTATAAAAAGTTCTCTGAGTCAGTCTTAAATTCAGTTCATCACCTTCAAGTCATTTAAAAGTATCTGGTACATTGGCATACCTGACTCCTTTCTGCAGCAACATTGAAGCTCAAGAAGTTGTTTTTGAACTTAGTATTATATGCATGCAGTTTACATTAATTTGGGCAACACAAAATCAACAACTAAAGACATTAATGAATGGATGCAAAACAGTTCTCAAAATAACAATTTTTTGCAAGAGGCATCTGCTCGATGTTCTAGAACGAAAGCCAGTTAAAATTCTTATAACACATGAGTGAATTCTGGGAATGTTAACCAGTTAAATCAGTTCTACAAATCTTTTACATGCCTTTTCCCTGATGACTGAAAAAATGGTGAAGAAATTAATGTAAAAAAGCTTAAACATTAACTGGAAATTGCGTATGAGTTGTTAACCTCCTTTCTTACAGATGGAAGGTATGTGACTCTAACTTTTCTTTTTCTTTTCTTTTTTTATTAAAAAAAAGAAGGTTAATGAAAGGAAAGTTTCTTTGACATGCATGAAACATAATGGCTCTTTCTTCTACAAGAGAGTAAGATCTATAAAATTTATTAAGAAAATAAATAAAAGGAAAGGATAATATTCAAATAAAATTTACCACTAAAAATTAACGTTGATCAACATTACACAAGCTTTCCGTCATAATTTCAGCAATGGTTTGTATCAAAAATGCAGATAAAAATAAGACAGTGACACCAGAATTATTGGTATCCAAGATGACCCCAGCAACATAATCTGAAAATGAAAGCAGATACTACACTATTTCTTATACTTCTAAGAAGACAGTTTTCTGAAACTTACCTTCTGAACAGGTATGTCAAATTTCTTGTGCAAAAAATTAACAGCTTTTTGTAATACTTTTCTGATCTCATTGTCTAAATGTAATATAACAAATGAGAATCCTGCCTCTTCCATATAAATGACTCTTAAATCCTTCATGTTAACCTAAAAAGGAGAGGATATTTTACCTCATACACTTAATATACAAAAATATGTAATAACAAATGTTTAATTTCATTAGAAAATAAAATGTTGCATACTTCCTCATCTAGTCTAAGACCAGATGCTTTCTCACCAGCCATTACTTTTAACACTGGTTTCAAATCTTCAGAATAACGTGTAAGTGGCCCCACAGTTAGGTAGTGCTTGAACTCATCACTAGTAGCACTTGGATAATGTCCTTCAATTGATATATACCCTGAAAAATAAAACAGCAGATACTGTTCTAAAGCTGCTTCTGCATGTCTGTATCAAATAATCATTTTCATGCATCACTTCTTACAAATTACCTGGAGTAGGTTTGTGGCCAAAAATTCCATTGTACATAGCAGGTATGCGGATAGAGCCAGCAATGTCAGAAGCAACACCTATAACAGATGCTCCAGCTCCTAACAGAGCAGCCTGTGAGAATATTATAAAAATATCAGATATTTTATTTCACTGATAGTCACCTAAAATCACTACTTATGGAAAAAGTAAGTTCATTGAATACTTGAAGTACTGGAGATATCACAATGAAGTTTGCTGAATAGTGATAGAAAACACACTTTGTCAAAAATGTTGTATATTTATTCATCACAACTTCAAGGCAATCTTCCTGAACTTTAATGGGTTTCTCCATTCACTTTTTAATCTTTGAAGCATTTGCAAAATTGTTCTTTTGCTATCCCCAACAATTCCTCTGATATTGATTTCTAAACAGCTTCTAGAATCAAGATGTGTAAGCTGGTGCTTTGTTTTGGTGAAGCATCCATTACTTGACTTGTTGCAGATTGGGTCTCTTTCATGTAAACATTTCTTTACCTCCTAATTGTAATTAGAAGAGACCAACTGACCTCCAAGAAACCATTCTTGAAACACAATTCCTTTCCCACACAGATGAAAATATGATTATATGCCTGGTAGCTGGATGCCCTGTTCATTCACCCATCCCATACTGAGCTTGTCTCCTGCCTGAATTTCCTATCACTTGAAGAACTAACTTCTCTTCTTCAAACAACAGTTTCCACATGGAGGTTTCATCATTTGAAGAATCTTCAAAAATGTGATCACTTTCCTTTGCCAATAAATAAATTAATAAAAAATACAGGTACAAAAAGAGAACTGCTTTCACTATTATGTTCACTAAAACCAGACAGTAATTTAAAGATATTTTGGAGACTGAACAAGCACAGAGTTACCGCATTCAACATGATGCTATTGTACCCACAATACAATCAGTCCACAAACTCTATTGTCATACCTCATATGCCTGTAAGCTATGTACTTGTTAACATACTCAAAAAGAGTGACTAAAACTTAGATAGAATAAGGGAAAGGCAACCACTCACATATAGCAGACCACTACAACAGTGGGTGCCCTTCCCTTATTTTACATATTTTTTCATCCACGAATTTCCATTATTGTTATGACTAAAACTTAAGCCTATATAATAATGTATTTTTCAGTAAATGTCTGAAGATGGCCTTGTAAGCTGAAAACCAGTTTACAATAAAAGTAATATTGTAGAACAAAAGCAAACTGGTGCTTTTCATTTATTTTATTTTATCCATAATGGTTAGGTAACACCACAGCTGTATTTGTAAATTATACTGTAGAAAATACTGTAACAGCTACAAGTTTTTTAGAAATGATTTTATTGTACCATTACTAGTTTCAGGCCTGAACCCATTGTCAGACAGCGGCACTGATTTTTTGGCAAGTTTTACATTTGTGTCCTAAAATAAAGTTTTCATGATTACATAGTTTACAAAAGCTTTTAAATGGTATGTACTTCATGAAAAGTACTCCTTTACATATCTTAAGATAGATACAAATGTATTTGCCATCTTCTATTTAGTTTAGCTCATGGATCAGCATGCATAGAGAAAGAGAAACCTCTCTCCTACAACATGTAATAGAGAGCTTTCATGGAGTAAGTATAATTTATAGAGCTTATATACAATGTAAAACCTTTTGTAAACAATGCAATCACAAAAACTCTGTTATATTGTAGGTGACAAATATTAAACTTGCCAAGAAATCAACACTACCATCTGATGATGGGCTCACACCCGAAACTAGTAATGGTACAATAAAATCATTTCTGAAAAGCTTGTGGCTGACTGCAATATTTCCTACAGTCTAATAATTTCCTTGGCTATGTACTTGCTTACTGTAAAAAGATATTTCCCACTGACAATATAATAACTGTTTTCTTAACAAACTACAGCAGCAATTGCAACACATTATACAAGCCACTGGTGCTATCATGTAATTTATTCTTTGTTATGATCTTTCCAACGAGTACAGGCCAAGTGCTAAAGAATAATATTGAACTGACAGTTGTTCATTGTTCAAAAATTGGTGGTGTTGTTGTCTGCAGCAATACTTTCTTGCTGTATTTATTACATATCAGGCCGCATAGATTCTCTCATAAAAGAGATCTTTCAAGAATATGGAATGGTTTGAATTATAAATTAGTGTTATAAGCTCTTTAAGAATGCTACACTACTTATTATTGGCACTAGTTGTAAGGTGATAACCAAGAATGTTTACTCTTTTTATTCCCATAACACAAATAAGTTCTATACGTAAAGAAACAAATAAAGAAAGAAAGAAGCAGCTAGTAGCATAAAGTTTTTTTGATATAAAGGCCCAATCAAGTTAAACTCTGTACTCCATCTTTTGAGAATCTTTACCACTTTTCTCATCGTCAGGAGATAAATATCTGACTCCCTATATGTTCCTTGTAATTCTCCACAAAAGGGTGCCATAAATATTTTAAACTGCAACCAATCAGTTATTGGCTGGCTCCTCTCACAGTCTATAAAGATACAGAGGCTACTACAAGTATCACTGTGATAGTTTATATTGGTACCTGTCTTGTGACTCACCTATTTAGCTACAACTGAGTGGATTTTCATTCAAAAATTAATTAATTATTTATTTGCACTCCATGTTCCATAGCTCTCATGATTAGAGAGAATCCACTGGAAAGCGGAACAGCAGATATGCAGCTATGATAAATCCCTCTTTTAGGCTGCAATAATAATTATCATTAAAGGTGCACATCTATCATTCTTTATTTATGCCACATACCATAAATTGTTCCTACTTTAAATGTGAAAAGGCAGCCAGTTAGTGCCTTAAATAATTAAGGAAAGCTGCTCTTATGGAGTGGAGGGGAACCTGCTCTCCTGTTATACTACTCATTACTCTCATTATACAGATTCAAAGAAGTAGCAGAGACCTGTTGGCGCCAGGAAGAGAGTGAATGAATCACATTTTGACTTTAGGACACATGTGGATGTTTGCATTTCATACTATTACTTCTGTATGGAGCAAAGAAAATAAAGAATCTATTCAGAAAACAGTGAGCAGTAAGAACATTGCATGAAATACATAACCACACATATTACAGTGTTTTTTTTCCTTTCTTTTTTCCAGTAGCTTGGAATAATTACAGTACAAGACAAAATAATTTCCACGTATATCCTGGCTTTTTATCTAGTTCTTAGAGCTGGGTGTATTCTGGTGCAAAGGCTTCCAATGAGCTCCCACTGAACATAAAACAAGAAACTGGAAATTCTATTAAATTCAAAACAAAATGGAAAGTATGCCTTACTAACCACTTTCTCTACATATTATCTGGTAAGCTACAGTCA
The DNA here is from genome assembly GCF_021461395.2 of Schistocerca americana. NCBI lineage: Eukaryota > Metazoa > Arthropoda > Insecta > Orthoptera > Acrididae > Schistocerca > Schistocerca americana. The sequence continues at coordinate 292,654,256 of NC_060122.1, forward strand.
AGGATTGAAGATACCTGTTAAATTCATGACAAGTAGTAACACCTCTAGTCCTCTGTTGTTGCTGATCCAACTTTACGCGATTCTTCAATAAAAGTTAATGTAGTCGTACATATAAGGGTTGTTCAAAAAGTCTCTCCACACTGTCGTATGATTGTTAGCTGCATGTGCCGTATACCGCAAAGAATATACTGAAATGAAACTCAGTGAAATACAAGTTATTAATTGAATGAATATTCATTTTTACTTACAAATTTTCACATTAAATGTTGAAAGTGTTCCCCCCTGTTGTTGAATACACAATTCAATTCATCTAATTAAGTTTCGAAACACAAGCTCTACCATTTCTTCTGTAACAGAAGCAGTGAAAGTAGATATTGCAGTTTTCAATTCATCGATGGATTTTCGACGGTTTTTATAGACAGTTGCTTTCGCTGCACCCCAGAAGAAAAAGTCAGGTAGTGTTAGGTCAGGCGATGTTGGAGACCAAAGTCTCTGTGAAATTATGCAATCACCAAAACATCAGCTAGCACTGACATTGAAACACGAGCTGTGTGTGTGGGTGCACCATCTTGTTGAAAATAATCGTTCAGTATTTCACTTGACACAAGTTCTCCTATGAATGGGTACAGAATATCACAGCAGTATCGTTGTGCATTTATTGTTTCATTGAAAAACCGAAACAGTTGAACAATCATACGGCACAGCGGAGAGGCTTTTTGAACACCCTGTTTTAAGTCAGCTCTAGGATACAATCAGTGATAGTTTAATACATATGGGGAAGCAATGGGTTTTTTTTATAAGTTATGCTTCTGATGTTAACAGAGCAGAACCTTGCTTAACAAGCACCTTCCATAATGCACAATTTGCATAACAAGCAAAACAAATTGTAAAAAAGTGCTCACTTAACGAGCAATGTTCTGCATAACATGTGATGACAATTTAGTGTGACATCACTAGCCGTTCATATGCAAAGGGGGAAACATTCAACAATGTGGACACCTTTCAATGTCGGCAGTGGCATATGAACAATGTCTTTAGTATGTCCTGCAGTGTGGGTTTAGCACTCTTTCTGCTACCATCTTGGTGCTGCTTGTGATCACACATTTTTCTAAACTTGTGTTCACACAGTGTGTTTTTTGTGTGCAAATTTTAATACCCTTCGTAGAAATGTCCCCAAAGATAAAACTGCAAGAAGATGACCATGAAAGAAAGAAAATGACCCTAGAAATAAAACATAAAATCATTGAAAAACAAAAACATAATATGAGCATTGCTGATTTAGCATGCACATACAATCGATCTACATCTACTATCTGCAAGACCAAGGACAAGATTAAGCAGAGAGATGCTTCAAAGGGAGTAACAAGAGTATCTAAACAATGGTTTCATATCCTGAACAATGTCAATTATTTGTGAGAAGGTGAGAATGATTTTTGCTGACCTTGTTAAGAAGATGTCAGGATCATCAGTGGCCGAAGAATTGTTTAAGGGATGTCATGGGTGGTTCAAGAAGTTTAAGAGAAGAACCGGCATCCACAGCATTGTGAGGCAAGGCGAAGCAGCCAGCTCTGACACAAAGGCAGCAGAGAACTTCATCAGCAACTTCAAATGCTCATAGATTTTGAGGGTTATCTACCACAATAGGTTTTTAATTATGATGAGATGAGTCTATTCTGGAAAAAGATGCCCCAAAGCGTACATTTATAATAGCAGAGGAGACTACATTGCCTGGTCACAAGCCAATGAAAGACCATCTCACACTGCTACTCTGTGCCAATGCAAGTGTGCAAGTGGTGATTTGAAAATTAAACCACCGTTTGTTTACCAATCAGAAACTCCACGAGCCTTCACAAAGTGTAAAGCCCAGAAGAGCAAGTTAAATGTGATGTGGAAGTCCAACAACAAAGCTTGGGTGACACTTGATTTTTTTCATGACTGGATCAACGAAGTGTTTGGTCCTTCAGTGAAAAAATATTTTGCTTGAGCTGAATCTGCCACTCCATGTCATGCTTGTTATGGACAACACTCCTGCCCATTCTCCATCCCCACAGGAAAACCTCCTTGAAAAATTTCAGTTCATCAAGTTCCAATTTCTGCCTCCCAACACCACTCTGTTACTCTAGTCCAGGGCTTCCCGATCTTTTCAGCTGGCAGACCCCTTCTTCAGTCGAAAATCCATGGCGGACCACCTAGTCAGTCAACAGCACAGTAACTTCAAATTTCAGGGCGAAACCCATGGGAACTGAAAGCTTCTTAATGCAGGTGCCATGTTCCCAATGACCCCTCCCCCCCCCCCCCCCCCCCTCTCCAAAGTATCAATAGTCTTTGGTTTAGAGATGAATGAAAACAACTTGAAATTAATGATCCAATTTGAATTCCCACTGTATACTGACACTTACTAGTGGATTTACTCTCTTTGTTCAACACACTATAGCCTGTTTAAAATTACTTGGTAATTGAAATTTCACACGATGGAGCTTTCTTCCTCCAAGAGCAATCAACGTCACATCCCAACTGTTCGCTGTTGACAA